>NC_137985.1:1027500-1042500 GCF_963924665.1 Micromys minutus | reverse complement strand
TTAGGGTTAGGGTAAGGGTTAGGGGTTAGGGTTAGGGTTATGTTTATTGTTAGGTTTAGGGTTTAGGGTTTAGTGTTTAGGGTTTAAGGTTTAGGGTTTAGGATTGTTTAAGGTTTAGGGTGGTTTAGGTTAAGGGTTTAGGGTTTAGAGTTTAGGATTGTTTAAGGTTTAGGGTTGTTAAGGGTATAGAGTTTAGGGTTAAAAGTTTAGGGTTGTTTAGGGTTTAGTGTTTAGGGTTTAGGGTTGTTTAAGGTTTAGTGTTTAAGGTTTAGGTTTTAGGGTTGTTTTGGGTTTAGTGTTTAGTGTTGTTTAGGGTATAGTGTTAATGGTTTAGGGTTTAGGGTTATTTAGGGTTTAGTGTTTAAGGTTTAGGGTATAGGGTTGTTTAGGGTTTAGTGTTTAGGGTTGTTTATGGTTTAGTGATTAGGGTTGTTTAGGGTTGTTTAGAGGTTAGTGTTTAGGGTTATTCAGGGTTTATGATTTAGGGTTGTTCAGGGTTTAGGATTTATGGTTTTCAGGGTTTAGGATTTAGAAATTAAGGTTAAGGGGTTAGGGTTAGGGTTAGGGTTAGGGTTAGGGTTAGCATTAGGGTTAGAGTTAGGGTTAGAGTTAGGGTTAGAGTTAGGGTTATGGGGTTATGTTAGGCTTAAGGTTAGGGTTAGGGTTATGGGGTTAAGGTTAGGGTTGGGGTTTGGGTTAGGTTTAGGTTTAGGGTTAGGGTTAGGGTTATGGTTATTCTTAGATTTATGGTTTAAAATTTAGGGTTTATGGTTTAAGGTTTAGGGTTTAGGATTGTTTAAGTTTTAGGGTGGTTTAGGTTTAGCGTATAGAATTTAGCGTTTAAGATTTTTTAATGGTTAGGGTTGTTTAGGTTTTAGCGTTTAGAGTTGTTTAGGGTTTTTTAGGGTTGTTTATAATTTAGTGTTTAGGGTTGTTCAGGATTTATGATTTAGGATATTTTAATGTTTAGGGTTTAAGGTTGTATAGTGTTTTAGGGTTTAGGGTATAATGTTTAGGGTTAAGGGTTTAGGGTTGTTTAGGGTATAGTGTTAATGGTTTTAGGGTTTAGGCTTGTTTAGGGTTTAGTGTTTAGTGTTTAGGGTTTAGGGTTTTTTAGCGTTTAGTGTTTATAGTTTAGGGTTTAGGGTGCTTTTGGAATTAGTGTTTAGGGTTTTTCGGGGCTTAAGGTTTAGGATTTAGGGTGTTAGGGTTAGTGTTAGGGTTAGGTTTAGGGTTAAGGTGAGGGTTAGGGTGAGGGTTAAGGTTAGGGTTAGGGTTAAGGTTAGTGTTAGTGTTAGGGTAAGGGTTAGGGTTAGGGATAGGTTTAGAGTTAGGGTTAGGGTTAAGGTTAGGGTTAGGGTTAGGGTTAGGGGTTAGGGTTAGGGTTAGTGTTAGGGGTTAGGGGTTAGTGTTAGGGTTAGGGTTAGGGTTATGGTTAGGGTTAGGTTTAGTGTTAGGGTTATTATTAGTGGGTTAGGTTTTAGTTTAGGATTAGTGTTAGGGTTAGAATTAGAAATAGGGTTAGTGTTAGGATTAGGGTCAGTGTTAGGTTTAGGGATAGGGTGGGGGTTAAGGGTAGGGTTAGGGTTAGGGTTAGATTTAAAGTTTAGGGTTTAGTGTTAGGATTAGGGATAGTGTGAGTTTTAGGGTTAGGTTTAGGGTTAGGGTTAGGGTTAGTGTTTGGGTTATGATTAGTGTTAGGATTAGGGTTAGGGTTAGGGTCAGGTTTAGGTTTAGGGTTAGGGTTAGGGTTAGGGTTAGATTTAGGGTTAGGTTTAGGTTTATTGTTAGATTTAAGGTTTAGGGTTTAAGGTTTATGGTTTAGGATTGTTTAAGGTTTAGGGTGGATTAGGTTTAGTGTTTAGAGTTTAGTATTATGGTTACGGTTAGGGTTAGGGTTAGGGTTAGAGTTAGGGTTAGGGTTAGGGTTAGGGTTAGGGTTAGGGTTAAGGTTAGGGTTAGTGTTAGGGTTAGGGTTATGGTTAGTGTTAGGATTAGGGTTAGGGTTAGGGTCAGGGTTAGGTTTAGGGTTAGGGATAGGGTTAGGGTTAGATTTAGGGTTAGGTTTAGGTTTATTGTTAGATTTAGGGTTTAGGGTTTAAGGTTTATGGTTTAGGATTGTTTAAGTTTAAGGGTGGATTAGGTTTAGGGTTTAGAGTTTAGTATTATGGTTATGGTTAGGGTTAGGGTTAGGGTTAGAGTTAGGGTTAGGGTTAGGGTTAGGGTTAGGGTTAGGGTTAAGGTTAGGGTTAGTGTTAGGGTTAGGGTTATGGTTAGTGTTAGGATTAGGGTTAGGGTTAGGGTCAGGGTTAGGTTTAAGGTTAAGGTTAGGGTTAGGGTTAGGGTTAGGGTTAGGGTTAGGATTAGGGTTAGGGTTAGGGTTAGGGTAAGGGTTAGGGGTTAGGGTTAGGGTTATGGTTATTGTTAGGTTTAGGGTTTAGGGTTTAGTGTTTAGGGTTTAAAGTTTATGGTTGAGGATTGTTTAAGGTTTAGGGTGGATTAGGTTTAGGGTTTAGAGTTTAGTGTTATGGTTACGGTTAGGGTTAGGGTTAGGGAGAGGGTTAGGGTTAGGGTTAGGGTTATGGTAAGGGTTAGGTTTAGGGTTAGGGTTAGGGTTAGGGTAAAAGTTAGGGGGTTAGTGTTAGGGTTTGTGTTAGGGTTAGGGTTAGGGTTAGGGTTAGGTTAGGGTTAGGGTTAGGGTTAGGGTTAGGGATAGGGTTAGGTTAGGGTTAGGGTTAGGGTTAGGGTTAGGGTTAGGTGTTAGGGTTAGTGAAAGGGTTAGGGTTATTATTAGGGGGTTAGGTTTAAGTTTAGGATTAGTGTTAGGCTTAGAATTAGAAATAGGGTTAGTGTTAGGATTAGGGTCAGGGTTAGGTTTAGGGTTAGGGTTAGGGTTAGGGTCAGGGAGGGTTTAGGGTTAGGGTTAGGGTTAGGGTTAGGGTTAGGGTTAGGGTTAGGGTTAGGGTTAGGGTTAGGGTTAGGGTTAGGATTAGGTTTAGGTTTAGGGTTACGGTTAGGGTTAGGGTTAGGGTTAGGATTAGTGTTAAGGTTAGGGTTAGGTTTAGGGTTAGGGTTAGGGTTAGGGTTAGGGTTAGGGTTAGGGTTAGGGTTAGGATTAGGGTTAGGTTTAGGGTTAGGGTAAGGGTTAGGGGTTAGGGTTAGGGTTATGGTTATTGTTAGGTTTAGGGTTTAGGGTTTAGTGTTTAGGGTTTAAGGTTTAGGGTTTAGGATTATTTAAGATTTAGGGTGGTTTAGGTTAAGGGTTTAGGGTTTAGAGTTTAGGATTGTTTAAGGTTTAGGGTTGTTTAGGGTATAGTGTTTAGGGTTAAAAGTTTAGGGTTGTTTAGGGTTTAGTGTTTAGGGTTTAGGTTTGTTTAAGGTTTAGTGTTTAAGGTTTAGGTTTTAGGGTTGTTTTGGATTTAGTGTTTAGTGTTGTTTAGGGTATAGTGTTAATGGTTTAGGGTTTAGGGTTATTTAGGGTTTAGTGTTTAAGGTTTAAGGTATAGGGTTGTTTAGGGTTTAGTGTTTAGGGTTGTTTATGGTTTAGTGATTAGGGTTGTTTAGGGTTGTTTAGAGGTTAGTGTTTAGGGTTATTCAGGGTTTATGATTTAGGGTTGTTCAGGGTTTAGGATTTATGGTTGTTCAGGGTTTAGGATTTAGGGATTAAGGTTAAGGGGTTAGGGTTAGGGTTAGGGTTAAAGTTAGCATTAGGGTTAGAGTTAGGGTTAGAGTTAGGGTCATGGGGTTATGTTAGGCTTAAGGTTAGGGTTATGGTTATGGGGTTAAGGTTAGGGTTGGGGTTAGGGTTAGGTTTAGGTTTAGGGTTAGGGTTAGGGTTATGGTTATTCTTAGATTTATGGTTTAAAATTTAGGGTTTATGGTTTAAGGTTTAGGGTTTAGGATTGTTTAAGTTTTAGGGTGGTTTAGGTTTAGGGTTCAAAATTTAGCGTTTAAGATTGTTTAATGGTTAGGGTTGTTTAGGTTTTAGCGTTTAGAGTTGTTTAGGGTTTTTTAGGGTTGTTTATAATTTAGTGTTTAGGGTTGTTCATTATTTATGATTTAGGATATATTAAGGTTTAGGGTTTAAGGTTGTATAGTGTTTTAGGGTTTAGAGTATAATGTTTAGGGTTAAGGGTTTAGGGTTGTTTAGGTTATAGTGTTAATGGTTTTAGGGTTTAGGCTTGTTTAGGGTTTAGTGTTTAGGGTTTAGGGTTTAGGGTTTTTTAGCGTTTAGTGTTTATAGTTTAGGGTTTAGGGTGCTTTTGGAATTAGTGTTTAGGGTTTTTCGGGGTTTAGGGTTTAGGATTTAGGGTGTTAGGGTTAGTGTTAGGGTTAGGTTTAGGGTTAAGGTGAGGGTTAGGGTGAGGGTTAAGGTTAGGGTTAGGGTTAAGGTTAGTGTTAGTGTTAGGGTAAGGGTTAGGGTTAGGGATAGGGTTAGGGTTAGGGTTAGAGTTAGGGTTAAGGTTAGGGTTAGGGTTAGGGTTAGGGTTAGGGGTTTGGTTTAGGGTTAGTGTTAGGTGTTAGGGGTTAGTGTTAGGGTTAGGATTAGGGTTAGGGTTCGGGTTAGGTTTAGTGTTAGGTTTATTATTAGGGGGTTAGGTTTTAGTTTAGGATTAGTGTTAGGGTTAGAATTAGAAATAGGGTTAGTGTTAGGATTAGGGTCAGGATAAGGTTTAGAAATATGGTTAGGGTTAGGGTTAAGGGTAGGGTTAGGGTTAGGGTTAGAATTAAGGTTTAGGGTTTAGTGTTAAGATTAGGAATAGGGTGAGGTTTAGGGTTAGGTTTAGGGTTAGGCTTAGGGTTAGTGTTTGGGTTATGATTAGTGTTAGGATTAGGATTAGGGTTAGGGTCAGGTTTATGTTTAGGGTTAGGGTTAGGGTTAGGGTTAGATTTAGGGTTAGGTTTAGGTTTATTGTTAGATTTAGGGTTTAGGGTTTAAGGTTTATGGTTTAGGATTGTTTAAGTTTAAGGGTGGATTAGGTTTAGGGTTTAGAGTTTAGTATTATGGTTACGGTTAGGGTTAGGGTTAGGGATGGGGTTAGGGTTAGGGTTAGGGTTATGGTAAGGGTTAGGTTTAGGGTTAGGGTTAATGTCAGGGTAAAAGTTAGGGGGTTAGTGTTAGGGTTTGTGTTAGGGTTAGGGTTAGGGTTAGGGTTAGGTTAGGGTTAGGGTTAGGGTTAGGGTTAGTGTTAGGGTTAGGGTTAGGTTAGGGTTAGGGTTAGGGTTAGGGTTAGGGTTAGGGGTTAGGGTTAGTGAAAGGGTTAGGGTTATTATTAGGGGGTTAGGTTTAAGTTTAGGATTAGTGTTAAGGTTAGAATTAGAAATAGGTTTAGTGTTAGGATTAGGGTCAGGGTTAGGTTTAGGGTTAGGGTTAGGGTTAGGGTTAGGGTCAGGGAGCGTTTAGGGTTAGGGTTAGGGTTAGGGTTAGATTTAGGTTTAGGTTTAGGTTTATTGTTAGATTTAGGATTTAGGGTCTAAGGTTTATGGTTTAGGATTGTTTAAGGTTTAGGGTGGATTAGGTTTAGGGTTTAGAGTTTAGTGTTATGGTTACGGTTAGGGTTAGGGTTAGGGTTAGGATTAGGGTTAAGGTTAGGTTTAGGATTAGGTTTAGGGTTAGGGTTAGGGTTAGGGTTAGGGTTAGGGTTAGGATTAGGGTTAGGGTTAGGGTTAGGGTAAGGGTTAGGGGTTAGGGTTAGGGTTATGGTTATTGTTAGGTTTAGGGTTTAGGGTTTAGTGTTTAGGGTTTAAGGTTTAGGGTTTAGGATTGTTTAAGATTTAGGGTGGTTTAGGTTAAGGGATTAGGGTTTAGAGTTTAGGATTGTTTAAGGTTTAGTGTTGTTTAGGGTATAGTGTTTAGGGTTAAAAGTTTAGGGTTGTTTAGGGTTTAGTGTTTAGGGTTTAGGGTTGTTTAAGGTTTAGTGTTTAAGGTTTAGGTTTTAGGGTTGTTTTGGGTTTAGTGTTTAGTGTTGTTTAGGGTATAGTGCTAATGGTTTAGGGTTTAGGATTATTTAGGGTTTAGTGTTTAAGGTTTAGGGTATAGGGTTGTTTAGGGTTTAGTGTTTAGGGTTGTTTATGGTTTAGTGATTAGGGTTATTTAGGGTAGTTTAGAGGTTAGTGTTTAGGGTTATTCAGGGTTTATGATTTAGGGTTGTTCAGGGTTTAGGATTTATGGTTGTTAAGGGTTTAGGATTTAGGGATTAAGCTTAAGGGGTTAGGGTTAGGGTTAGGGTTAGGGTTAGGGTTAGGGTTAGGGTTAAGGTTAGGGTTAGGGTTAGGGTTAGGGTTATGGTAAGGGTTAGGTTTAGGGTTAGGGTTAGGGTTAGGGTAAAAGTTAGGGGGTTAGTGTTAGGGTTTGTGTTAGGGTTAGGGTTAGGGTTAGGGTTAGGTTAGGGTTAGGGTTAGGGTTAGGGTTAGGGTTAGGTTAGGGTTAGGGTTAGGGTTAGGGTTAGGGTTAGGGGTTAGGGTTAGTGAAAGGGTTAGGGTTATTATTAGGGGGTTAGGTTTAAGTTTAGGATTAGTGTTAGGGTTAGAATTAGAAATAGGGTTAGTGTTAGGATTAGGGTCAGGGTTAGGTTTAGGGTTAGGGTTAGGGTTAGGGTTAGGGTCAGGGAGGGTTTAGGGTTAGGGTTAGGGTTAGGGTTAGATTTAGGTTTAGGTTTAGGTTTATTGTTAGATTTAGGGTTTAGGGTCTAAGGTTTATGGTTTAGGATTGTTTAAGGTTTAGGGTGGATTAGGTTTAGGGTTTAGAGTTTAGTGTTATGGTTACGGTTAGGGTTAGGGTTAGGGTTAGGATTAGGGTTAAGGTTAGGGTTAGGATTAGGTTTAGGGTTAGGGTTAGGGTTAGGGTTAGGGTTAGGGTTAGGGTTAGGATTAGGGTTAGGGTTAGGGTTAGGGTAAGGGTTAGGGGTTAGGGTTAGGGTTATGGTTATTGTTAGGTTTAGGGTTTAGGGTTTAGTGTTTAGGGTTTAAGGTTTAGGGTTTAGGATTGTTTAAGATTTAGGGTGGTTTAGGTTAAGGGATTAGGGTTTAGAGTTTAGGATTGTTTAAGGTTTAGTGTTGTTTAGGGTATAGTGTTTAGGGTTAAATTTTAGGGTTGTTTAGGGTTTAGTGTTTAGGGTTTAGGGTTGTTTAAGGTTTAGTGTTTAAGGTTTAGGTTTTAGGGTTGTTTTGGGTTTAGTGTTTAGTGTTGTTTAGGGTATAGTGCTAATGGTTTAGGGTTTAGGATTATTTAGGGTTTAGTGTTTAAGGTTTAGGGTATAGGGTTGTTTAGGGTTTAGTGTTTAGGGTTGTTTATGGTTTAGTGATTAGGGTTATTTAGGGTAGTTTAGAGGTTAGTGTTTAGGGTTATTCAGGGTTTATGATTTAGGGTTGTTCAGGGTTTAGGATTTATGGTTGTTCAGGGTTTAGGATTTAGGGATTAAGGTTAAGGGGTTAGGGTTAGGGTTAGGGTTAGGGTTAGGGTTAGGGTTAAGGTTAGGGTTAGTGTTAGGGTTAGGATTATGGTTAGTGTTAGGATTAGGGTTAGTGTTAGGGTCAGGGTTAGGTTTAGGGTTAGGGTTAGGGTTAGGGTTAGATTTAGGGTCAGGTTTAGGTTTATTGTTAGATTTAGGGTTTAGGGTTTAAGGTTTATGGTTTAGGATTGTTTAAGGTTTAGGGTGGATTAGGTTTAGGGTTTAGAGTTTAGTGTTATGGTTACGGTTAGTGTTAGGGTTAGGGTTAGGGTTAGGGTTAGGGTTAGTGTTAGGGTTAGGGTAATGGTTAGGATGAGGGTTAGGGTTAGGGTTAGGGTAAGGGTTAGGGGTTAGTGTTAGGGTTAGGATTAGGGTTAGGGTTAGGGTTAGGTTAGGGTTAGGGTTAGGGTTAGGGGTTAGGGTTAGTGTTAGGGTTAGGGTTATTATTAGGGGGTTAGGTTAAAGTTTAGGATTAGTGTTAGGGTTAGAATTAGAAATAGGGTTAGTGTTAGGATTAGGGTCAGGGTTAGGTTTAGGGTTAGGGTTAGGGTTAGGGTGAGGGTTAGGGTCAGGGAGGGTTTAGGGTTAGGGTTAGGGTTAGGGTAAGATTTAGGGTTAGGTTTAGGTTTATTGTTAGATTTAGGATTTAGGGTCTAATGTTTATGGTTTAGGATTGTTTAAGGTTTAGGGTGGATTAGGTTTAGGGTTTAGAGTTTAGTGTTATGGTTACGGTTAGGGTTAGGGTTAGGGTTAGGGTTAGGATTAGGGTTAAGGTTAGGGTTAGGATTAGGTTTAGGTTTAGGGTTAGGTTTAGGGTTAGGGTTAGGGTTAGGGTTAGGGTTAGGGTTAGGATTAGGGTTAGGGTTAGGGTTAGGGTAAGGGTTAGGGGTTAGGGTTAGGGTTATGGTTATTGTTAGGTTTAGGGTTTAGGGTTTAGTGTTTAGGGTTTAAGGTTTAGGGTTTAGGATTGTTTAAGATTTAGCGTGGTTTAGGTTAAGGGTTTAGGGTTTAGAGTTTAGGATTGTTTAAGGTTTAGGGTTGTTTAGGGTATAGTGTTTAGGGTTAAAAGTTTAGGGTTGTTTTGGGTTTAGTGTTTAGGGTTTAGGGTTGTTTAAGGTTTAGTGTTTAAGGTTTAGGTTTTAGGGTTGTTTTGAGTTTAGTGTTTAGTGTTGTTTAGGGTATAGTGTTAATGGTTTATGGTTTAGAGTTATTTAGGGTTTAGTGTTTAAGGTTTAGGGTATAGGGTTGTTTAGGATTTAGTGTTTAGGGTTGTTTATGGTTTAGTGATTAGGGTTGTTTAGGGTTGTTTAGAGGTTAGTGTTTAGGGTTATTCAGGGTTTATGATTTAGGGTTGTTCAGGGTTTAGGATTTATGGTTGTTCAGGGTTTAGGATTTAGGGATTAAGGTTAAGGGGTTAGGGTTAGGGTTAGGGTTAGGGTTAGGGTTAGCATTAGGGTTATAGTTAGGGTTAGAGTTAGGGTTATGGGGTTATGTTAGGCTTAAGGTTAGGGTTAGGGTTTTGGGGTTAAGGTTAGGGTTGGGGTTAGGGTTAGGTTTAGGTTTAGGGTTAGGGTTAGGGTTATGGTTATTCTTAGATTTAATGTTTAAATTTTAGGGTTTATGCTTTAAGGTTTAGGGTTTAGGATTGTTTAAGTTTTAGGGTGGTTTAGGTTTAGGGTATAGGGTTTAGCGTTTAAGATTCTTTAATGTTTAGCGTTGTTTAGGTTTTAGCGTTTAGAGTTGTTTAGGGTTTTTTAGGGTTGTTTATGATTTAGTGTTTAGGGTTGTTCAGGATTTATGATTTAGGATATTTTAAGGTTTAGGGTTTAAGGTTGTATAGTGTTTTAGGGTTTAGAGTATATTGTTTAGGGTTAACGGTTTAGGGTTGTTTAGGGTATAGTGTTAATGGTTTTAGGGTTTAGGCTTGTTTAGTGTTTAGTGTTTAGGGTTTAGGGTTTAGGGTTTTTTAGCGTTTAGTGTTTACAGTTTAGGGTTTAGGGTGCTTTTGGAATTAGTGTTTAGGGTTTTTCGGGGTTTAGGGTTTAGGATTTAGGGTGTTAGTGTTAGTGTTAGGGTTAGGTTTAGGGTTAAGGTTAGGGTTAGGGTGAGGGTTAAGGTTAGGGTTAGGGTTAAGGTTAGTGTTAGTGTTAGGGTAAGGGTTAGGGTTAGGGATAGGGTTAGGGTTAGGGTTAGGGTTAGGGTTAAGTTTAGTGTAAGGGTTAGGGTTAGGGTTAGGGGTTAGGGTTAGGGTTAGTGTTAGGGGTTAGGGGTTAGTGTTAGGGTTAGGGTTAGGGTTAGGGTTAGGGTTAGGGTTAGGTTTAGTGTTAGGGTTATTATTAGGGGGTTAGGTTTTAGTTCAGGATTAGTGTTAGGGTTAGAATTAGAAATAGGGTTAGTGTTAGGATTAGAGTCAGGGTTAGGTTTAGGGATATGGTTAGGGTTAGTGTTAAGGGTAGAGTTAGGGTTAGGGTTAGATTTAAAGTTTAGGGTTTAGTGTTAGGATTAGGGATAGTGTGAGGTTTAGGGTTAGGTTTAGGGTTAGGGTTAGGGTTAGTGTTTGGGTTATGATTAGTGTTATTATTAGGGTTAGGGTTAGGGTCAGGTTTAGGTTTAGGGTTAGGTTTAGGTTTATTGTTAGATTTAGGGTTTAGGGTTTAAGGTTTAAGGTTTAGGATTGTTTAAGGTTTAGGGTAGATTAGGTTTAGGGTTTAGAGTTTAGTATTATGGTTACGGTTAGTGTTAGGGTTAGGGTTAGAGTTAGGGTTAGGGTTAGGGTTAGGGTTAGGGTTAGGGTTAAGGTTAGGGTTAATGTTAGGGTTAGAGTTATGGTTAGTGTTAGGATTAGGGTTAGGTTTAGGGTCAGGGTTAGGTTTAGGGTTAGGGATAGGGTTACGGTTAGATTTAGGGTTAGGTTTAGGTTTATTGTTAGATTTAGGGTTTAGGGTTTAAGGTTTATGGTTTAGGATTGTTTAAGGTTTAGGGTGGATTAGGTTTAGGGTTTAGAGTTTAGTGTTATGGTTACGGTTAGGGTTAGGGTTAGGGATGGTGTTAGGGTTAGGGTTAGGGTTATGGTAAGGGTTAGGGTTAGGGTTAGGGTTAGGGTTATGGTAAAAGTTAGGGGGTTAGTGTTAGGGTTTGTGTTAGGGTTAGGGTTAGGGTTAGGGTTAGGTTAGGGTTAGGGTTAGGGTTAGGGTTAGGGTTAGGGGTTAGGGTTAGTGTTAGGGTTAGGGTTATTATTAGGGGGTTAGGTTTAAGTTTAGGATTAGTGTTAGGGTAAGAATTAGAAATAGGGTTAGTCTTAGGATTAGGGTCAGGGTTAGGTTTAGGGTTAGGGTTAAGGTTAGGGTTAGGGTTAAAGTCAGGGAGGGTTTAGGGTTAGGGTTAGGGTTAGGGTTAGATTTAGGGTTAGGTTTAGGTTTATTGTTAGATTTAGGATTTAGGGTCTAAGGTTTATGGTTTAGGATTTTTTAAGGTTTAGGGTGGATTAGCTTTAGGCTTTAGAGTTTAGTGTTATGGTTACAGTTAGGTTTAGGGTTAGGGTTAGGGTTTGGATTAGGGTTAAGGTTAGGGTTAGGATTAGGTTTAGGGTTAGGGTTAGGGTTAGGGTTAGGGTTAGGGTTAGTGTTAGGATTAGGGTTAGCGTTAGGGTTAGGGTAAGGGTTAGGGGTTAGGGTTAGGGTTATGGTTATTGTTAGGTTTAGGGTTTAAGGTTTAGTGTTTAGGGTTTAAGGTTTAGGGTTTAGGATTGTTTAAGATTTAGGGTGGTTTAGGTTAAGGGTTTAGCGTTTAGAGTTTAGGATTGTTTAAGGTTTAGGGTTGTTTAGGGTATAGAGTTTAGGGTTAAAAGTTTAGGGTTTTTTAGGGTTTAGTGTTTAGGGTTTAGGGTTGTTTAAGGTTTAGTGTTTAAGGTTTAGGTTTTAGGGTTGTTTGGGGTTGAGTGTTTAGTGTTCTTTAGGGTATAGTGTTAATGGTTTAGGGTTTAGGGTTATTATGGTTTAGTGTTTAAGGTTTAGTGTATAGGGTTGTTTAGGGTTTAGTGTTTAGGGTTGTTTATGGTTTACTGATTAGGGTTGTTTAGGGTTGTTTAGAGGTTAGTGTTTAGGGTTATTCAGGATTTATGATTTAGGGTTGTTCAGGGTTTAGGATTTATGGTTGTTCAGGGTTTAGAATTTAGGGATTAAGGTTAAGGGGTTAGGGTTAGGGTTAGGGTTAGGGTTAGGGTTAGCATTAGGGTTAGAGTTAGGGTTAGAGTTAGGGTTAGAGTTAGGGTTATGGGGTTATGTTAGGCTTAAGGTTAGGATTAGGGTTATGGGGTTAAGGTTAGGGTTAAGGTTAGGGTTAGGTTTCGGTTTAGGGTTATGGTTAGGGTTATGGTTATTCTTAGATTTATGGTTTAAAATTTAGGGCTTATGGTTTAAGGTTTAGGGTTTAGGATTGTTTAAGTTTTAGGGTGGTTTAGGTTTAGGGTATAGAATTTAGCGTTTAAGATTGTTTAATGGTTAGGGTTGTTTAGGTTTTAGCGTTTAGAGTTGTTTAGGGTTTTTTAGGGTTGTTTATAATTTAGTGTTTAGGGTTGTTCAGGATTTATGATTTAGGATATTTTAAGGTTTAGGGTTTAAGGTTGTATAGTGTTTTAGGGTTAAAGGTATAATGTTTAGGGTTAAGGGTTTAGGGTTGTTTAGGGTATAGTGTTAATGGTTTTAGGGTTTAGGCTTGTTTAGGGTTTAGTGTTTAGGGTTTAGGGTTTTTTAGCGTTTAGTGTTTATAGTTTAGGGTTTAGGGTGCTTTTGGAATTAGTGTTTAGGGTTTTTCGGGGTTTAGGGTTTAGGATTTTGGGTGTTAGGGTTAGTGTTAGGGTTAGGTTTAGGGTTAAGGTGAGGATTAGGGTGAGGGTTAAGGTTAGGGTTAGGGTTAAGGTTAGTGTTAGTGTTAGGGTAAGGGTTAGGGTTAGGGATAGGGTTAGGGTTAGGTTTAGGGTTAGGGTTAGGGTTACGGTTAGGGTTAGGGTTAGGGGTTAGGGTTAGGTTTAGTGTTAGGGGTTAGGGGTTAGTGTTAGGGTTAGGGTTAGGGTTAGGGTTAGGGTTAGGTGTTAGGGTTATTGAAAGGGTTAGGGTTATTATTAGGGGGTTAGGTTTAAGTTTAGGATTAGTGTTAGGCTTAGAATTAGAAATAGGGTTAGTGTTAGGATTAGGGTCAGGGTTAGGTTTAGGGTTAGGGTTAGGGTTAGGGTCAGGGAGGGTTTAGGGTTAGGGTTAGGGTTAGTGTTAGATTTAGGGTTAGGTTTAGGTTTATTGTTAGATTTAGGATTTAGGGTCTAAGGTTTATGGTTTAGGATTGTTTAACGTTTAGGGTGGATTAGGTTTAGGGTTTAGAGTTTAGTGTTATGGTTACGGTTAGGGTTAGGGTTAGGGTTAGGATTAGGGTTAAGGTTAGGGTTAGGATTAGGTTTAGGGTTAGGGTTAGGGTTAGGGTTAGGGTTAGGGTTAGGGTTAGGATTAGGTTTAGGTTTAGGGTTACGGTTAGGGTTAGGGTTAGGGTTAGGGTTAGGATTAGGGTTAAGGTTAGGGTTAGGTTTAGGGTTAGGGTTAGGGTTAGGGTTAGGGTTAGGGTTAGGGTTAGGGTTAGGGTTAGGGTTAGGGTTAGGATTAGGGTTAGGGTTAGGGTTAGGGTAAGGGTTACGGGTTAGGGTTAGGGTTATGGTTATTGTTAGGTTTATGGTTTAGGGTTTAGTGTTTAGGGTTTAAGGTTTAGGGTTTAGGATTGTTTAAGATTTAGGGTGGTTTAGGTTAAGGGTTTAGGGTTTAGAGTTTAGGATTGTTTAAGGTTTAGGGTTGTTTAGGGTATAGTGTTTAGGGTTAAAAGTTTAGGGTTGTTTAGGGTTTAGTGTTTAGGGTTTAGGTTTTTTTAAGGTTTAGTGTTTAAGGTTTAGGTTTTAGGGTTGTTTTGGATTTAGTGTTTAGTGTTGTTTAGGGTATAGTGTTAATGGTTTAGGGTTTAGGGTTATTTAGGGTTTAGTGTTTAAGGTTTAAGGTATAGGGTTGTTTAGGGTTTAGTGTTTAGGGTTGTTTATGGTTTAGTGATTAGGGTTGTTTAGGGTTGTTTAGAGGTTAGTGTTTAGGGTTAATCAGGGTTTATGGTTTAGGGTTGTTCAGGGTTTAGGATTTATGGTTGTTCAGGGTTTAGGATTTAGGGATTAAGGTTAAGGGGTTAGGGTTAGGGTTAGGGTTAGGGTTAGCATTAGGGTTAGAGTTAGGGTTAGAGTTAGGGTTATGGGGTTATGTTAGGCTTAAGGTTAGGGTTAGGGTTATGGGGTTAAGGTTAGGGTTGAGGTTAGGGTTAGGTTTAGGTTTAGGATTAGGGTTAGGGTTATGGTTATTCTTAGATTTATGGTTTAAAATTTAGGGTTTATGGTTTAAGGTTTAGGGTTTAGGATTGTTTAAGTTTTAGGGTGGTTTAGGTTTAGGGTACAAAATTTAGCGTTTAAGATTGTTTAATGGTTAGGGTTGTTTAGGTTTTAGCGTTTAGAGTTGTTTAGGGTTTTTTAGGGTTGTTTATAATTTAGTGTTTAGGGTTGTTCATTATTTATGATTTAGGATATTTTAAGGTTTAGGGTTTAAGGTTGTATAGTGTTTTAGGGTTTAGGGTATAATGTTTAGGGTTAAGGGTTTAGGGTTGTTTAGGGTATAGTGTTAATGGTTTTAGGGTTTAGGCTTGTTTAGGGTTTAGTGTTTAGGGTTTAGGGTTTAGGGTTTTTTAGCGTTTAGTGTTTATAGTTTAGGGTTTAGGGTGCTTTTGGAATTAGTGTTTAGGGTTTTTCGGGGTTTAGGGTTTAGGATTTAGGGTGTTAGGGTTAGTGTTAGGGTTAGGTTTAGGGTTAAGGTGAGGGTTAGGGTGAGGGTTAAGGTTAGGGTTAGGGTTAAGGTTAGTGTTAGTGTTAGAATAAGGGTAAGGGTTAGGGATAGGGTTAGGGTTAGGGTTAAGGTTAGGGTTAATGTTAGGGTTAGGGTTAGGGTTAGAGTTAGGGGTTTGGGTTAGGGTTAGTGTTAGGGGTTAGGGGTTATTGTTAGGGTTAGGATTAGGGTTAGGGTTAGGGTTAGGTTTAGTTTTAGGGTTATTATTAAGGGGTTCGGTTTTAGTTTAGGATTAGTGTTAGGGTTAGAATTAGAAATAGGGTTAGTGTTAGGATTAGGGTCAGGATAAGGTTTAGAAATATGGTTAGGGTTAGGGTTAATGGTAGGTTAGGGTTAGGGTTAGAATTAAGGTTTAGGGTTAATTGTTAAGATTAGGGATAGGGTGAGGTTTAGGGTTAGGTTTAGGGTTAGGGTTAGGGTTAGTGTTTGGGTTATGATTAGTGTTAGGATTAGGATTAGGGTTAGGGTCATGTTTATGTTTAGGGTTAGGGTTAGGGTTAGGGTTAGATTTAGGGTTAGGTTTAGGTTTATTGTTAGATTTAGGGTTTAGGGTTTAAGGTTTATGGTTTAGGATTGTTTAAGTTTAAGGGTGGATTAGGTTTAGGGTTTAGAGTTTAGTATTATGGTTACGGTTAGGG
>NC_137985.1:1022500-1025000 GCF_963924665.1 Micromys minutus | reverse complement strand
TAAGGGTTTAGGGTTTAGAGTTTAGGATTGTTTAAGGTTTAGGGTTGTTTAGGGTATAGTTTTTAGGGTTAAAAGTTTAGGGTTGTTTTGGGTTTAGTGTTTAGGGTTTAGGGTTGTTTAAGGTTTAGTGTTTAAGGTTTAGGTTTTAGGGTTGTTTTGGGTTTAGTGTTTAGTGTTGTTTAGGGTATAGTGTTAATGGTTTATGGTTTAGAGTTATTTAGGGTTTAGTGTTTAAGGTTTAGGGAATAGGGTTGTTTAGGATTTAGTGTTTAGGGTTGTTTATGGTTTAGTGATTAGGGTTGTTTAGGGTTGTTTAGAGGTTAGTGTTTAGGGTTATTCAGGGTTTATGATTTAGGGTTGTTCAGGGTTTAGGATTTATGGTTGTTCAGGGTTTAGGATTTAGGGCTTAAGGTTAAGGGGTTAGGGTTAGGGTTAGGGTTAGGGTTAGCATTAGGGTTATAGTTAGGGTTAGAGTTAGGGTTATGGGGTTATGTTAGGCTTAAGGTTAGGGTTAGGGTTATGGGGTTAAGGTTAGGGTTGTGGTTAGGGTTAGGTTTAGGTTTAGGGTTAGGGTTAGGGTTATGGTTATTCTTAGATTTAAGTTTTAAATTTTAGGGTTTATGGTTTAAGGTTTAGGGTTTAGGATTGTTTAAGTTTTAGGGTGGTTTAGGTTTAGGGTATAGGGTTTAGCGTTTAAGATTCTTTAATGTTTAGGGTTGTTTAGGTTTTAGCGTTTAGAGTTGTTTAGGGTTTTTTAGGGTTGTTTATGATTTAGTGTTTAGGGTTGTTCAGGATTTATGATTTAGGATATTTTAAGGTTTAGGGTTTAAGGCTGTATAGTGTTTTAGGGTTTAGGGTATATTGTTTAGGGTTAAGGGTTTAGGGTTGTTTAGGGTATAGTGTTAATGGTTTTAGGGTTTAGGCTTGTTTAGTGTTTAGTGTTTAGGGTTTAGGGTTTAGGGTTTTTTAGCGTTTAGTGTTTACAGTTTAGGGTTTAGGGCGCTTTTGGAATTAGTGTTTAGGGTTTTTCGGGGTTTAGTGTTTAGGATTTAGGGTGTTAGTGTTAGTGTTAGGGTTAGGTTTAGGGTTAAGGTGAGGGTTAGGGTGAGGGTTAAGGTTAGGGTTAGGGTTAAGGTTAGTGTTAGTGTTAGGGTAAGGGTTAGGGTTAGGGATAGGGTTAGGGTTAGGGTTAGGGTTAGGGTTAGGGGTTAGGGTTAGGGTTAGTGTTAGGGGTTAGGGGTTAGTGTTAGGGTTAGGGTTAGGGTTAGGGTTAGGTTAGTGTTATTATTAGGGGGTTAGGTTTTAGTTCAGGATTAGTGTTCGGGTTAGAATTAGAAATAGGGTTAGTGTTAGGATTAGGGTCAGGGTTAGGTTTAGGGATATGGTTAGGGTTAGGGTTAAGGGTAGGGTTAGTGTTAGGGTTAGATTTAAAGTTTAGGGTTTAGTGTTAGGAATAGGGATAGTGTGAGGTTTAGGGTTAGGTTTAGGGTTAGGGTTAGGGTTAGTGTTTGGGTTATGATTAGTGTTATTATTAGGGTTAGGGTTAGGGTCAGGTTTAGTTTTAGGGTTAGGGTTAGGGTTAGGGTCAGATTTAGGGTTAGGTTTAGGTTTATTGTTAGATTTAGGGTTTAGGGTTTAAGGTTTAAGGTTTAGTATTGTTTAAGGTTTAGGGTAGATTAGGTTTAGGGTTTAGAGTTTAGTATTATGGTTACGGTTAGTGTTAGGGTTAGGGTTAGAGTTAGGGTTAGGGTTTGGGTTAGGGTTAGGGTTAGGGTTAGGGTTAAGGTTAGGGTTAATGTTAGGGTTAGAGTTATGGTTAGTGTTAGGATTAGGGTTAGGTTTAGGGTCAGGGTTAGGTTTAGGGTTAGGGATAGGGTTAGGGTTAGATTTAGGGTTAGGTTTAGGTTTATTGTTAGATTAAGATTTAGGGTCTAAGGTTTATGGTTTAGGATTGTTTAAGGTTTAGGGTAGATTAGGTTTAGGGTTTAGAGTTTAGTGTTATGGTTACAGTTAGGGTTAGGGTTAGGGATGGGGTTAGGGTTAGGGTTAGGGTTATGGTAAGGGTTAGGGTTAGGGTTAGGGTTAGGGTTATGGTAAAAGTTAGGGGGTTAGTGTTAGGGTTTGGGTTAGGGTTAGGGTTAGGGTTAGGGTTAGGTTAGGGTTAGGGTTAGGGTTAGGGTTAGGGTTAGGTTTAGGGGTTAGGGTTAGTGTTAGGGTTAGGGTTAGGGCTAGGGTTAGGATTAGGGTTAGGGTTAGGGTTAGAGTTAGGGTTAGAGTTAGGGTTAGAGTTAGGGTTATGGGGTTATGTTAGGCTTAAGGTTAGGGTTAGGGTTATGGGGTTAAGGTTAGGGTTGGGGTTAGGGTTAGGTTTAGGTTTAGGGTTAGGGTTAGGGTTATGGTTATTCTTAGATTTATGGTTGAAAATTTAGGGCTTATGGGTTAAGGTTTAGTCTTTAGGATTGTTTAAGTTTTAGTGTGGTTTAGGTTTAGGGTATAGAAT
>NC_137985.1:1005000-1017500 GCF_963924665.1 Micromys minutus | reverse complement strand
TTAGATTTAGGGTTAGGTTTAGGTTTATTGTTAGATTTAGGGTTTAGGGTTTAAGGTTTGTGGTTTAGGATTGTTTAAGGTTTAGGGTGGATTAGGTTTAGGGTTTAGAGTTTAGTGTTATGGTTACGGTTAGGGTTAGTGTTAGGTTTAGGGTTAGGGTTTGGGTTAGGGTTAGGGTTAGGTTTAGGGTTAGGGTTATGGTTAGGGTTAAGTTTGTGGTTAGGGTTAGGATTAGGGTTATGGTTAGTGTTAGGATTAGGGTTAGGGTTAAGGTCAGGGTTAGGCTTAGGGTTAGGGTTAGGGTTAGGGATAGATTTAGGATTAGGTTTAGGTTTATTGTTAGATTTAGGGTTTAGGGTTTAAGGTTTATGGTTTAGGATATTTAAGGTTTAGGGTGGATTAGGTTTAGGGTTTAGAGTTTAGTGTTATGGTTAAGGTTAAGGTTAGGGTTAGGGTTAGGTTTAGGGTTAGGGTTAGTGTTACGGTTAGGGTTAGGGTTAGGGTTACGGTTAGGGTTAGGGTTAGGGTTAGGTTTATGGTTAGGCTTAAGTTTAGGGTTAGGTTTAAGGTTAGGGTTACGGTTAGGGTTAGGTTTAGGGTTAGGGTTAGGGTTAGGGTTAGGTTTATTGTTAGGTTTATTGTTTAGTGTTTAGGGTCTAAGGTTTTGGGTTTAGGATTGTTTAAGGTTTAGGGTAGATTAGGTTTAGGGTTTAGAGTTTAGTGTTAAGGTTAGGGTTAGGTTTAGGGTTTAGGGTTTAGTGTT
Source organism: Micromys minutus (assembly GCF_963924665.1). Taxonomy (NCBI): domain Eukaryota; kingdom Metazoa; phylum Chordata; class Mammalia; order Rodentia; family Muridae; genus Micromys; species Micromys minutus. The sequence goes on along the minus strand of NC_137985.1, from coordinate 1,016,737 downwards.
CGGATTAGGGTTAGGGTTAGGGTTAGGTTTAGGGTTACGTTTAGGGTCATGGATATTGTTAGGTTTAGGGTTTAGGGTTTAGGGCAAAGGTTTAGGATTTAGGATTGTTTAAGGTTTAGGGTGGATTATTTTTAGGGTTTAGAGTTTTGTGTTTGGGATATCGTTAGGGTTAGGTTTAGGGTTTAGGGATTACTGTTAGGGTTAGGGTTAGGGTTAGGGTTAAGGTTAGTGTTAGGTTTAGGGTTAGGGTTAGGGTTAGGTTTAGGTTTATTGTTAGGATTAGGGTTAGAGTTAGAATTAAGGTTAGGGTTAGGGTTAGGGTTAGGGTCAGGTTAGGGTTAGGGTTAGGGTTAGGATTAGGTTTAGTGTTAGTGTTAGGTTTATGGTTAGGGTTAGGGTTAGGGTTAGGGTTAGGTTTAGTGTTAGGGTTACGTTTAGGGTTAGGGTTAGGGTTAGGATTAGGGTTAGGGTTATGGTAATTGTTAGGTTTAGGGTTTAAGGTTTAGGGTTTAGGATTGTTTAAGGTTTATCGTAACTTAAATTTAGGGTTTAAAATTTAGTGTTAGGGTTATGGTTAGTGTTAGGGTTAGGGTTAGGGTTAGGTTTAGGGTTCAGGGTTTAGGGTTTAGGATTGTTTAAGGTTTAGGGTAGATTAGGTTTAGGATTTAAAGTTTAGTTTTAGGGTTAGGGTTAGGTTTATGGTTTAGGGTTTAGTATTAGGATTAGGGTTAGGGTTAAAGTTAGGGTTAGGGTAAGGTTTAGGATTAGGTTTAGGGTATAGGGTTTAGCGTTTAAGATTGTTTAATGTTTAGGGTTGTTTAGGTTTTAGCGTTTAGAGTTGTTTAGGGTTTTTTAGGGTTGTTTATAATTTAGTGTTTAGGGTTGTTCAGGATTTATGATTTAGGATATTTTAAGGTTTAGGGTTTAAGGTTGTATAGTGTTTTAGGGTTTAGGGTATAATGTTTAGGGTTAAGGGTTTAGGGTTGTTTAGGGTATAGCGTTAATGGTTTTAGGGTTTAGGCTTGTTTAGGGTTTAGTGTTTAGGGTTTAGGGTTTAGGGTTTTTTAGCGTTTAGTGTTTATAGTTTAGGGTTTAGGGTGCTTTTGGAATTAGTGTTTAGAGTTTTTTGGGGTTTAGGGTTTAGGATTTATGGTGTTAGGGTTAGTGTTAGTTTTAGGTTTAGGGTTAAGGTGAGGGTTAGGGTGAGGGTTAAGGTTAGTGTTAGTGTTAGGGTAAGGGTTAGGGTTAGGGATAGGGTTAGGGTTAGGGTTAGTGTAAGGGTTAGGGTTAGGGTTAGGGTTAGGGTTACGGGTTAGGTTTAGGGTTAGTGTTAGGGGTTAGGGGTTAGTGTTAGGGTTAGGGCTAGGGTTAGGTTTAGTGTTAGGGTTATTATTAGGGGGTTAGGTTTTAGTTAAGGATTAGTGTTAGGGTTAGAATTAGAAATAGGGTTAGTGTTAGGATTAGGGTCAGGGTTAGGTTTAGGGATAGGGTTAGGTTTAGGGTTAAGGTTAGGGTTAGGGTTAGGGTTAGGGTTATGGTTAGTGTTAGGATTAGGGTTAGGGTTAGGGTCAGGTTTAGGTTTAGGGTTAGGGTTAGGGTTAGGGTTAGATTTAGGGTCAGGTTTAGGTTTATTGTTAGATTTAGGGATTAGGGTTTAAGGTTTATGGTTTAGGATTGTTTAAGGTTTAGGGTGGATTAGGTTTAGGGTTTAGAGTTTAGTGTTATGGTTATGGTTAGTGTTAGGGTTAGGGTTAGGGTTAGGGTTAGGGTTAGGGTTAGGGATAGGGTAATGGTTAGGGTTAGGTTTAGGGTTAGGGTTAGGGTAAGGGTTAGGGGTTAGTGTTAGGGTTAGGGTTAGGGTTAGGGTTAGGTTAGGTTTAGGGTTAGGGTTAGGGTTAGGGGTTAGGGTTAGTGTTAGGGTTAGGGTTATTATTAGAGGGTTAGGTTTAAGTTTAGGATTAGTGTTAGGGTTAGAATTAGAAATAGGGTTAGTGTTAGGATTAGGGTCAGGGTTAGGTTTAGGGTTAGGGTTAGGGTTAGGGTTAGGGTCAGGGAGGGTTTAGGGTTAGGGTTAGGGTTAGGGTTAGATTTAGGGTTAGGTTTAGGTTTATTGTTAGATTTAGGATTTTGGGTCTAAGGTTTATGGTTTAGGATTGTTTAAGGTTTAGGGTGGATTAGGTTTAGGGTTTAGAGTTTAGTGTTATGGTTACGGTTAGGGTTAGGGTTAGGGTTAGGGTTAGGATTAGGGTTAAGGTTAGGGTTAGGATTAGGTTTAGGGTTAGGGTTAGGGTTAGGGTTAGGGTTAGGGTTAGGGTTAGGGTTAGGGTTAGGATTAGGGTTAGGATTAGGGTTAGGGTTAGGGTTAGGGTAAGGGTTAGGGGTTAGGTTTAGTGTTATGGTTATTGTTAGGTTTAGGGTTTAGGGTTTAGTGTTTAGGGTTTAAGGTTTAGGGTTGAGGATTGTTTAAGATTTAGGGTGGTTTAGGTTAACGGTTTAGGGTTTAGAGTTTAGGATTGTTTAAGGTTTAGGGTTGTTTAGGGTATAGTGTTTAAAGTTAAAAGTTTAGGGTTGTTTAGGGTTTAATGTTTAGGGTTTAGGGTTGTTTAAGGTTTAGTGTTTAAGGTTTAGGTTTTAGGGTTGTTTTGGGTTTAGTGTTTAGTGTTGTTTAGGGTATAGTGTTAATGGTTTAGGGTTTAGGGTTATTTAGGGTTTAGTGTTTAAGATTTAGGGTATAGGGTTGTTTAGGGTTTAGTGTTTAGGGTTGTTTATGGTTTAGAGATTAGGGTTGTTTAGGGTTGTTTAGAGGTTAGTGTTTAGGGTTATTCAGGGTTTATGATTTAGGGTTGTTCAGGGTTTAGGATTTATGGTTGTTCAGGGTTTAGGATTTAGGGATTAAGGTTAAGGGGTTAAGGTTAGGGTTAGGGTTAGGGTTAGGGTTAGCATTAGGGTTAGAGTTAGGGTTAGAGCTAAGGTTATGGGGTTATGTGAGGCTTAAGGTTAGGGTTAGGGTTATGGGGTTAAGGTTAGGGTTGTGGTTAGGGTTAACTTTAGGTTTAGGGTTAGGGTTAAGGTTAGTGTTAGTGTTAGAATAATGGTTAGGGTTAGGGATAGGGTTAGGGTTAGGGTTAGGGTTAGGGTTAAGGTTAGGGTTAGGGTTAGGGTTAGGGTTAGGGGTTAGTGTTAGGGTTAGGGTTAGGGTTAGGGTTAGGGTTAGGTTTAGTGTTAGGGTTATTATTAGGGGGTTAGGTTTTAGTTTAGGATTAGTGTTAGGGTTAGAATTAGAAATAGGGTTAGTGTTAGGATTAGGGTCAGGGTTAGGTTTAGAAATATGGTTACTGTTAGGGTTAAGGGTAGGGTTAAAGTTAGGGTTATAATTAAAGTTTAGGGTTTAGTGTTAGGATTAGGGATAGTGTGAGGTTTAGGGTTAGGTTTAGGGTTAGGGTTAGGGTTAGTGTTTGGGTTATGATTAGTGTTAGGATTAGGATTAGGGTTAGGGTAAGGTTTATGTTTAGGGTTAGGGTTAGGGTTAGGGTTAGATTTAGGGTTAGGTTTAGGTTTATTGTTAGATTTAGGGTTTAGGGTTTAAGGTTTATGGTTTAGGATTGTTTAAGTTTAAGGGTGGATTAGGTTTAGGGTTTAGTGTTTAGTATTATGGTTACGGTTAGGGTTATGGTTAGGGTTTTAGTTAGGGTTAGGGTTAGGGTTAGGGTTAGGGTTAAGGTTAGGGTTAGTGTTAGGGTTAGGGTTATGGTTAGTGTTAGGATTAGGGTTAGGGTTAGGGTCAGGGTTAGGTTTAGGGTTAGGGATAGGGTTAGGGTTAGATTTAGGGTAAGGTTTAGGTTTATTGTTAGATTTAGGGTTTAGGGTTTAAGGTTTATGGTTTAGGATTGTTTAAGGTTTAGGGTGGATTAGGTTTAGGGTTTAGAGTTTAGTGTTATGGTTACGGTTAGGGTTAGAGTTAGGGATGGAGTTAGGGTTAGGGTGAGGGTTATGGTAAGGGTCAGGTTTAGGGTTAGGGTTAGGGTTAGGGTAAAAGTAAGGGGGTTAGTGTTAGGGTTTGTGTTAGGGTTAGGGTTAGGGTTAGGGTTAGGTTAGGGTTAGGGTTAGGGTTAGGGTTAGGGTTAGGGTTAGGGTTAGGGTTAGGGTTAGGGTTAGGTTAGGGTTAGGGTTAGGGTTAGGGTTAGGTTTAAGGGTTAGGGTTAGTGAAAGGGTTAGGGTTATTATTAGGGGGTTAGGTTTAAGTTTAGGATTAGTGTTAGGGTTAGAATTAGAAATAGGGTTAGTGTTAGGATTAGGGTCAGGGTTAGGTTTAGGGTTAGGGTTAGGGTTAGGGTCAGGGAGGGTTTAGGGTTAGGGTTAGGGTTAGGGTTAGAGTTAGGGTTAGGTTTAGGTTTATTGTTAGATTTAGGATTTAGGGTCTAAGATTTATGGTTTAGGATTGTTTAAGGTTTAGGGTGGATTAGGTTTAGGGTTTAGAGTTTAGTGTTATGGTTACGGTTAGGGTTAGGGTTAGGGTTAGGATTAGGGTTAAGGTTAGGGTTCGGATTAGGTTTAGGGTTAGGGATAGGGTTAGGGTTAGGGTTAGGGTTAGGATTAGGTTTAGGGTTAGGGTTAGGGTTAGGGTTAGGGTTAGGGTTAGGATTAGGGTTAAGGTTAGGGTTAGGTTTAGGTTTAGGGTTAGGGTTAGGGTTAGGATTAGGGTTAGGATTAGGGTTAGGGTTAGGGTTAGGGTAAGGGTTAGGGGTTAGGGTTAGGGTTATGGTTATTGTTAGGTTTAGGGTTTAGAGTTTAGTGTTTAGGGTTTAAGGTTTAGGGTTTAGGATTGTTTAAGATTTAGGGTGGTTTAGGTTAAAGGTTTAGGGTTTAGAGTTTAGGATTGTTTAAGGTTTAGGGTTTTTTAGGGTATAGTGTTTAGGGTTAAAAGTTTAGGGTTGTTTAGGGTTTAGTGTTTAGGGTTTAGGGTTGTTTAAGGTTTAGTGTTTAAGGTTTAGGTTTTAGGGTTGTTTTGGGTTTAGTGTTTAGTGTTTTTTAGGGTATAGTGTTAATGGTTTAGGGTTTAGGGTTATTTAGGGTTTAGTGTTCAAGGTTTAAGGTATAGGGTTGTTTAGGGTTTAGTGTTTAGGGTTGTTTATGGTTTAGTGATTAGGGTTGTTTAGGGTTGTTTAGAGGTTAGTGTTTAGGGTTATTCAAGGTTTATGATTTAGGGTTGTTCAGGGTTTAGGATTTATGGTTGTTCAGGGTTTAGGATTTAGGGATTAAGGTTAAGGGGTTAGGGTTAGGGTTAGGGTTAGGGTTAGCATTAGGGTTAGAGTTAGGGTTAGAATTAGGGTTATGGGGTTATGTTAGGCTTAAGGTTAGGGTTAGGGTTATGGGGTTAAGGTTAGGGTTGGGGTTAGGGTTAGGTTTAGGTTTAGGGTTAGGGTTAGGGTTATGGTTATTCTTAGATTTATGGTTTAAAATTTAGGGTTTATGGTTTAAGGTTTAGGGTTTAGGATTGTTTAAGTTTTAGGGTGGTTTAGGTTTAGGGTATAGAATTTAGCGTTTAAGATTGTTTAATGGTTAGGGTTGTTTAGGTTTTAGCGTTTAGAGTTGTTTAGGGTTTTTTAGGATTGTTTATAATTTAGTGTTTAGGGTTGTCAGGATTTATGATTTAGGATATTTTAAGGTTTAGGGTTTAAGGTTGTATAGTGTTTTAGGGTTTAGGGTATAATGTTTAGGGTTAAGGGTTTAGGGTTGTTTAGGGTATAGTGTTAATGGTTTTAGGGTTTAGGCTTGTTTAGGGTTTAATGTTTAGGGTTTAGGGTTTAGGGTTTTTTAGCGTTTAGTGTTTATAGTTTAGAGTTTAGGGTGCTTTTGGAATTAGTGTTTAGGGTTTTTCGGGGTTTAAGGTTTAGGATTTAGGGTGTTAGGGTTAGTGTTAGGGTTAGGTTTAGGGTTAAGGTGAGGGTTAGGGTGAGGGTTAAGGTTAGGGTTAGGGTTAAGGTTAGTGTTAGTGTTAGGGTAAGAATTAGGGTTAGGGATAAAGTTAGGGTTAGGGTTAGGGTTAAGGTTAGGGTTAGGGTTAGGGTTAGGGGTTAGGGTTAGGGTTAGTGTTAGGGGTTAGGGGTTAGTGTTAGGGTTAGGGTTAGGGTTAGTTTAGGGTTAGGGTTAGGTTTAGTGTTAGGGTTATTATTAGGGGGTTAGGTTTTAGTTTAGGATTAGTGTTAGGGTTAGAATTAGAAATAGTGTTAGTGTTAGGATTAGGGTCAGGGTTAGGGTCAGGGTTAGGTTTAGGGTTAGGGATAGGGTTAGGGTTAGATTTAGGGTTAGGTTTAGGTTTATTGTTAGATTTAGGGTTTAGGGTTTAAGGTTTATGGTTTAGGATTGTTCAAGGTTTAGGGTGGATTAGGTTTAGGGTTTAGAGTTTAGTGTTATGGTTACGGTTAGGGTTAGGGTTAGGGATGGGGTTAGGGTTAGGGTTAGGGTTATGGTAAGGGTTAGGGTTAGGGTTAGGGTTAGGGTAAAAGTTAGGGGGTTAGTGTTAGGGTTTGGGTTAGGGTTAGGGTTAGGGTTAGGGTTAGGTTAGGGTTAGGGTTAGGGTTAGGGGTTAGGGTTAGTGTTAGGTTTAGGGTTATTATTAGGGGGTTAGGGTTAAGTTTAGGATTAGTGTTAGGGTTAGAATTAGAAATAGGTTTAGTGTTAGGATTAGGGTCAGGGTTAGGTTTAGGGTTAGGGTTAGGGTTAGGGTTAGGGTTAGGGTCAGGGAGGGTTTAGGGTTAGGGTTAGATTTAGGGTTAGGTTTAGGTTTAATGTTAGATTTAGGGTTTACGGTCTACGGTTTATGGTTTAGGATTGTTTAAGGTTTAGGGTGGATTAGGTTTAGGGTTTAGAGTTTAGTGTTATGGTTACGGTTAGGGTTAGGGTTAGGGCTAGGGTTAGGGTTAGGATAAGGGTTAAGGTTAGGGTTAGGGTTAGGTTTAAGGTTAGGGTTAGGGTTAGGGTTAGGGTTAGGGTTAGGGTTAGGGTTAGGGTTATGGTTAGGGTTAGGGTTGGGGTTAGGTTTAGGGTTAGGGTTAGGGTTAGGGTTAGGGTAAGGGTTAGGGGTTAGGGTTAGGGTTAGGGTTAAGGTTAGGGTTAGGGTTAAGGTTAGGGTTAGGGTTAGGGTTAGGGTTAGGGGTTAGGGTTAGGGTTAGTGTTAGGGGTTAGGGGTTAGTGTTAGGGTTAGTGTTAGGGTTAGGGTTAGGGTTAGGTTTAGTGTTAGGGTTATTATTAGGGGGTTAGGTTTTAGTTTAGGATTAGTGTTAGGGTTAGAATTAGAAATAGGGTTAGTGTTAGGATTAGGGTCAGGGTTAGGTTTAGGGATATGGTTAGGGTTAGGGTTAAGGGTAGGGTTAGGGTTAGGGTTAGATTTAAAGTTTAGGGTTTAGTGTTAAGATTAGGGATAGTGTGAGGTTTAGGGTTAGGTTTAGGGTTAGGGTTAGGGATAGTGTTTGGGTTATGATTAGTGTTATTATTAGGGTTAGGGTTAGGGTCAGGTTTAGGTTTAGGGTTAGGGTTAGGGTTAGGGTTAGATTTAGAGTTAGGTTTAGGTTTATTGTTAGATTTAGGGTTTAGGGTTTAAGGTTTAAGGTTTAGGATTGTTTAAGATTTAGGGTAGATTAGGTTTAGGGTTTAGAATTTAGTATTATGGTTACGGTTAGGGTTAGGGTTAGGGTTAGAGTTAAGGTTAGGTTTAGGGTTAGGGTTAGGGTTAGGGTTAAGGTTAGGGTTAATGTTAGGGTTAGGGTTATGGTTAGTGTTAGGATTAGGGTTAGGTTTAGGGTCAGGGTTAGGTTTAGGGTTAGAGATAGGGTTAGGGTTAGATTTAGGGTTAGGTTTAGGTTTATTGTTAGATTTAGAGTTTAGGGTTTAAGGTTTATGGTTTAGGATTGTTTAAGGTTTAGGGTGGATTAGGTTTAGGGTTTAGAGTTTAGTGTTATGGTTACGGTTAGGGTTAGGGTTAGGGATGGGGTTAGGGTTAGGGTTAGGGTTATGTTAAGGGTTAGGGTTAGGGTTAGGGTTAGGGTTATGGTAAATGTTAGGGGGTTAGTGTTAGGGTTTGGGTTAGGGTTAGGGTTAGGGTTAGGGTTAGGTTAGGGTTAGGATTAGGGTTAGGGTTAGGGGTTAGGGTTAGTGTTAGTGTTAGGGTTATTATTAGGGGGTTAGGTTTAAGTTTAGGATTAGTGTTAGGGTTAGAATTAGAAATAGGGTTAGTGTTAGGATTAAGGTCAGGGTTAGGTTTAGGGTTAGGGTTAGGATTAGGGTTAGGGTTAAAGTCAGGGAGGGTTTAGGGTTAGGGTTAGGGTTAGCGTTAGATTTAGGGTTAGGTTTAGGTTTATTGTTAGATTTAGGATTTAGGGTCTAAGGTTTATGGTTTAGGATTGTTTAAGGTTTAGGGTGGATTAGGTTTAGGGTTTAGAGTTTAGTGTTATGGTTACAGTTAGGGTTAGGGTTAGGGTTAGGGTTAGGATTAGGGTTCAGGTTAGGGTTAGGTTTAGGTTTAGGTTTAGGTTTAGAATTAGGTTTAGGGTTAGGGTTAGGGTTAGGGTTAGGGTTAGGGTTAGGTTAGGGTTAGGGTTAGGGTTAGGGTAAGGGTTAGGGTTTAGGGTTAGGGTTATGGTTATTGTTAGGTTTAGGGTTTAGGGTTTAGTGTTTAGGGTTTAAGGTTTAGAGTTTAGGATTGTTTAAGGTTTAGGGTGGTTTAGGTTAAGGGTTTAGGGTTTAGAGTTTAGGATTATTTAAGGTATAGGGTTGTTTAGGGTATAGAGTTTAGGGTTAAAAGTTTAGGGTTGTTTAGGGTTTAGTGTTTAGGGTTTAGGGTTGTTTAAGGTTTAGTGTTTAAGGTTTAGGTTTTAGGGTTGTTTTGGGTTTAGTGTTTAGTGTTGTTTAGGGTATAGTGTTAATGGTTTAGGGTTTAGGGTTATTTAGGGTTTAGTGTTTAAGGTTTAGGGTATAGGGTTGTTTAGGGTTTAGTGTTTAGGGTTGTTTATGGTTTAGTGATTAGGGTTGTTTAGGGTTGTTTAGAGGTTAGTGTTTAGGGTTATTCAGGGTTTATGATTTAGGGTTGTTCAGGGTTTAGGATTTATGGTTGTTCAGGGTTTAGGATTTAGGGATTAAGGTTAAGGGGTTAGGGTTAGGGTTAGGGTTAGGGTTAGGGTTAGGGTTAGCATTAGGGTTAGTTTTAGGGTTAGAGTTAGGGTTAGAGTTAGGGTTACGGGGTTATGTTAGGCTTAAGGTTAGGGTTAGGGTTATGGGGTTAAAGTTAGGGTTGGGGTTAGGGTTAGGTTTAGGTTTCGGGTTAGGGTTAGGGTTATGGTTATTCTTAGATTTATGGTTTAAAATTTAGGGTTTATGGTTTAAGGTTTAGGGTTTAGGATTGTTTAAGTTTTAGGGAGGTTTAGGTTTAGGGTATAGAATTTAGCGTTTAAGATTTTTTAATGGTTAGGGTTGTTTAGGTTTTAGCGTTTAGAGTTGTTTAGGGTTTTTTAGGGTTGTTTATAATTTAGTGTTTAGGGTTGTTCAGGATTTATGATTTAGGATATTTTAAGGTTTAGGGTTTAAGGTTGTATAGTGTTTTAGGGTTTAGGGTATAATGTTTAGGGTTAAGGGTTTAGGGTTGTTTAGGGTATAGTGTTAATGGTTTTAGGGTTTAGGCTTGTTTAGGGTTTAGTGTTTAGGGTTTAGGGTTTAGGGTTTTTTAGCGTTTAGTGTTTATAGTATAGGGTTTAGGGTGCTTTTGGAATTAGTGTTTAGGGTTTTTCGGGGCTTAAGGTTTAGGATTTAGGGTGTTAGGGTTAGTGTTAGGGTTAGGTTTAGGGTTAAGGTGAGGGTTAGGGTGAGGGTTAAGGTTAGGGTTAGGGTTAAGGTTAGTGTTAGTGTTAGGGTAAGGGTTAGGGTTAGGGATAGGGTTAGGGTTAGGGTTAGGGTTAAGTTTAGGGTTAGGGTTAGGGTTAGGGGTTAGGGTTAGGGTTAGTGTTAGGGGTTAGGGGTTAGTGTTAGGGTTAGGGTTAGGGTTAGGGTTAGGGTTAGGTTTAGTGTTAGGGTTATTATTAGAAGGTTAGGTTTTAGTTTAGGATTACTGTTAGGGTTAGAATTAGAAATAGGGTTAGTGTTAGGATTAGGGTCAGGGTTAGGTTTAGGGATAGGGTTAGGGTTAAGGGTAGGGTTAGGGTTAGGGTTAGATTTAAAGTTTAGGGTTTAGTGTTAGGATTAGGGATAATGTGAGTTTTAGGGTTAGGTTTAGGGTTAGGGTTAGGGTTAGTGTTTGGGTTATGATTAGTGTTAGGATTAGGGTTAGGGTTAGGGTCAGGTTTAGGTTTAGGGTTAGGGTTAGGGTTAGGGTTAGATTTAGGGTTAGGTTTAGGTTTATTGTTAGATTTAAGGTTTAGGGTTTAAGGTTTATGGTTTAGGATTGTTTAAGGTTTAGGGTGGATTAGGTTTAGGGTTTAGAGTTTAGTATTATGGTTACGGTTAGGGTTAGGGTTAGGGTTAGAGTTAGGGTTAGGGTTAGGGTTAGGGTTAGGGTTAAGGTTAGGGTTAGTGTTAGGGTTAGGGTTATGGTTAGTGTTAGGATTAGGGTTAGGGTTAGGGTCAGGGTTAGGTTTAGGGTTAGGGATAGGGTTAGGGTTAGATTTAGGGTTAGGTTAGGTTTATTGTTAGATTTAGGTTTTAGAGTTTAAGGTTTATGGTTTAGGATTGTTCAAGGTTTAGGGTGGATTAGGTTTAGGGTTTAGAGTTTAGTGTTATGGTTACGGTTAGGGTTAGGGTTAGGGATGGGGTTAGGGTTAGGGTTAGGGTTATGGTAAAGGTTAGGGTTAGGGTTAGGGTTAGGGTAAAAGTTAGGGGGTTAGTGTTAGGGTTTGGGTTAGGGTAAGGGTTAGGGTTAGGGTTAGGTTAGGGTTAGGGTTAGGGTTAGGGTTAGGGTTTAGGGTTAGTTTTAGGGTTAGGGTTATTATTAGGGGGTTAGGGTTAAGTTTAGGATTAGTGTTAGCGTTAGAATTAGAAATAGGTTTAGTGTTAGGATTAGGGTCAGGGTTAGGTTTAGGGTTAGGGTTAGGGTTAGGGTTAGGGTTAGGGTCAGGTAGGGTTTAGGGTTAGGGTTAGATTTAGGGTTAGGTTTAGGTTTATTGTTAGATTTAGGATTTAGGGTCTAAGGTTTATGGTTTAGGATTGTTTAAGGTTTAGGGTGGATTAGGTTTAGGGTTTAGAGTTTAGTGTTATGGTTACGGTTAGGGTTAGGGTTAGGGTTAGGGTTAGGGTTAGGATTAGGGTTAAGGTTAGGGTTAGGATTAGGTTTAGGGTTAGGGTTAGGGTTAGGTTTAGGGTTAGGGTTAGGGTTAGGATTAGGGTTCGGGTTAGGGTTAGGGTAAGGGTTAGGGGTTAGGGTTAGGGTTATCGTTATTGTTAGGTCTAGGGTTTAGGGTTTAGTGTTTAGGGTTTAAGGTTTAGGGTTTAGGATTGTTTAAGGTTTAGGGTGGTTTAGGTTAAGGGTTTAGGGTTAAGAGTTTAGGATTGTTTAAGGTTTAGGGTTGTTTAGGGTATAGAGTTTAGGGTAAAAAGTTTAGGGTTGTTTAGGGTTTAGTGTTTAGGGTTTAGGGTTGTTTAAGGTTTAGTGTTTAAGGTTTAGGTTTTAGGGTTGTTTTGGGTTTAGTGTTTAGTGTTGTTTAGGGTATAGTGTTAATGGTTTAGGGTTTAGGGTTATTTAGGGTTTAGTGTTTAA
>NC_137985.1:995000-1000000 GCF_963924665.1 Micromys minutus | reverse complement strand
GGTTAATGTTAGGGTTAGGGTTAGGGTAAAAGTTAGGGGGTTAGTGTTAGGGTTAGGGTTAGGGTTAGGGTTAGGATTAGGTTAGGGTTAGGGTTAGGGTTAGGGTAAGGGTTAGGTTTAGGGTTAGGGTTAGGATTAAGGTTAGGGTTAGGGTTAGGGTTAGGGTTATGGTTAGTGTTAGGATTAGGGTTAGTGTTAGGGTCAGGGTTAGGTTTAGGGTTAGGGTTAGGGTTAGGGTTAGATTTAGGGTCAGGTTTAGGTTTATTGTTAGATTTAGTGTTTAGGGTTTAAGATTTATGGTTTAGGATTGTTTAAGGTTTAGGGTGGATTAGGTTTAGGGTTTAGAGTTTAGTGTTATGGTTACGGTTAGTGTTAGGGTTAGGGTTAGGGTTAGGGTTAGGGTTAGGTTAGGGTTAGGGTTAGGGTTAGGGTTAGGGGTTAGGGTTAGTGTTAGGGTTAGGGTTAGGGTTAGGGTTAGGGTTAGGTTAGGGTTAGGGTTAGGGTTAGGGTTAGGGGTTAGGGTTAGTGTTAGGGTTAGGTTTATTATTAGGGGGTTAGGTTTAAGTTTAGGATTAGTGTTAGGGTTAAAATTAGAAATAGGGTTAGTGTTAGGATTAGGGTAAGGTTTAGGTTTAGGGTTAGGGTTAGGGTTAGGTTTAGGGTTAGGATTAGGGTTAGGGTTAGGGTTAGGGTAAGGGTTAGGGGTTAGGATTAGGGTTATGGTTATTGTTAGGTTTAGGGTTTAGGGTTTAGTGTTAAGGGTTTAAGGTTTAGGGTTTAGGATTGTTTAAGATTTAGGGTGGTTTAGGTTAAGGGTTTAGGGTTTAGAGTTTAGGATTGTTTAAGGTTTAGGGTTGTTTAGGGTATAGTGTTTAGGGTTAAAAGTTTAGGGTTGTTTAGGGTTTAGTGTTTAGGGTTTAGGGTTGTTTAAGGTTTAGTGTTTAAGGTTTAGGTTTTAGGGTTGTTTTGGGTTTAGTGTTTAGTGTTGTTTAGGGTATAGTGTTAATGTTTTAGGGTTTAGGGTTATTTAGGGTTTAGTGTTTAAGGTTTAGGGTATAGGGTTGTTTAGTGTTTAGTGTTTAGGGTTGTTTATGGTTTAGTGATTTGTGTTGTTTAGGGTTGTTTAGAGGTTAGTGTTTAGGGTTATTCAGGGTTTATGATTTAGGGTTGTTCAGGGTTTAGGATTTATGGTTGTTCAGGGTTTAGGATTTAGGGATTAAGGTTAAGGGGTTAGGGTTAGGGTTAGGGTTAGGGTTAGGGTTAGCATTAGGGTTAGAGTTAGGGTTAGAGTTAGGGTTATGGGGTTATGTTAGGCTTAAGGTTAGGGTTAGGGTTATGGGGTTAAGGTTAGGGTTGGGGTTAGGGTTAGGTTTAGGTTTAGGGTTAGGGTTAGGGTTATGGTTATTCTTAGATTTATGGTTTAAAATTTAGGGTTTATGGTTTAAGGTTTAGGGTTTAGGATTGTTTAAGTTTTAGGGTGGTTTAGGTTTAGGGTATAGGGTTTAGCGTTTAAGATTGTTTAATGTTTAGGGTTTTTTAGGTTTTAGCGTTTAGAGTTGTTTAGGGTTTTTTAGGGTTGTTTATGATTTAGTGTTTAGGGTTGTTCAGGATTTATGATTTAGGATATTTTAAGGTTTAGGGTTTAAGGTTGTATAGTGTTTTAGGGTTTAGGGTATAATATTTAGGGTTAAGGGTTTAGGGTTGTTTAGGGTATAGTGTTAATGGTTTTAGGGTTTAGGCTTGTTTAGGGTTTAGTGTTTAGGGTTTAGAGTTTAGGGTTTTTTAGCGTTTAGTGTTTATAGTTTAGGGTTTAGGGTGCTTTTGGAATTAGTGTTTAGGGTTTTTCGGGGTTTAGGGTTTAGGATTTAGGGTGTTAGGGTTAGTGTTAGGGTTAGGTTTAGTGTTAAGGTGAGGGTTAGGGTGAGGGTTAAGGTTAGGGTTAGGGTTAAGGTTAGTGTTAGTGTTAGGGTAAGGGTTAGGGTTAGGGATAGTGTTAGGGTTAGGGTTAGGGTTAGGGTTAAGGTTAGGGTTAGGGTTAGGGTTAGGGTTAGGGGTTAGTGTTAGGGTTAGTGTTAGGGGTTAGGGGTTAGTGTTAGGGTTAGGGTTAGGGTTAGGGTTAGGGTTAGGGTTAGGTTTTGTGTTAGGGTTATTATTAGGGGGTTAGGTTTTAGTTTAGGATTAGTGTTAGGGTTAGAATTAGAAATAGGGTTAGTGTTAGGATTAGGGTCAGGGTTAGGTTTAGGGATATGGTTAGGGTTAGGGTTAAGGGTAGAGTTAGGGTTAGGGTTAGATTTAAAGTTTAGGGTTTAGTGTTAGGATTAGGGATAGTGTGAGGTTTAGGGTTAGGTTTAGGGTTAGGGTTAGGGTTAGTGTTTGGGTTATGATTAGTGTTATTATTAGGGTTAGGGTTAGGGTCAGGTTTAGGTTTAGGGTTAGGGTTAGGGTTAGGGTTAGATTTAGGGTTAGGTTTAGGTTTATTGTTAGATTTAGTGTTTAGGGTTTAAGGTTTAAGGTTTAGGATTGTTTAAGGTTTAGGGTAGATTAGGTTTAGGGTTTAGAGTTTAGTATTATGGTTAAGGTTAGGGTTAGGGTTAGGGTTAGAGTTCGGGTTAGGGTTAGGGTTAGGGTTAGGGTTAGGGTTAAGGTTAGGGTTAATGTTAGGGTTAGGGTTAGGGTAAAAGTTAGGGGGTTAGTGTTAGGGTTAGGGTTAGGGTTAGGGTTAGGTTTAGGTTAGGGTTAGGGTTAGGGTTAGGGTAAGGGTTAGGTTTAGGGTTAGGGTTAGGGTTAAGGTTAGGGTTAGGGTTAGGGTTAGGGTTATGGTTAGTGTTAGGATTAGGGTTAGTGTTAGGGTCAGGGTTAGGTTTAGGGTTAGGGTTAGGGTTAGGGTTAGATTTAGGGTCAGGTTCAGGTTTATTGTTAGATTTAGTGTTTAGGGTTTAAGATTTATGGTTTAGGATTGTTTAATGTTTAGGGTGGATTAGGTTTAGGTTTTAGAGTTTAGTGTTATGGTTACGGTTAATGTTAGGGTTAGGGTTAGGGTTAGGGTTAGGGTTAGGGTAATGGTTAGGGTTAGGGTTAGGGTTAGGGTTAGAGTAAGTGTTAGGGGTTAGTGTTAGGGTTTGGGTTAGGGTTAGGTTAGGGTTAGGGTTAGGGTTAGGGGTTAGGGTTAGTGTTAGGGTTAGGTTTATTATTAGGGGGTTAGGTTTAAGTTTAGGATTAGTGTTAGGGTTAGAATTAGAAATAGGGTTAGAGTTAGGATTAGGGTCAGGGTTAGATTTAGGGTTAGGGTTAGGGTTAGGGTTAGGGTTAGGGTTAGGATTAGGGTTAGGGTTAGGGTTAGGGTTAGGGTTAGGGTTAGGGTTAGGGTTAGGGTTAGGGTTAGGATTAGGTTTAGGGTTAGGGTTTAGTGTTTAGGGTTTAAGGTTTAGGGTTTAGGATTGTTTAAGATTTAGGGTGGTTTAGGTTAAGGGTTTAGGGTTTAGAGTTTAGGATTGTTTAAGGTTTAGGGTTGTTTAGGGTATAGTGTTTAGGGTTAAAAGTTTAGGGTTGTTTAGGGTTTAGTGTTTAGGGTTTAGGGTTGTTTAAGGTTTAGTGTTTAAGGTTTAGGTTTTAGGGTTGTTTTGGGTTTAGTGTTTAGTGTTGTTTAGGGTATAGTGTTAATGGTTTAGGGTTTAGGGTTATTTAGGGTTTAGTGTTTAAGGTTTAGGGTATAGGGTTGTTTAGGGTTTAGTGTTTAGGGTTGTTTATGGTTTAGTGATTAGGGTTGTTTAGGGTTGTTTAGAGGTTAGTGTTCAGGGTTATTCAGGGTTTATGATTTAGGGTTGTTCAGGGTTTAGGATTTATGGTTGTTCAGGGTTTATGATTTAGGGATTAAGGTTAAGGGGTTAGGGTTAGGGTTAGGGTTAGGGTTAGGGTTAGCATTAGGGTTAGAGTTAGGGTTAGAGTTAGGGTTATGGGGTTATGTTAGGCTTAAGGTTAGGGTTAGGGTTATGGGGTTAAGGTTAGGGTTGGAGTTAGGGTTAGGTTTAGGTTTAGGGTTAGGGTTAGGGTTATGGTTATTCTTAGATTTATGGTTTAATATTTAGGGTTTATGGTTTAAGGTTTAGGGTTTAGGATTGTTTAAGTTTTAGGGTGGTTTAGGTTTAGGGTATAGGGTTTAGCGTTTAAGATTGTTTAATGTTTAGGGTTGTTTAGGTTTTAGCGTTTAGAGTTGTTTAGGGTTTTTTAGGGTTGTTTATGATTTAGTGTTTAGGGTTGTTCAGGATTTATGATTTAGGATATTTTAAGGTTTAGGGTTTAAGGTTGTATAGTGTTTTAGGGTTTAGGGTATAATGTTTAGGGTTAAGGGTTTAGGGTTGTTTAGGGTATAGTGTTAATGGTTTTAGGGTTTAGGCTTGTTTAGTGTTTAGTGTTTAGGGTTTAGGGTTTAGGGTTTTTTAGCGTTTAGTGTTTATAGTTTAGGGTTTAGGGTGCTTTTGGAATTAGTGTTTAGGGTTTTTCGGGGTTTAGGGTTTAGGATTTAGGTTGTTAGGGTTAGTGTTAGGGTTGAGATAAGGGTTAAGGTGAGGGTTAGGGTTAAGGTTAGTGTTAGTGTTAGGGTAATGGTTAGGGTTAGGGATAGGGTTAGGGTTAGGGTTAGGGTTAGGATTAAGGTTAGGGTTAGGGTTAGGGTTAGGGTTAGGGGTTAGTGTTAGGGTTAGTGTTAGGGGTTAGGGGTTAGTGTTAGGGTTAGGGTTAGGGTTAGGGTTAGGTTTAGTGTTAGGGTTATTATTAGGGGGTTAGGGTTAGGGTTAGGGTTAGGGTTAGGGTTAGGGGTTAGGGTTAGTGTTAGGGTTAGGGTTATTATTAGGGGGTTAGGTTTAAGTTTAGGATTAGTGTTAGGGTTAGAATTAGAAATAGGGTTAGTGTTAGGATTAGGGTCAGGGTTAGGTTTAGGGTTAGGGTTAGGGTTAGGGTTAGGGTTAGGGTCAGAAAGGGTTTAGGGTTAGGGTTAGGGTTAG
>NC_137985.1:970000-990000 GCF_963924665.1 Micromys minutus | reverse complement strand
AGGTTATGGTTACGGTTAGGGTTAAGTGTAAGGTTAGGGTTAGGGTTAGGGTTAGGGTCAGGTTTAGGGTTAGGGTTAGGGTTAGGACAACGTTTAGTGTTAGTGTTAGGTTTAGGGTTATGGTTAGGATTATGTTTAGTGTTAGGGTTACGTTTAGGGTTAGGGTTAGGGTTAGGATTAGGGTTACGGTTATGGTAATTGTTAGGTTTAGGGTTTAAGGTTTAGGGTTTAGGATTGTTTAAGGATAATCATAAATTAAATTTAGGGTTTACAATTTAGTGTTAGGGTTATGGTTAGTGTTAGTGTTAGGGTTAGGGTTAGGTTTAGGGTTCAGGGTTTAGGGTTTAGGATTGTTTAAGGTTGAGAGTAGATTAGGTTTAGGATTTAAAGTTTAGTTTTAGGGTTAGGGTTAGGTTTAGGGTTTATGGTTTAGTGTTAGGATTAGGGTTAGGGTTAAAGTTAGTGTTAGGGTAAGGGTTAGGATTAGGTTTAGGGTTAGGGTTAGGGTTAGGGTTAGGGTTAGGGTTAGGGTTAGGGTTAGGGTTAGGGTTAGGGTTAGGGTTAGGATTAGGGTTAGGGTTAGGGTTAGGGTAAAGTTTAGGGGTTAGGGTTAGGGTTATGGTTTTTGTTAGGTTTAGGGTTTAGGGTTTAGTGTTTAGGGTTTAAGGTTTAGGGTTTAGGATTGTTTAAGATTTAGGGTGGTTTAGGTTAAGGGTTTAGGGTTTAGAGTTTAGGATTGTTTAAGGTTTAGGGTTGTTTAGGGTATAGTGTTTAGGGTTAAAAGTTTAGGGTTGTTTAGGGTTTAGTGTTTAGGGTTTAGGGTTGTTTAAGGTTTAGTGTTTAAGGTTTAGGTTTTAGGGTTGTTTTGGGTTTAGTGTTTAGTGTTGTTTAGGGTATAGTGTTAATGGTTTAGGGTTTAGGGTTATTTAGGGTTTAGTGTTTAAGGTTTAGGGTATAGGGTTGTTTAGGGTTTAGTGTTTAGGGTTGTTTATGGTTTAGTGATTAGGGTTGTTTAGGGTTGTTTAGAGGTTAGTGTTTAGGGTTGTTCAGGGTTTATGATTTAGGGTTGTTCAGGATTTAGGATTTATGGTTGTTCAGGGTTTAGGATTTAGGGATTAAGGTTAAGGGGTTAGGGTTAGGTTTAAGGTTAGGGTTAGGGTTAGGGTTAGGGTTAGGGTTAGCGTTAGTTTTAGGGTTAGGGTTAAGGTTAGGGTTAGGGTTTAGGTTAGGGTTATGGTTAGTGTTAGGATTATGGTTAGGGTTAGGGTCAGGGTTAGGTTTAGGGTTAGGGTTAGGGTTAGGGTTAGATTTAGGGTCAGGTTTAGGTTTATTGTTAGATTTAGGGTTTAGAATTTAAGGTTTATGGTTTAGGATTGTTTAAGGTTTAGGGTGGATTAGGTTTAGGGTTTAGAGTTTAGTGTTATGGTTATGGTTAGTGTTAGGGTTAGGGTTAGGGTTAGGGTTAGGGTTAGGGTAATGGTTAGGGTTAGGGTTAGGGTTAGGGTTAGGGTAAGGGTTAGGGGTTAGTGTTAGGGTTAGGGTTAGGGTTAGGTTCAGGTTAGGGTTAGGGTTAGGGTTAGGGTTAGGGTTAGGGGTTAGGGTTAGTGTTAGTGTTAGGGTTATTATTAGGGGGTTAGGGTTAAGTTTAGGATTAGTGTTAGGGTTAGAATTAGAAATAGGGTTAGTGTTAGGATTAGGGTCAGGGTTAGGTTTAGGGTAAGGGTTAGGGGTTAGGGTTAGGGTTATGATTATTGTTAGGTTTAGGGTTTAGGGTTTAGTGTTTAGGGTTTAAGGTTTAGGGTTTAGGATTGTTTAAGATTTAGGGTGGTTTAGGTTAAGGGTTTAGGGTTTAGAGTTTAGGATTGTTTAAGGTTTAGGGTTGTTTAGGGTATAGTGTTAATGGTTTTAGGGTTTAGGCTTGTTTAGGGTTTAGTGTTTAGGGTTTAGGGTTTAGGGTTTTTTAGCGTTTAGTGTTTATAGTTTAGGGTTTAGGGTGCTTTTGGAATTAGTGTTTAGGGTTTTTCAGGGTTTAGGGTTTAGGATTTAGGGTGTTAGGGTTAGTTTTAGGGTTAGGTTTAGGGTTAAGGTGAGGGTTAGGGTGAGGGTTAAGGTTAGGGTTAGGGTTAAGGTTAGTGTTAGTGTTAGAATAAGGGTTAGGGTTAGGGATAGGGTTAGGGTTAGGGTTAGGGTTAGGGTTAAGGTTAGGGTTAGGGTTAGGGTTAGGGTTAGGGGTTTGGGTTAGGGTTAGTGTTATGGGTTAGGGGTTAGTGTTAGGGTTAGGGTTAGGTTTAGTGTTAGGGTTATTATTAGGGGGTTAGGTTTTAGTTTAGGATTAGTGTTAGGGTTTGAATTAGAAATAGGGTTAGTGTTAGGATTAGGGTCAGGGTTAGGTTTAGAAATATGGTTAGGTTTAGGGTTAAGGGTAGGGTTAGTGTTATGGTTAGAATTAAAGTTTAGGGTTTAGTGTTAGGATTAGGGATAGTGTGAGGTTTAGGGTTAGGTTTAGGGTTAGGGTTAGGGTTAGTGTTTGGGTTATGATTAGTGTTAGGATTAGGATTAGGGTTAGGGTCAGGTTTATGTTCAGGGTTAGGGTTAGAGTTAGGGTTAGGTTTAGGGTTAGGTTTAGGTTTATTGTTAGATTTAGGGTTTAGGGTTTAAGGTTTATGGTTTAGGATTGTTTAAGTTTAAGGGTGGATTAGGTTTAGGGTTTAGAGTTTAGTATTATGGTTATGGTTAGGGTTAGGGTTAGGGTTAGAGTTAGGGTTAGGGTTAGGGTTAGGGTTAGGGTTAAGGTTAGGGTTAGTGTTAGGGTTAGTGTTATGGTTAGTGTTAGGATTAGGGTTAGGGTTAGGGTCAGGGTTAGGTTTAAGGTTAAGGTTAGGGTTAGGGTTAGGGTTAGGGTTAGGGTTAGGATTAGGGTTAGGGTTAGGGTTAGGGTAAGGGTTAGGGGTTAGGGTTAGGGTTATGGTTATTGTTAGGTTTAGGGTTTAGGGTTTAGTGTTTAGGGTTTAAGGTTTATGGTTGAGGATTGTTTAAGGTTTAGGGTGGATTAGGTTTAGGGTTTAGAGTTTAGTGTTATGGTTACGGTTAGGGTTAGTGTTAGGGAGAGGGTTAGGGTTACGGTTAGGGTTATGGTAAGGGTTAGGTTTAGGGTTAGGGTTAGGGTTAGGGTAAAAGTTAGGGGGTTAGTGTTAGGGTTTGTGTTAGGGTTAGGGTTAGGGTTAGGGTTAGGTTAGGTTTAGGGTTAGGGTTAGGGTTAGGGATAGGGTTAGGTTAGGGTTAGGGTTAGGGTTAGGGTTAGGGTTAGGGGTTAGGGTTAGTGAAAGGGTTAGGGTTATTATTAGGGGGTTAGGTTTAAGTTTAGGATTAGTGTTAGGCTTAGAATTAGAAATAGGGTTAGTGTTAGGATTAGGGTCAGGGTTAGGTTTAGGGTTAGGGTTAGGGTTAGGGTCAGGGAGGGTTTAGGGTTAGGGTTAGGGTTAGTGTTAGATTTAGGGTTAGGTTTATGTTTATTGTTAGATTTAGGATTTAGGGTCTAAGGTTTATGGTTTAGGATTGTTTAACGTTTAGGGTGGATTAGGTTTAGGGTTTAGAGTTTAGTGTTATGGTTACGGTTAGGGTTAGGGTTAGGGTTAGGATTAGGGTTAATGTTAGGTTAGGATTAGGTTTAGGGTTATGGTTAGGGTTAGGGTTAGGGTTAGGGTTAGTGTTAGGGTTAGGGTTAGGATTAGGTTTAGGTTTAGGGTTACGGTTAGGGTTAGGGTTAGGGTTAGGATTAGTGTTAAGGTTAGGGTTAGGTTTAGGGTTAGGGTTAGGGTTAGGGTTAGGGTTAGGGTTAGGGTTAGGATTAGGGTTAGGGTTAGGGTTAGGGTAAGGGTTAGGGGTTAGGGTTAGGGTTATGGTTATTGTTAGGTTTATGGTTTAGGGTTTAGTGTTTAGGGTTTAAGGTTTAGGTTTTAGGATTGTTTAAGATTTAGGGTGGTTTAGGTTAAGGGTTTAGGGTTTAGAGTTTAGGATTGTTTAAGGTTTAGGGTTGTTTAGGGTATAGTGTTTAGGGTTAAAAGTTTAGGGTTGTTTAGGGTTTAGTGTTTAGGGTTTAGGTTTGTTTAAGGTTTAGTGTTTAAGTTTTAGGTTTTAGGGTTGTTTTGGATTTAGTGTTTAGTGTTGTTTAGGGTATAGTGTTAATGGTTTAGGGTTTAGGGTTATTTAGGGTTTAGTGTTTAAGGTTTAAGGTATAGGGTTGTTTAGGGTTTAGTGTTTAGGGTTGTTTATGGTTTAGTGATTAGGGTTGTTTAGGGTTGTTTAGAGGTTAGTGTTTAGGGTTATTCAGGGTTTATGATTTAGGGTTGTTCAGGGTTTAGGATATATGGTTGTTCAGGGTTTAGGATTTAGGGATTAAGGTTAAGGGGTTAGGGTTAGGGTTAGGGTTAGGGTTAGCATTAGGGTTAGAGTTAGGGTTAGAGTTAGGGTTATGGGGTTATGTTAGGCTTAAGGTTAGGGTTAGGGTTATGGGGTTAAGGTTAGGGTTGGGGTTAGGGTTAGGTTTAGGTTTAGGGTTAGGGTTAGGGTTATGGTTATTCTTAGATTTATGGTTTAAAATTTAGGGTTTATGGTTTAAGGTTTAGGGTTTAGGATTGTTTAAGTTTTAGGGTGGTTTAGGTTTAGGGTTCAAAATTTAGCGTTTAAGATTGTTTAATGGTTAGGGTTGTTTAGGTTTTAGCATTTAGAGTTGTTTAGGGTTTTTTAGGGTTGTTTATAATTTAGTGTTTAGGGTTGTTCATTATTTATGATTTAGGATATTTTAAGGTTTAGGGTTAAGGTTGTATAGTGTTTTAGGGTTTAGGGTATAATGTTTAGGGTTAAGGGTTTAGGGTTGTTTAGGTTATAGTGTTAATGGTTTTAGGGTTTAGGCTTGTTTAGGGTTTAGTGTTTAGGGTTTAGTGTTTAGGTTTTTTAGCGTTTAGTGTTTATAGTTTAGGGTTTAGGGTGCTTTTGGAATTAGTGTTTAGGGTTTTTCGGGGTTTAGGGTTTAGGATTTAGGGTGTTAGGGTTAGTGTTAGGGTTAGGTTTAGGGTTAAGGTGAGGGTTAGGGTGAGGGTTAAGGTTAGGGTTAGGGTTAAGGTTAGTGTTAGTGTTAGGGTAAGGGTTAGGGTTAGGGATAGGGTTAGGGTTAGGGTTAGAGTTAGGGTTAAGGTTAGGGTTAGCGTTCGGGTTAGGGTTAGGGGTTTGGTTTAGGGTTAGTGTTAGGTGTTAGGGGTTAGTGTTAGGGTTAGGATTAGGGTTAGGGTTAGGGTTAGGTTTAGTGTTAGGGTTATTATTAGGGGGTTAGGTTTTAGTTTAGGATTAGTGTTAGGGTTAGAATTAGAAATAGGGTTAGTGTTAGGATTAGGGTCAGGATAAGGTTTAGAAATATGGTTAGGGTTAGGGTTAAGGGTAGGGTTAGGGTTAGGGTTAGAATTAAGGTTTAGGGTTTAGTGTTAAGATTAGGAATAGGGTGAGGTTTAGGGTTAGGTTTGGGGTTAGGCTTAGGGTTAGTGTTTTGGTTATGATTAGTGTTAGGATTAGGATTAGGGTTAGGGTCAGGTTTATGTTTAGGGTTAGGGTTAGGGTTAGGGTTAGATTTAGGGTTAGGTTTAGGTTTATTGTTAGATTTAGGGTTTAGGGTTTAAGGTTTATGGTTTAGGATTGTTTAAGTTTAAGGGTGGATTAGGTTTAGGGTTTAGAGTTTAGTATTATGGTTACGGTTAGGGTTAGGGTTAGGGATGGAGTTAGGGTTAGGGTTAGGGTCATGGTAAGGGTTAGGTTTAGGGTTAGGGTTAGTGTTAGGGTAAAAGTTAGAGGGTTAGTGTTAGGGTTTGTGTTAGGGTTAGGGTTAGGGTTAGGGTTAGGTTAGGGTTAGGGTTAGGGTTAGGGTTAGGGTTAGGGTTAGGGTTAGGTTAGGGTTAGGGTTAGGGTTAGGGTTAGGGTTAGGGGTTAGGGTTAGTGAAAGGGTTAGGGTTATTATTAGGGGGTTAGGTTTAAGTTTAGGATTAGTGTTAGGGTTAGAATTAGAAATAGGGTTAGTGTTAGGATTAGGGTCAGGGTTAGGTTTAGGGTTAGGTTTAGGGTTAGGGTTAGGGTCAGGGAGGGTTTAGGGTTAGGGTTAGGGTTAGGGTTAGATTTAGGTTTAGGTTTAGGTTTATTGTTAGATTTAGGATTTAGGGTCTAAGGTTTATGGTTTAGGATTGTTTAAGGTTTAGTGTGGATTAGGTTTAGGGTTTAGAGTTTAGTGTTATGGTTACGGTTAGGGTTAGGGTTAGGGTTAGGATTAGGGTTAAGGTTAGGGTTAGGATGAGGTTTAGGGTTAGGGTTAGGGTTAGGGTTAGGGTTAGGGTTAGGATTAGGGTTAGGGTTTGGGTTAGGGTAAGGGTTAGGGGTTAGGGTTAGGGTTATGGTTATTGTTAGGTTTAGGGTTTAGGGTTTAGTGTTTAGGGTTTAAGGTTTAGGGTTTAGGATTGTTTAAGATTTAGGGTGGTTTAGGTTAAGGGATTAGGGTTTAGAGTTTAGGATTGTTTAAGGTTTAGTGTTGTTTAGGGTATAGTGTTTAGGGTTAAAAGTTTAGGGTTGTTTAGAGTTTAGTGTTTAGGGTTTAGGGTTGTTTAAGGTTTAGTGTTTAAGGTTTAGGTTTTAGGGTTGTTTTTGGTTTAGTGTTTAGTGTTGTTTAGGGTATAGTGCTAATGGTTTAGGGTTTAGGATTATTTAGGGTTTAGTGTTTAAGGTTTAGGGTATAGGGTTGTTTAGAGTTTAGTGTTTAGGGTTGTTTATGGTTTAGTGATTAGGGTTATTTAGGGTAGTTTAGAGGTTAGTGTTTAGGGTTATTCAGGGTTTATGATTTAGGGTTGTTCAGGGTTTAGGATTTATGGTTGTTAAGGGTTTAGGATTTAGGGATTAAGCTTAAGGGGTTAGGGTTAGGGTTAGGGTTAGGGTTAGGGTTAGGGTTAGGGTTAGGGTTAAGGTTAGGGTTAGGGTTAGGGTTAGGGTTATGGTAAGGGTTAGGTTTAGGGTTATGGTAAAAGTTAGGGGGTTAGTGTTAGGGTTTTTGTTAGGGTTAGGGTTAGGGTTAGGGTTAGGTTAGGGTTAGGGTTAGGGTTAGGGTTAGGGTTAGGTTAGGGTTAGGGTTAGGGTTAGGGTTAGGGATATGGGTTAGGGTTAGTTAAAGGGTTAGGGTTATTATTAGGGGTTTAGGTTTAAGTTTAGGATTAGTGTTAGGGTTAGAATTAGAAATAGGGTTAGTGTTAGGATTAGGGTCAGGGTTAGGTTTAGGGTTAGGGTTAGGGTTAGGGTTAGGGTCAGGGAGGGTTTAGGGTTAGGGTTAGTGTTAGGGTTAGATTTAGGTTTAGGTTTAGGTTTATTGTTAGATTTAGGGTTTAGGGTCTAAGGTTTATGGTTTAGGATTGTTTAAGGTTTAGAGTGGATTAGGTTTAGGGTTTAGAGTTTACTGTTATGGTTACGGTTAGGGTTAGGGTTAGGGTTAGGATTAGGGTTAAGGTTAGGGTTAGGATTAGGTTTAGGGTTAGGGTTAGGGTTAGGGTTAGTGTTAGGGTTAGGGTTAGGATTAGGGTTAGGGTTAGGGTTAGGGTAAGGGTTAGGGGTTAGGGTTAGGGTTATGGTTATTGTTAAGTTTAGGGTTTAGGGTTTAGTGTTTAGGGTTTAAGGTTTAGGGTTTAGGATTGTTTAAGATTTAGGGTGGTTTAGGTTAAGGGATTAGGGTTTAGAGTTTAGGATTGTTTAAGGTTTAGTGTTGTTTAGGGTATAGTGTTTAGGGTTAAAAGTTTAGGGTTGTTTAGGGTTTTGTGTTTAGGGTTTAGGGTTGTTTAAGGTTTAGTGTTTAAGGTTTAGGTTTTAGGGTTGTTTTGGGTTTAGTGTTTAGTGTTGTTTAGGGTATATTGCTAATGTTTTAGGGTTTAGGATTATTTAGGGTTTAGTGTTTAAGGTTTAGGGTATAGGGTTGTTTAGGGTTTAGTGTTTAGGGTTGTTTATGGTTTAGTGATTAGGGTTGTTTAGGGTAGTTTAGAGGTTAGTGTTTAGGGTTATTCAGGGTTTATGATTTAGGGTTGTTCAGGGTTTAGGATTTATGGTTGTTC
Source organism: Micromys minutus (assembly GCF_963924665.1). NCBI lineage: Eukaryota > Metazoa > Chordata > Mammalia > Rodentia > Muridae > Micromys > Micromys minutus. The sequence goes on along the minus strand of NC_137985.1, from coordinate 981,877 downwards.
AGGGTTTAGGATTTAGGGATTAAGGTTAAGGGGTTAGGGTTAGGGTTAGGGTTAGGGTTAGGGTTAGGGTTAGGGTTAAGGTTAGTGTTAGGGTTAGGGTTAGGGTTATGGTTAGTGTTAGGATTAGGGTTAGTGTTAGGGTCAGGGTTAGGTTTAGGGTTAGGGTTAGGGTTAGGGTTAGATTTAGGGTCAGGTTTAGGTTTATTGTTAGATTTAGGGTTTAGGGTTTAAGGTTTATGGTTTAGGATTGTTTAAGGTTTAGGGTGGATTAGGTTTAGGGTTTAGAGTTTAGTGTTATGGTTACGGTTAGTGTTAGGGTTAGGGTTAGGGTTAGGGTTAGGGTTAGTGTTAGGGTTAGGGTAATGGTTAGGATGAGGGTTAGGGTTAGGGTAAGGGTAAGGGTTAGGGGTTAGTGTTAGGGTTAGGATTAGGGTTAGGGTTAGGGTTAGGTTAGGGTTAGGGTTAGGGTTAGGGGTTAGGGTTAGTGTTAGGGTTAGGGTTATTATTAGGGGGTTAGGTTAAAGTTTAGGATTAGTGTTAGGGTTAGAATTAGAAATAGGGTTAGTGTTAGGATTAGGGTCAGGGTTAGGTTTAGGGTTAGGGTTAGGGTTAGGGTGAGGGTTAGGGTCAGGGAGGGTTTAGGGTTAGGGTTAGGGTTAGGGTAAGATTTAGGGTTAGGTTTAGGTTTATTGTTAGATTTAGGATTTAGGGTCTAAGGTTTATGGTTTAGGATTGTTTAAGGTTTAGGGTGGATTAGGTTTAGGGTTTAGAGTTTAGTGTTATGGTTACGGTTAGGGTTAGGGTTAGGATTAGGGTTAAGGTTAGGGTTAGGATTAGGTTTAGGTTTAGGGTTAGGGTTAGGGTTAGGGTTAGGGTTAGGGTTAGGGTTAGGGTTAGGATTAGGGTTAGGGTTAGGGTTAGGGTAAGGGTTAGGGGTTAGGGTTAGGGTTATGGTTATTTTTAGGTTTAGGGTTTAGGGTTTAGTGTTTAGTGTTTAAGGTTTAGGGTTTAGGATTGTTTAAGATTTAGGGTGGTTTAGGTTAAGGGTTTAGGGTTTAGAGTTTAGGATTGTTTAAGGTTTAGGGTTGTTTAGGGTATAGTGTTTAGGGTTAAAAGTTTAGGGTTGTTTTGGGTTTAGTGTTTAGGGTTAAGGGTTGTTTAAGGTTTAGTGTTTAAGGTTTAGGTTTTAGGGTTGTTTTGGGTTTAGTGTTTAGTGTTGTTTAGGGTATAGTGTTAATGGTTTATGGTTTAGAGTTATTTAGGGTTTAGTGTTTAAGGTTTAGGGTATAGGGTTGTTTAGGATTTAGTGTTTAGGGTTGTTTATGGTTTAGTGATTAGGGTTGTTTAGGGTTGTTTAGAGGTTAGTGTTTAGGGTTATTCAGGGTTTATGATTTAGGGTTGTTCAGGGTTTAGGATTTATGGTTGTTCAGGGTTTAGGATTTAGGGATTAAGGTTAAGGGGTTAGGGTTAGGGTTAGGGTTAGGGTTAGGGTTAGGGTTAGCATTAGGGTTATAGTTAGGGTTAGAGTTAGGGTTATGGGGTTATGTTAGGCTTAAGGTTAGGGTTAGGGTTTTGGGGTTAAGGTTAGGGTTGGGGTTAGGGTTAGGTTTAGGTTTAGGGTTAGGGTTAGGGTTATGGTTATTCTTAGATTTAATGTTTAAATTTTAGGGTTTATGGTTTAAGGTTTAGGGTTTAGGATTGTTTAAGTTTTAGGGTGGTTTAGGTTTAGGGTATAGGGTTTAGCGTTTAAGATTCTTTAATGTTTAGCGTTGTTTAGGTTTTAGCGTTTAGAGTTGTTTAGGGTTTTTTAGGGTTGTTTATGATTTAGTGTTTAGGGTTGTTCAGGATTTATGATTTAGGATATTTTAAGGTTTAGGGTTTAAGGCTGTATAGTGTTTTAGGGTTTAGGGTATATTGTTTAGGGTTAAGGGTTTAGGGTTGTTTAGGGTATAGTGTTAATGGTTTTAGGGTTTAGGCTTGTTTAGTGTTTAGTGTTTAGGGTTTAGGGTTTAGGGTTTTTTAGCGTTTAGTGTTTACAGTTTAGGGTTTAGGGTGCTTTTGGAATTAGTGTTTAGGGTTTTTCGGGGTTTAGAGTTTAGGATTTAGGGTGTTAGTGTTAGTGTTAGGGTTAGGTTTAGGGTTAAGGTGAGGGTTAGGGTGAGGGTTAAGGTTAGGGTTAGGGTTAAGGTTAGTGTTAGTGTTAGGGTAAGGGTTAGGGTTAGGGATAGGGTTAGGGTTAGGGTTAGGGTTAGGGTTAAGTTTAGGGTTAGGGTTAGGGTTAGGGTTAGGGGTTAGGGTTAGGGTTAATGTTAGGGGTTAGGGGTTAGTGTTAGGGTTAGGGTTAGGGTTAGGTTTAGGTTTAGTGTTAGGGTTATTATTAGGGGGTTAGGTTTTAGTTCAGGATTAGTGTTAGGGTTAGAATTAGAAATAGGGTTAGTGTTAGGATTAGAGTCAGGGTTAGGTTTAGGGATATGGTTAGGGTTAGTGTTAAGGGTAGAGTTAGGGTTAGGGTTAGATTTAAAGTTTAGGGTTTAGTGTTAGGATTAGGAATAGTGTGAGGTTTAGGGTTAGGTTTAGGGTTAGGGTTAGGGTTAGTGTTTGGGTTATGATTAGTGTTATTATTAGGGTTAGGGTTAGGGTCAGGTTTAGGTTTAGGGTTAGGGTTAGGGTTAGGGTCAGATTTAGGGTTAGGTTTAGGTTTATTGTTAGATTTAGGGTTTAGGGTTTAAGGTTTAAGGTTTAGGATTGTTTAAGGTTTAGGATAGATTAGGTTTAGGGTTTAGAGTTTAGTATTATGGTTACGGTTAGTGTTAGGGTTAGGGTTAGAGTTAGGGTTAGGGTTAGGGTTAGGGTTAAGGTTAGGGTTAATGTTAGGGTTAGAGTTATGGTTAGTGTTAGGATTAGGGTTAGGTTTAGGGTCCGGGTTAGGTTTAGGGTTAGGGATAGGGTTAGGGTTAGATTTAGGGTTAGGTTTAGGTTTATTGTTAGATTTAGGATTTAGGGTCTAAGGTTTATGGTTTAGGATTTTTTAAGGTTTAGGGTGGATTAGCTTTAGGCTTTAGAGTTTAGTGTTAGGGTTACACTTAGGTTTAGGGTTAGGGTTAGGGTTAGGATTAGGGTTAAGGTTAGGGTTAGGATTAGGTTTAGGGTTAGGGTTAGGGTTAGGGTTAGGGTTAGGGTTAGGGTTAGGATTAGGGTTAGGGTTAGGGTTAGGGTAAGGGTTAGGGGTTAGGGTTAGGGTTATGGTTATTTTTAGGTTTAGGGTTTAAGGTTTAGTGTTTAGGGTTTAAGGTTTAGGGTTTAGGATTGTTTAAGATTTAGGGTGGTTTAAATTAAGGGTTTAGCGTTTAGAGTTTAGGATTGTTTAAGGTTTAGGGTTGTTTAGGGTATAGAGTTTAGGGTTAAAAGTTTAGGGTTTTTTAGGGTTTAGTGTTTAGGGTTTAGGGTTGTTTAAAGTTTAGTGTTTAAGGTTTAGGTTTTAGGGTTGTTTGGGGTTGAGTGTTTAGTGTTCTTTAGGGTATAGTGTTAATGGTTTAGGGTTTAGGGTTATTTAGGGTTTAGTGTTTAAGGTTTAGTTTATAGGGTTGTTTAGGGTTTAGTGTTTAGGGTTGTTTATGGTTTACTGATTAGGGTTGTTTAGGGTTGTTTAGAGGTTAGTGTTTAGGGTTATTCAGGGTTTATGATTTAGGGTTGTTCAGGGTTTAGGATTTATGGTTGTTCAGGGTTTAGAATTTAGGGATTAAGGTTAAGGGGTTAGGGTTAGGGTTAGGGTTAGGGTTAGCATTAGGGTTAGAGTTAGGGTTAGAGTTAGGGTTAGAGTTAGGGTTATGGGGTTATGTTAGGCTTAAGGTTAGGGTTAGGGTTATGGGGTTAAGGTTAGGGTTAAGGTTAGGGTTAGGTTTCGGTTTAGGGTTATGGTTAGGGTTATGGTTATTCTTAGATTTATGGTTTAAAATTTAGGGCTTATGGTTTAAGGTTTAGGGTTTAGGATTGTTTAAGTTTTAGGGTGGTTTAGGTTTAGGGTATAGAATTTAGCGTTTAAGATTGTTTAATGGTTAGGGTTGTTTAGGTTTTAGCATTTAGAGTTGTTTAGGGTTTTTTAGGGTTGTTTATAATTTAGTGTTTAGGGTTGTTCAGGATTTATGATTTAGGATATTTTAAGGTTTAGGGTTTAAGGTTGTATAGTGTTTTAGGGTTAAGGGTATAATGTTTAGGGTTAAGGGTTTAGGGTTGTTTAGGGTATAGTGTTAATTGTTTTAGGGTTTAGGCTTGTTTAGGGTTTAGTGTTTAGGGTTTTGGGTTTTTTAGCGTTTAGTGTTTATAGTTTAGGGTTTAGGGTTCTTTTGGAATTAGTGTTTAGGGTTTTTCGGGGTTTAGGGTTTAGTATTTTGGGTGTTAGGGTTAGTGTTAGGGTTAGGTTTAGGGTTAAGGTGAGGGTTAGGGTGAGGGTTAAGGTTAGGGTTAGGGTTAAGGTTAGTGTTAGTGTTAGGGTAAGGGTTAGGGTTAGGGATAGGGTTAGGGTTAGGTTTAGGGTTAGGGTTAGGGTTATGGTTATTTTTAGGTTTAGGGTTTAGGGTTTAGTGTTTAGGGTTTAAGGTTTAGGGTTTAGGATTGTTTAAGATTTAGGGTGGTTTAGGTTAAGGGTTTAGGGTTTAGAGTTTAGGATTGTTTAAGGTTTAGGGTTGTTTAGGGTATAGTGTTTAGGGTTAAAAGTTTAGGGTTGTTTTGGGTTTAGTGTTTAGGGTTTAGGGTTGTTTAAGGTTTACTGTTTAAGGTTTAGGTTTTAGGGTTGTTTTGGGTTTAGTGTTTAGTGTTGTTTAGGGTATAGTGTTAATGGTTTATGGTTTAGAGTTATTTAGGGTTTAGTGTTTAAGGTTTAGGGTATAGGGTTGTTTAGGATTTAGTGTTTAGGGTTGTTTATGGTTTAGTGATTAGGGTTGTTTAGGGTTGTTTAGAAGTTAGTGTTTAGGGTTATTCAGGGTTTATGATTTAGGGTTGTTCAGGGTTTAGGATTTATGGTTGTTCAGGGTTTAGGATTTAGGGATTAAGGTTAAGGGGTTAGGGTTAGGGTTAGGGTTAGGGTTAGGGTTAGGGTTAGCATTAGGGTTATAGTTAGGGTTAGAGTTAGGGTTATGGGGTTATGTTAGGCTTAAGGTTAGGGTTAGGGTTTTGGGGTTAAGGTTAGGGTTGGGGTTAGGGTTAGGTTTAGGTTTAGGGTTAGGGTTAGGGTTATGGTTATTCTTAGATTTAATGTTTAAATTTTAGGGTTTATGGTTTAAGGTTTAGGGTTTAGGATTGTTTAAGTTTTAGGGTGGTTTAGGTTTAGGGTATAGGGTTTAGCGTTTAAGATTCTTTAATGTTTAGCGTTGTTTAGGTTTTAGCGTTTAGAGTTGTTTAGGGTTTTTTAGGGTTGTTTATGATTTAGTGTTTAGGGTTGTTCAGGATTTATGATTTAGGATATTTTAAGGTTTAGGGTTTAAGGCTGTATAGTGTTTTAGGGTTTAGGGTATATTGTTTAGGGTTAAGGGTTTAGGGTTGTTTAGGGTATAGTGTTAATGGTTTTAGGGTTTAGGCTTGTTTAGTGTTTAGTGTTTAGGGTTTAGGGTTTAGAGTTTTTTAGCGTTTAGTGTTTACAGTTTAGGGTTTAGGGTGCTTTTGGAATTAGTGTTTAGGGTTTTTCGGGGTTTAGAGTTTAGGATTTAGGGTGTTAGTGTTAGTGTTAGGGTTAGGTTTAGGGTTAAGGTGAGGGTTAGGGTGAGGGTTAAGGTTAGGGTTAGGGTTAAGGTTAGTGTTAGTGTTAGGGTAAGGGTTAGGGTTAGGGATAGGGTTAGGGTTAGGGTTAGGGTTAGGGTTAAGTTTAGGGTTAGGGTTAGGGTTAGGGTTAGGGGTTAGGGTTAGGGTTAGTGTTAGGGGTTAGGGGTTAGTGTTAGGGTTAGGGTTAGGGTTAGGGTTAGGTTTAGGTTTAGTGTTAGGGTTATTATTAGGGGGTTAGGTTTTAGTTCAGGATTAGTGTTAGGGTTAGAATTAGAAATAGGGTTAGTGTTAGGATTAGAGTCAGGGTTAGGTTTAGGGATATGGTTAGGGTTAGTGTTAAGGGTAGAGTTAGGGTTAGGGTTAGATTTAAAGTTTAGGGTTTAGTGTTAGGATTAGGGATAGTGTGAGGTTTAGGGTTAGGTTTAGGGTTAGGGTTAGGGTTAGTGTTTGGGTTATGATTAGTGTTATTATTAGGGTTAGGGTTAGGGTCAGGTTTAGGTTTAGGGTTAGGGTTAGGGTTAGGGTCAGATTTAGGGTTAGGTTTAGGTTTATTGTTAGATTTAGGGTTTAGGGTTTAAGGTTTAAGGTTTAGGATTGTTTAAGGTTTAGGATAGATTAGGTTTAGGGTTTAGAGTTTAGTATTATGGTTACGGTTAGTGTTAGGGTTAGGGTTAGAGTTAGGGTTAGGGTTAGGGTTAGGGTTAAGGTTAGGGTTAATGTTAGGGTTAGAGTTATGGTTAGTGTTAGGATTAGGGTTAGGTTTAGGGTCAGGGTTAGGTTTAGGGTTAGGGATAGGGTTAGGGTTAGATTTAGGGTTAGGTTTAGGTTTATTGTTAGATTTAGGATTTAGGGTCTAAGGTTTATGGTTTAGGATTTTTTAAGGTTTAGGGTGGATTAGCTTTAGGCTTTAGAGTTTAGTGTTAGGGTTACACTTAGGTTTAGGGTTAGGGTTAGGGTTAGGATTAGGGTTAAGGTTAGGGTTAGGATTAGGTTTAGGGTTAGGGTTAGGGTTAGGGTTAGGGTTAGGGTTAGGATTAGGGTTAGGGTTAGGGTTAGGGTAAGGGTTAGGGGTTAGGGTTAGGGTTATGGTTATTTTTAGGTTTAGGGTTTAAGGTTTAGTGTTTAGGGTTTAAGGTTTAGGGTTTAGGATTGTTTAAGATTTAGGGTGGTTTAAATTAAGGGTTTAGCGTTTAGAGTTTAGGATTGTTTAAGGTTTAGGGTTGTTTAGGGTATAGAGTTTAGGGTTAAAAGTTTAGGGTTTTTTAGGGTTTAGTGTTTAGGGTTTAGGGTTGTTTAAAGTTTAGTGTTTAAGGTTTAGGTTTTAGGGTTGTTTGGGGTTGAGTGTTTAGTGTTCTTTAGGGTATAGTGTTAATGGTTTAGGGTTTAGGGTTATTTAGGGTTTAGTGTTTAAGGTTTAGTTTATAGGGTTGTTTAGGGTTTAGTGTTTAGGGTTGTTTATGGTTTACTGATTAGGGTTGTTTAGGGTTGTTTAGAGGTTAGTGTTTAGGGTTATTCAGGGTTTATGATTTAGGGTTGTTCAGGGTTTAGGATTTATGGTTGTTCAGGGTTTAGAATTTAGGGATTAAGGTTAAGGGGTTAGGGTTAGGGTTAGGGTTAGGGTTAGCATTAGGGTTAGAGTTAGGGTTAGAGTTAGGGTTAGAGTTAGGGTTATGGGGTTATGTTAGGCTTAAGGTTAGGGTTAGGGTTATGGGGTTAAGGTTAGGGTTAAGGTTAGGGTTAGGTTTCGGTTTAGGGTTATGGTTAGGGTTATGGTTATTCTTAGATTTATGGTTTAAAATTTAGGGCTTATGGTTTAAGGTTTAGGGTTTAGGATTGTTTAAGTTTTAGTGTGGTTTAGGTTTAGGGTATAGAATTTAGCGTTTAAGATTGTTTAATGGTTAGGGTTGTTTAGGTTTTAGCGTTTAGAGTTGTTTAGGGTTTTTTAGGGTTGTTTATAATTTAGTGTTTAGGGTTGTTCAGGATTTATGATTTAGGATATTTTAAGGTTTAGGGTTTAAGGTTGTATAGTGTTTTAGGGTTTAGTGTATAATGTTTAGGGTTAAGGGTTAAGGGTTGTTTAGGGTATAGTGTTAATGGTTTTAGGGTTTAGGCTTGTTTAGGGTTTAGGGTTTAGGGTTTAGTGTTTCGGGTTTTTTAGCGTTTAGTGTTTATAGTTTAGGGTTTAGGGTGCTTTTGGAATTAGTGTTTAGGGTTTTTCGGGGTTTAGGGTTTAGGATTTAGGGTGTTAGGGTTAGTGTTAGGGTTAGGTTTAGGGTTAAGGTGAGGGTTAGGGTGAGGGTTAAGGTTAGGGTTAGGGTTAAGGTTAGTGTTAGTGTTAGGGTAAGGGTTAGGGTTAGGGATAGGGTTAGGGTTAGGTTTAGGGTTAGGGTTAGGGTTAGGGTTAGGGTTAGGGTTAGGGGTTAGGGTTAGGTTTAGTGTTAGGGGTTAGGGGTTAGTGTTAGGGTTAGGGTTAGGGTTAGGGTTAGGGTTAGGTGTTAGGGTTATTGAAAGGGTTAGGGTTATTATTAGGGGGTTAGGTTTAAGTTTAGGATTAGTGTTAGGCTTAGAATTAGAAATAGGGTTAGTGTTAGGATTAGGGTCAGGGTTAGGTTTAGGGTTAGGGTTAGGGTTAGGGTCAGGGAGGGTTTAGGGTTAGGGTTAGGGTTAGTGTTAGATTTAGGGTTAGGTTTAGGTTTATTGTTAGATTTAGGATTTAGGGTCTAAGGTTTATGGTTTAGGATTGTTTAACGTTTAGGGTGGATTAGGTTTAGGGTTTAGAGTTTAGTGTTATGGTTACGGTTAGGGTTAGGGTTAGGGTTAGGATTAGGGTTAAGGTTAGGGTTAGGATTAGGTTTAGGGTTAGGGTTAGGGTTAGGGTTAGGGTTAGGGTTAGGATTAGGTTTAGGGTTAGGGTTAGGGTAAGGGTTAGGGGTTAGGGTTAGGGTTATGGTTATTGTTAGGTTTAGGGTTTAGGGTTTAGTGTTTAGGGTTTAAGGTTTAGGGTTTAGGATTGTTTAAGATTTAGGGTGGTTTAGGTTAAGGGTTTAGGGTTTAGAGTTTAGGATTGTTTAAGGTTTAGTGTTGTTTAGGGTATAGTGTTTAGGGTTAAATGTTTAGGGTTGTTTAGGGTTTAGTGTTTAGGGTTTAGGGTTGTTTAAGGTTTAGTGTTTAAGGTTTAGGTTTTAGGGTTGTTTTGGGTTTAGTGTTTAGTGTTGTTTAGGGTATAGTGCTAATGGTTTAGGGTTTAGGGTTATTTAGGGTTTAGTGTTTAAGGTTTAGGGTATAGGGTTGTTTAGGGTTTAGTGTTTAGGGTTGTTTATGGTTTAGTGATTAGGGTTATTTAGGGTAGTTTAGAGGTTAGTGTTTAGGGTTATTCAGTGTTTATGATTTAGGGTTGTTCAGGGTTTAGGATTTATGGTTGTTCAGGGTTTAGGATTTAGGGATAAAGGTTAAGGGGTTAGGGTTAGGGTTAGGGTTAGGGTTAGGGTTAGGGTTAGGGTTAGGGTTAGGGTTAAGGTTAGGGTTAGGGTTAGGGTTAGGGTTATGGTTAGTGTTAGGATTAGGGTTAGTGTTAGGGTCAGGGTTAGGTTTAGGGTTAGGGTTAGGGTTAGGGTTAGATTTAGGGTCAGGTTTAGGTTTATTGTTAGATTTAGGGTTTAGGGTTTAGGTTTATGGTTTAGGATTGTTTAAGGTTTAGGGTGGATTAGGTTTAGGGTTTAGAGTTTAGTGTTATGGTTACGGTTAGTGTTAGGGTTAGGGTTAGGGTTAGGGTTAGGGTAATGGTTAGGGTGAGGGTTAGGGTTAGGGTAAGGGTTAATGGTTAGTGTTAGGGTTAGGATTAGGGTTAGGGTTAGGGTTAGGTTAGGGTTAGGGTTAGGGTTAGGGTTAGGGGTTAGGGTTAGTGTTAGGGTTAAGGTTATTATTAGGGGGTTAGGTTTAAGTTTAGGATTAGTGTTAGGGTTAGAATTAGAAATAGGGTTAGTGTTAGGATTAGGGTCAGGGTTAGGTTTAGGGTTAGGGTTAGGGTTAGGGTGAGGGTTAGGGTCAGGGAGGGTTTAGGGTTAGGGTTAGGGTTAGGGTAAGATTTAGGGTTAGGTTTAGGTTTATTGTTAGATTTAGGATTTAGGGTCTAAGGTTTATGGTTTAGGATTGTTTAAGGTTTAGGGTGGATTAGGTTTAGGGTTTAGAGTTTAGTGTTATGGTTACGGTTAGGGTTAGGGTTAGGGTTAGGATTAGGGTTAAGGTTAGGGTTAGGATTAGGTTTAGGTTTAGGGTTAGGGTTAGGGTTAGGGTTAGGGTTAGGGTTAGGGTTAGGGTTAGGATTAGGGTTAGGGTTAGAGTTAGGGTAAGGGTTAGGGGTTAGGGTTAGGGTTATGGTTATTGTTAGGTTTAGGGTTTAGGGTTTAGTGTTTAGGGTTTAAGGTTTAGGGTTTAGGATTGTTTAAGATTTAGGGTGGTTTAGGTTAAGGGTTTAGGGTTTAGAGTTTAGGATTGTTTAAGGTTTAGGGTTGTTTAGGGTATAGTTTTTAGGGTTAAAAGTTTAGGGTTGTTTTGGGTTTAGTGTTTAGGGTTTAGGGTTGTTTAAGGTTTAGTGTTTAAGGTTTAGGTTTTAGGGTTGTTTTGGGTTTAGTGTTTAGTGTTGTTTTGGGTATAGTGTTAATGGTTTATGGTTTAGAGTTATTTAGGGTTTAGTGTTTAAGGTTTAGGGAATAGGGTTGTTTAGGATTTAGTGTTTAGGGTTGTTTATGGTTTAGTGATTAGGGTTGTTTAGGGTTGTTTAGAGGTTAGTGTTTAGGGTTATTCAGGGTTTATGATTTAGGGTTGTTCAGGGTTTAGGATTTATGGTTGTTCAGGGTTTAGGATTTAGGGCTTAAGGTTAAGGGGTTAGGGTTAAGGGTAGGGTTAGGGTTAGGGTTAGATTTAAAGTTTAGGGTTTAGTGTTAGGATTAGGGATAGTGTGAGGTTTAGGGTTAGGTTTAGGGTTAGGGTTAGGGTTAGTGTTTGGGTTATGATTAATGTTAGGATTAGGGTTAGGGTTAGGGTCAGGTTTAGGTTTAGGGTTAGGGTTAGGGTTAGGGTTAGATTTAGGGTTAGGTTTAGGTTTATTGTTAGATTTAGGGTTTAGGGTCTACGGTTAATTGTTTAGGATTGTTTAAGTTTTAGGGTGGATTAGGTTTAGGGTTTAGAGTTTAGTGTTATGGTTACGGTTAGGGTTAGGGTTAGGGTTAGGATTAGGGTTAAGGTTAGGGTTAGGGTTAGGTTTAGGGTTAGGTTTAGGGTTAGGGTTAGGGTTAGGGTTACGGTTAGGGTTAGGGTTAGGGTTAGGTTTAGGGTTAGGGTTAGGGTTATTGTTAGGGTTAGGGTAATGGTTAGGGGTTAGGGTTAAGGTTAGGGTTCGGGTTAGGGTTAGGGTAAGGGTTAGGGGTTAGGGTTAGGGATATGGTTATTGTTAGGTTTAGGGTTTAGGGTTTAGTGTTTAGGGTTTAAGGTTTAGGGTTTAGGATTGTTTAAGATTTAGGGTGGTTTAGGTTAAGGGTTTAGGGTTTAGAGTTTAGGATTGTTTAAGGTCTAGGGTTGTTTAGGGTATAGTGTTTAGGATTAAAAGTTTAGGGTTGTCTAGGGTTTAGTGTTTAGGGTTTAGGGTTGTTTAAGGTTTAGTGTTTAAGGTTTAGGTTTTAGGGTTGTTTTGGGTTTAGTCTTTAGTGGTGTTTAGGGTATAGTGTTAATGGTTTAGGGTTTAGGGTTATTTAGGGTTTAGTGTTTAAGGTTTAGGGTATAGGGTTGTTTAGGGTTTAGTGTTTAGGGTTGTTTATGGTTTAGTGATTAGGGTTGTTTAGGGTTGTTTAGAGGTTAGTGTTTAGGGTTATTCAGGGTTTATGATTTAGGGTTGTTCAGGGTTTAGGATTTATGGTTGTTCAGGGTTAAGGATTTAGGGATTAAGGTTAAGGGGTTAGGGTTAGGGTTAGGGTTAGGGTTAGGGTTAGGGTTAAGTTTAGGGTTAGGGTTAGGGTTAGGGTTATGGTTAGTGTTAGGATTAGGGTTAGGGTTAGGGTCAGGGTTAGGTTTAGGGTTAGAGTTAGGGTTAGGGTTAGATTTAGGGTCAGGTTTAGGTTTATTGTTAGA
>NC_137985.1:920000-967500 GCF_963924665.1 Micromys minutus | reverse complement strand
GGGTTGTTTAGGGTTTAGTGTTTAGGGTTCTTTATGGTTTAGTGATTAGGGTTGTTTAGGGTTGTTTAGAGGTTAGTGTTTAGGGTTATTCAGGGTTTATGATTTAGGGTTGTTCAGGGTTTAGGATTTATGGTTGTTCAGGGTTTAGGATTTAGGGATTAAGGTTAAGGGGTTAAGGTTAGCGTTAGGGTTAGGGTTAGGGTTAGCATTAGGGTTAGAGTTAGGGTTAGAGTTAAGGTTATGGGGTTATGTTAGGCTTAAGGTTAGGGTTAGGGTTATGGGGTTAAGGTTAAGTTGGGGTTAGGGTTAGGTTTAGGTTTAGGGTTAGGGTTAGGGTTATGGTTATTCTTAGATTTATGGTTTAAAATTTAGGGTTTATGGTTTAAGGTTTAGGGTTTAGGATTGTTTAAGTTTTAGGGTGGTTTAGGTTTAGGGTATAGGGTTTAGCGTTTAAGATTGTTTAATGTTTAGGGTTGTTTAGGTTTTAGCGTTTAGAGTTGTTTAGGGTTTTTTAGGGTTGTTTATGATTTAGTGTTTAGGGTTGTTCAGGATTTATGATTTAGGAATTTTAAGGTTTAGGGTTTAAGGTTGTATAGTGTTTTAGGGTTTAGGGTATCATGTTTAGTGTTAAGGGTTTAGGGTTGTTTAGGGTATAGTGTTAATGGTTTTAGGGTTTAAGCTTGTTTAGGGTTTAGTGTTTAGGGTTTAGGGTTTAGGGTTTTTTAGAGTTTAGTGTTTATAGTTTAGGGTTTAGGGTGCTTTTGGAATTAGTGTTTAGGGTTTTTCGGGGTTTAGGGTTTAGGATTTAGGGTGTTAGGGTTAGTGTTAGGGTTAGGTTTAGGGTTAAGGTGAGGGTTAGGGTGAGGGTTAAGATTAGGGTTAGGGTTAAGGTTAGTGTTAGTGTTAGAATAATGGTTAGGGTTAGGGATAGGGTTAGGGTTAGGGTTAGGGTTAGGGTTGAGGTTAGGGTTAGGGTTAGGGTTAGGGGTTTGAGTTTGGGTTAGTGTTAGGGGTTAGGGGTTAGTGTTAGGGTTAGGGTTAGGGTTATGGTTAGGGTTAGGTTTAGTGTTAGGGTTATTATTAGGGGGTTAAGTTTTAGTTTAGGATTAGTGTTAGGGTTAGAATTAGAAATAGGGTTAGTGTTAGGATTAGGGTCAGGGTTAGGTTTAGAAATATGGTTAGGGTTAGGGTTAAGGGTAGGGTTAGGGTTAGGGTTAGAATTAAAATTTAGGGTTTAGTGTTAGGATTAGGGATAGTGTGAGGTTTAGGGTTAGGTTTAGGGTTAGGGTTAGGGTTAGTGTTTGGGTTATGATTAGTGTTAGGATTAGGATTAGGGTTAGGGTCAGGTTTATGTTTAGGGTTAGGGTTAGGGTTAGGGTTAGATTTAGGGTTAGGTTTAGGTTTATTGTTAGATTTAGGGTTTAGGGTTTAAGGTTTATGGTTTAGGATTGTTTAAGTTTAAGGGTGGATTAGGTTAAGGGTTTAGAGTTTAGTATTATGGTTACGGTTAGGGTTAGGGTTAGGGTTAGAGTTAGGGTTAGGGTTAGGGTTAGGGTTTGGGTTAAGGTTAGGGTTAGTGTTAGGGTTAGGGTTATGGTTAGTGTTAGGATTAGGGTTAGGGTTAGGTCAGGGTTAGGTTTAGGGTTAGGGATAGGGTTAGGGTTAGATTTAGGGTTAGGTTTAGGTTTATTGTTAGATTTAGGGTTTGGGGTTTAAGGTTTATTGTTTAGGATTGTTTAAGGTTTAGGGTGGATTAGGTTTAGGGTTTAGAGTTTATTGTTTTGGTTACGGTTAGGGTTAGGGTTAGGGATGGGGTTAGGGTTAGGGTTAGGGTTATGGTAAGTGTTAGGTTTAGGGTTAGGGTTAGGGTTAGGGTAAAAGTTAGGGGGTTAGTGTTAGGGTTTGTGTTAGGGTTAGGGTTAGGTTTAGGTTAGGGTAAGGGTTAGGGTTAGGGTTAGGGTTAGGGGTTAGGGTTAGTGAAAGGGTTAGGATTATTATTAGGGGGTTAGGTTTAAGTTTAGGATTAGTGTTAGGGTTAGAATTAGAAATAGGGTTAGTGTTAGCATTAGGGTCAGGGTTAGGTTTAGGGTTAGGGTTAGGGTTAGGGTCAGGGAGGGTTTAGGGTTAGGGTTAGGGTTAGGGTTAGATTTAGGTTAGGTTTAGGTTTATTGTTAGATTTAGGATTTAGGGTCTAAGGTTTATGGTTTAGGATTGTTTAAGGTTTAGGGTGGATTAGGTTTATGGTTTAGAGTTTAGTGTTATGGTTACGGTTAGGGTTAGGGTTAGGGTTTGGATTAGGGTTAAGTTTAGGGTTAGGATTAGGTTTAGGGTTAGGTTTAGGGTTAGGGTTAGGGTTAGGGTTAGGGTTAGGGTTAGGATTAGTTTTAGGGTTAGGGTTACGGTTAGGGTTAGGGTTAGGGTTAGGATTAGGGTTAAGATTAGGGTTAGGTTTAGGGTTAGGGTTAGGGTTAGGGTTTGGGTTAGGGTTAGGGTTAGGGTTATGATTAGGGTTAGGGTAAGGGTTAGGGTAAGGGTTAGGGGTTAGGGTTAGGGTTATGGTTATTGTTAGGTTTAGGGTTTAGGGTTTAGTGTTTAGGGTTTAAGGTTTAGGGTTTTGGATTGTTTAAGTTTTAGGGTGGTTTAGGTTAAGGGTTTAGGGTTTAGAGTTTAGGATTGTTTAAGGTTTAGGGTTGTTTAGGGTATAGTGTTTAGGTTGAAAAGTTTAGGGTTGTTTAGGGTTTAGTGTTTAGGGTTTAGGGTTGTTTAAGGTTTAGTGTTTAAGGTTTAGGTTTTAGGGTTGTTTTGGGTTTAGTGTTTAGTGTTGTTTAGGGTATAGTGTTAATGGTTTAGGGTTTAGGGTTATTTAGGGTTTAGTGTTTAAGGTTTAAGGTATAGGGTTGTTTAGGGTTTAGTGTTTAGGGTTGTTTATGGTTTAGTGATTAGGGTTGTTTAGGGTTGTTTCGAGGTTAGTGTTTAGGATTATTCAGGGTTTATGATTTAGGGTTGTTCAGGGTTTAGGATTTATGGTTGTTTAGGGTTTAGGATTTAGGGATTAAGGTTAAGGGGTTAGGGTTAGTGTTAGAGTTAGGGTTAGCATTAGGGTTAGAGTTAGGGTTAGAGTTAGGGTTATGGGGTTATGTTAGGCTTAAGGTTAGGGTTAGGGTTATGGGGTTAAGGTTAGGGTTGGGGTTAGGGTTAGGGTTATGGTTATTCTTAGATTTATGGTTTAAAATTTAGGGTTTATGGTTTAAGGTTTAGAGTTTGGGATTGTTTAAGTTTTAGGGTGGTTTAGGTTTAGGGTATAGAATTTAGCGTTTAAGATTGTTTAATGGTTAGGGTTGTTTAGGTTTTAGCGTTTAGAGTTGTTTAGAGTTTTTTAGGGTTGTTTATAATTTAGTGTTTAGGGTTGTTCAGGATTTATGATTTAGGATATTTTAAGGTTTAGGGTTTAAGGTTGTATAGTGTTTTAGGGTTTAGGGTATAATGTTTAGGGTTAAGGGTTTAGGGTTGTTTAGGGTATAGTGTTAATGGTTTTAGGGTTTAGGCTTGTTTAGGGTTTAGTGTTTAGCGTTTATGGTTTAGGGTTTTTTAGCGTTTAGTGTTTATAGTTTAGGGTTTAGGGTGCTTTTGGAATTAGTGTTTAGGGTTTTTCGGGGTTTAGGGTTTAGGATTTAGGGTGTTAGGGTTAGGGTTAGGGTTAGGTTTAAGGTTAAGGTGAGGGTTAGTGTGAGGGTTAAGATTAGGGTTAGGGTTAAGGTTAGTGTTAGTGTTAGAATAAGGGTTAGGGTTAGGGATAGGGTTAGGGTTAGGGTTAGGGTTAGGGTTAAGGTTAGGGTTAGGGTTAGGGTTAGGGTTAGGTGTTTGGGTTAGGGTTAGTGTTAGGGGTTAGGGGTTAGTGTTAGTGTTAGGGTTAGGGTTAGGGTTAGGGTTAGGGTTAGGTTTAGTGTTAGGGTTATTATTAGGGGTTTAGGTTTTAGTTTAGGATTAGTGTTAGGGTTAGAATTAGAAATAGGGTTAGTGTTAGGATTAGGGTCAGTGTTAGGTTTAGAAATATGGTTAGGGTTAGGGTTAAGGGTAGGGTTAGGGTTAGGGTTAGAATTAAAGTTTAGGGTTTAGTGTTAGGATTAGGGATAGTGTGAGGTTTAGGGTTAGGTTTAGGGTTAGGGTTAGGGTTAGTGTTTGGGTCATGATTAGTGTTAGGATTAGGATTAGGGTTAGGGTCAGGTTTATGTTTAGTTTTAGGGTTAGGGTTAGGGTTAGATTTAGGGTTAGGTTTAGGTTTATTGTTAGATTTAGGGTTTAGGGTTTAAGGTTTATGGTTTAGGATTGTTTAAGTTTAAGGGTGGATTAGGTTTAGGGTTTAGAGTTTAGTATTATGGTTACGGTTAGGGTTAGGGTTAGAGTTAGGGTTAGGGTTAGGGTTAGGGTTAGGGTTAAGGTTAGGGTTAGTGATAGGGTTATGGTTATGGTTAGTGTTAGGATTAGGGTTAGGGTTAGGGTCAGGGTTAGGTTTAGGGTTAGGGATAAGGTTAGGGTTAGATTTAGGGTTAGGTTTAGGTTTATTGTTAGATTTAGGGTTTAGGGTTTAAGGTTTATGGTTTAGGATTGTTTAAGGTTTAGGGTGGATTAGGTAAAGGGTTTAGAGTTTAGTGTTATGGTTACGGTTAGGGTTAGGGTTAGGGATGGGTTTAGAGATAGGGTTAGGGTTATAGTAAGGGTTAGGTTTAGGGTTAGGGTTAGGGTAAAAGTTAGGGGGTTAGTGTTAGGGTTTGTGTTAGGGTTAGGGTTAGGGTTAGGTTAGGGTTAGGGTTAGGGTTAGGGTTAGGTTAGGGTTAGAGTTAGGGTTAGGGTTTGGGTTAGGGGTTAGGGTTAGTGAAAGGGTTAGGGTTATTATTAGGGGGTTAGGTTTAAGTTTAGGATTAGTGTTAGGGTTAGAATTAGAAATAGGGTTAGTGTTAGGATTAGGGTCAGGGTTAGGTTTAGGGTTAGGGTTAGGGTTAGGGTTAGGGTTAGGGTTAGGGTTAGGGTTAGGGTCAGGGAGGGTTTAGGGTTGGGGTTCGGGTTAGGGTTAGATTTAGGGTTAGGTTTAGGTTTATTTGTAGATTTAGGATTTGGGGTATAAGGTTTATGGTTTAGGATTGTTTAAGGTTTAGGGTGGATTAGGTTTAGGGTTTAGAGTTTAGTGTTATGGTTACGGTTAGGGTTAGGGTTAGGGTTAGGATTAGGGTTAAGGTAAGGGTTAGGATTAGGTTTAGGGTTAGGGTTAGGGTTAGGGCTAGGGTTAGGATTAGGGTTAGGGTTAGGGTTAGGGTAAGGGTTAGGGGGTAGAGTTAGGGTTATGGTTATTGTTAGGTTTAGGGTTTAGGGTTTTGTGTTCAGGGTTTAAGGTTTAGGGTTTAGGATTGTTTAAGTTTTAGGGTGGTTTAGGTTAAGGGTTAGGGTTTAGAGTTTAGGATTGTTTAAGGTTTACGGTTGTTTAGGGTATAGTGTTTAGGGTTAAAAGTTTAGGGTTGTTTAGGGTTTAGTGTTTAGGGTTTAGGGTTGTTTAAGGTTTAGTGTTTAAGGTTTAGGTTTTATGGTGGTTTTGGGTTTAGTGTTTAGTGTTCTTTAGGGTATAGTGTTAATGGTTTAGGGTTTAGGGTTATTTAGGGTTTAGTGTTTAAGGTTTAGGGTATAGGTTTGTTTAGGATTTAGTGTTTAGGGTTGTTTATGGTTTAGTGATTAGGGTTGTTTAGGGTTGTTTAGAGGTTAGTGATTAGGGTTATTCAGGGTTTATGATTTAGGGTTGTTCAGGATTTAGGATTTATTGTTGTTCAGGGTTTAGGATTTAGGGATTAAGGTTAAGGGGTTAGGGTTAGGGTTAGGGTTAGGGTTAGGGTTAGCATTAGGGTTAGAATTAGGGTTAGAGTTAGGGTTATGGGGTTATGTTAGGCTTAAGGTTAGGGTTAGGGTTATGGGGTTAAGGTTAGGGTTTGGGTTAGGGTTAGGTTTAGGTTTAGGGTTAGGGTTAGGGTTATGGTTATTCTTAGATTTAAGGTTTAAATTTTAGAGTTTATGGTTTAAGGTTTAGGGTTTAGGATTGTTTAAGTTTTAGGGTGGTTTAGGTTTAGGGTATAGGGTTTAGCGTTTAAGATTGTTTAATGGTTAGGGTTGTTTAGGTTTTAGCGTTTAGAGTTGTTTAGGGTTTTTTAGGGTTGTTTATGATTTAGTGTTTAGGGTGGTTCAGGATTTATGATTTAGGATATTTTAAGGTTTAGGATTTAAGGTTGTATAGTGTTTTAGGGTTTAGGGTATAATGTTTAGGGTTAAGGGTTTATGGTTGTTTAGGGTATAGTGTTAATGGTTTTAGGGTTTAGGCTTGTTTAGTGTTTAGTGTTTAGGGTTTAGGGTTTAGGGTTTTTAGCGTTCAGTGTTTATAGTTTAGGGTTTAGGGTGCTTTTGGAATTAGTGTTTAGGGTTTTTTGGGGTTTAGGGTTTAGGATTTAGGGTGTTAGGGTTAGTGTTAGGGTTAGGTTTAGGGTTAAGGTGAGGGTTAGGGTGAGGGTTAAGGTTAGGGTTAGGGTTAAGGTTAGTGTTAGTGTTAGGGTAAGGGTTAGGGTTAGGGTTAGGGTTAGGGGTTAGGGTTAGGGTTAGTGTTAGGGGTTAGGGGTTAGTGTTAGGGTTAGGGTTAGGGTTAGGGTTAGGGTTAGGTTTAGTGTTAGGGTTATTATTAGGGGGTTAGGTTTTAGTTTAGGATTAGTGTTAGAGTTAGAATTAGAAATAGGGTTAGTGTTAGGATTAGGGTCAGGGTTAGGTTTAGGGATATGGTAAGGGTTAAGGTTAAGGGTAGGGTTAGGGTTAGGGTTAGATTTAAAGTTTAGGGTTTAGTGTTAGGATTAGGGATAATGTGAGGTTTAGGGTTAGGTTTAGGGTTAGGGTTAGGGTTAGGGTTAGGGTTAGATTTAGGGTTAGGTTTAGGTTTATTGTTAGATTTAGGCTTTAGGGTTTAAGGTTTAAGGTTTAGGATTGTTTAAGGTTTAGGGTAGATTAGGTTTAGGGTTTAGAGTTTAGTATTATGGTTACGGTTAGGGTTAGGGTTAGGGTTAGAGTTAGGGTTAGAGTTAGGGTTAGGGTTAGGGTTAGGGTTAAGGTTAGGGTTAATGTTAGGGTTAGGGTTATGGTTAGTGTTAGGATTAGGGTTAGGTTTAGGGTCAGGGTTAGGTTTAGGGTTAGGGATAGGGTTAGGGTTAGATTTAAGGTTAGGTTTAGGTTTATTGTTACATTTAGGGTTTAGGGTTTAAGGTTTATGGTTTAGGATTGTTTAAGGTTTAGGGTGGACTAGGTTTAGGGTTTAGAGTTTAGTGTTATGGTTACGGTTAGGGTTAGGGTTAGGGATGGGGTTAGGGTTAGGGTTAGGGTTATGGTAAGGGTTAGGGTTAGGGTTAGGGTTAGGGTTATGGTAAAAGTTAGGGGGTTAGTGTTAGGGTTTGGGTTAGGGTTGGGGTTAGGGTTAGGGTTAGGTTAGGGTTAGGGTAGGGGTTAGGGTTAGGGGTTAGGGTTAGTGTTAGGGTTAGGGTTATTATTAGGGGGTTAGGTTTAATTTTAGGATTAGTGTTAGGGTTAGAATTAGAAATAGGGTTAGTGTTAGGATTAGGGTCAGGGTTAGGTTTAGGGTTAGGGTTAGGGTTAGGGTTAGGGTTAAAGTCAGGGAGGGTTTAGGGTTAGGGTTAGGGTTATGGTTAGATTTAGGGTTAGGTTTAGGTTTATTGTTAGATTTAGGATTTAGGGTCTAAGGTTTATGGTTTAGGATTGTTTAAGGTTTAGGGTGGATTAGGTTTAGGGTTTAGAGTTTAGTGTTATGGTTACGGTTAGGGTTAGGGTTAGGGTTAGGGTTAGGATTAGGGTTAAGGTTAGGGTTAGGATTAGGGATAGGGTTAGGGTTAGGGTTAGGGTTAAGGTTAGGGTTAGGGTTAGGGTTAGGGTTAGGATTAGGGTTAGGGTTAGGGTTAGGGTAAGGGTTAGGGGTTAGGGTTAGTGTTATGGTTATTGTTAGGTTTAGGGTTTAGGGTTTAGTGTTTAGGGTTTAAGGTTTAGGGTTTAGGATTGTTTAAGATTTAGGGTGGTTTAGGTTAAGGGTTTAGGGTTTAGAGTTTAGGATTGTTTAAGGTTTAGGGTTGTTTAGGGTATAGTGTTTAGGGTTAAAGTTTAGGGTTGTTTAGGGTTTAGTGTTTAGGGTTTAGGGTTGTTTAAGGTTTAGTGTTTAAGGTTTAGGTTTTAGGGTTGTTTTGGGTTTAGTGTTTAGTGTTGTTTAGGGTATAGTGTTAATGGTTTAGGGTTTAGGGTTATTTAGGGTTTAGTGTTTAAGGTTTAGGGTATAGGGTTGTTTAGGGTTTAGTGTTTAGGGTTGTTTATGGTTTAGTGATTAGGGTTGTTTAGGGTTGTTTAGAGGTTAGTGTTTAGGGTTATTCAGGGTTTATGATTTAGGGTTGTTCAGGGTTTAGGATTTATGGTTGTTCAGGGTTTAGGATTTAGGGATTAAGGTTAAGGGGTTAAGGTTAGCGTTAGGGTTAGGGTTAGGGTTAGCATTAGGGTTAGAGTTAGGGTTAGAGTTAAGGTTATGGGGTTATGTTAGGCTTAAGGTTAGGGTTAGGGTTATGGGGTTAAGGTTAGGTTGGGGTTAGGGTTAGGTTTAGGTTTAGGGTTAGGGTTAGGGTTATGGTTATTCTTAGATTTATGGTTTAAAATTTAGGGTTTATGGTTTAAGGTTTAGGGTTTAGGATTGTTTAAGTTTTAGGGTGGTTTAGGTTTAGGGTATAAGGTTTAGCGTTTAAGATTGTTTAATGTTTAGGGTTGTTTAGGTTTTAGCGTTTAGAGTTGTTTAGGGTTTTTTAGGGTTGTTTATGATTTAGTGTTTAGGGTTGTTCAGGATTTATGATTTAGGAATTTTAAGGTTTAGGGTTTAAGGTTGTATAGTGTTTTAGGGTTTAGGGTATAATGTTTAGTGTTAAGGGTTTAGGGTTGTTTAGGGTATAGTGTTAATGGTTTTAGGGTTTAAGCTTGTTTAGGGTTTAGTGTTTAGGGTTTAGGGTTTAGGGTTTTTTAGAGTTTAGTGTTTATAGTTTAGGGTTTAGGGTGCTTTTGGAATTAGTGTTTAGGGTTTTTCGGGGTTTAGGGTTTAGGATTTAGGGTGTTAGGGTTAGTGTTAGGGTTAGGTTTAGGGTTAAGGTGAGGGTTAGGGTGAGGGTTAAGGTTAGGGTTAGGGTTAAGGTTAGTGTTAGTGTTAGAATAATGGTTAGGGTTAGGGATAGGGTTAGGGTTAGGGTTAGGGTTAGGGTTGAGGTTAGGGTTAGGGTTAGGGTTAGGGTTAGGGGTTTGAGTTTGGGTTAGTGTTAGGGGTTAGGGGTTAGTGTTAGGGTTAGGGTTAGGGTTAGGTTTAGTGTTAGGGTTATTATTAGGGGGTTAGGTTTTAGTTTAGGATTAGTGTTAGGGTTAGAATTAGAAATAGGGTTAGTGTTAGGATTAGGGTCAGGGTTAGGTTTAGAAATATGGTTAGGGTTAGGGTTAAGGGTAGGGTTAGGGTTAGGGTTAGAATTAAAATTTAGGGTTTAGTGTTAGGATTAGGGATAGTGTGAGGTTTAGGGTTAGGTTTAGGGTTAGGGTTAGGGTTAGTGTTTGGGTTATGATTAGTGTTAGGATTAGGATTAGGGTTAGGGTCAGGTTTATGTTTAGGGTTAGGGTTAGGGTTAGGGTTAGATTTAGGGTTAGGTTTAGGTTTATTGTTAGATTTAGGGTTTAGGGTTTAAGGTTTATGGTTTAGGATTGTTTAAGTTTAAGGGTGGATTAGGTTAAGGGTTTAGAGTTTAGTATTATGGTTACGGTTAGGGTTAGGGTTAGGGTTAGAGTTAGGGTTAGGGTTAGGGTTAGGGTTTGGGTTAAGGTTAGGGTTAGTGTTAGGGTTAGGGTTATGGTTAGTGTTAGGATTAGGGTTAGGGTTAGGTCAGGGTTAGGTTTAGGGTTAGGGATAGGGTTAGGGTTAGATTTAGGGTTAGGTTTAGGTTTATTGTTAGATTTAGGGTTTGGGGTTTAAGGTTTATTGTTTAGGATTGTTTAAGGTTTAGGGTGGATTAGGTTTAGGGTTTAGAGTTTATTGTTATGGTTACGGTTAGGGTTAGGGTTAGGGATGGGGTTAGGGTTAGGGTTAGGGTTATGGTAAGTGTTAGGTTTAGGGTTAGGGTTAGGGTTAGGGTAAAAGTTAGGGGGTTAGTGTTAGGGTTTGTGTTAGGGTTAGGGTTAGGTTTAGGTTAGGGTAAGGGTTAGGGTTAGGGTTAGGGTTAGGTTAGGGTTAGGGTTAGGGTTTGGGTTAGGGTTAGGTGTTAGGGTTAGTGAAAGGGTTAGGATTATTATTAGGGGGTTAGGTTTAAGTTTAGGATTAGTGTTAGGGTTAGAATTAGAAATAGGTTTAGTGTTAGCATTAGGGTCAGGGTTAGGTTTAGGGTTAGGGTTAGGGTTAGGGTCAGGGAGGGTTTAGGGTTAGGGTTAGGGTTAGGGTTAGATTTAGGTTAGGTTTAGGTTTATTGTTAGATTTAGGATTTAGGGTCTAAGGTGTATGGTTTAGGATTGTTTAAGGTTTAGGGTGGATTAGGTTTATGGTTTAGAGTTTAGTGTTATGGTTACGGTTAGGGTTAGGGTTAGGGTTAGGATTAGGGTTAAGTTTAGGGTTAGGATTAGGTTTAGGGTTAGGTTTAGGGTTAGGGTTAGGGTTAGGGTTAGGGTTAGGGTTAGGGTTAGGATTAGTTTTAGGGTTAGGGTTACCGTTAGGTTTAGGGTTAGGGTTAGGATTAGGGTTAAGATTAGGGTTAGGTTTAGGGTTAGGGTTAGGGTTAGGGTTTGGGTTAGGGTTAGGGTTAGGGTTACGATTAGGGTTAGGGTAAGGGTTAGGGGTTAGGGTTAGGGTTATGGTTATTGTTAGGTTTAGGGTTTAGGGTTTAGTGTTTAGGGTTTAAGGTTTAGGGTTTTGGATTGTTTAAGATTTAGGGTGGTTTAGGTTAAGGGTTTAGGGTTTAGAGTTTAGGATTGTTTAAGGTTTAGGGTTGTTTAGGGTATAGTGTTTAGGGTGAAAAGTTTAGGGTTGTTTAGGGTTTAGTGTTTAGGGTTTAGGGTTGTTTAAGGTTTAGTGTTTAAGGTTTAGGTTTTAGGGTTGTTTTGGGTTTAGTGTTTAGTGTTGTTTAGGGTATAGTGTTAATGGTTTAGGGTTTAGGGTTATTTAGGGTTTAGTGTTTAAGGTTTAAGGTATAGGGTTGTTTAGGGTTTAGTGTTTAGGGTTGTTTATGGTTTAGTGATTAGGGTTGTTTAGGGTTGTTTAGAGGTTAGTGTTTAGGGTTATTCAGGGTTTATGATTTAGGGTTGTTCAGGGTTTAGGATTTATGGTTGTTCAGGGTTTAGGATTTAGGGATTAAGGTTAAGGGGTTAGGGTTAGGGTTAGGGTTAGGTTTAGCATTAGGGTTAGAGTTAGGGTTTGAGTTAGGGTTATGGGGTTATGTTAGGCTTAAGGTTAGGGTTAGGGTTATGGGGTTAAGGTTAGGGTTGGGGTTAGGGTTAGGGTTATGGTTATTCTTAGATTTATGGTTTAAAATTTAGGGTTTATGGTTTAAGGTTTAGAGTTTAGGATTGTTTAAGTTTTAGGGTGGTTTAGGTTTAGGGTATAGAATTTAGCGTTTAAGATTGTTTAATGGTTAGGGTTGTTTAGGTTTTAGCGTTTAGAGTTATTTAGAGTTTTTTAGGGTTGTTTATAATTTAGTGTTTAGGGTTGTTCAGGATTTATGATTTAGGATATTTTAAGGTTTAGGGTTTAAGGTTGTATAGTGTTTTAGAGTTTAGGGTATAATGTTTAGGGTTAAGGGTTTAGGGTTGTTTAGGGTATAGTGTTAATGGTTTTAGGGTTTAGGCTTGTTTAGGGTTTAGTGTTTAGCGTTTAGGGTTTAGGGTTTTTTAGCGTTTAGTGTTTATAGTTTAGGGTTTAGGGTGCTTTTGGAATTAGTGTTTAGGGTTTTTCGGGGTTTAGGGTTTAGGATTTAGGGTGTTAGGGTTAGGGTTAGGGTTAGGTTTAAGGTTAAGGTGAGGGTTAGTGTGAGGGTTAAGGTTAGGGTTAGGGTTAAGGTTAGTGTTAGTGTTAGAATAAGGGTTAGGGTTAGGGATAGGGTTAGGGTTAGGGTTAGGGTTAGGGTTAAGGTTAGGGTTAGGGTTAGGGTTAGGGTTAGGTGTTTGGGTTAGGGTTAGTGTTAGGGGTTAGGGGTTAGTGTTAGGGTTAGGGTTAGGGTTAGGGTTAGGGTTAGGTTTAGTGTTAGGGTTATTATTAGGGGTTTAGGTTTTAGTTTAGGATTAGTGTTAGGGTTAGAATTAGAAATAGGGTTAGTGTTAGGATTAGGGTCAGTGTTAGGTTTAGAAATATGGTTAGGGTTAGGGTTAAGGGTAGGGTTAGGGTTAGGGTTAGAATTAAAGTTTAGGGTTTAGTGTTAGGATTAGGGATAGTGTGAGGTTTAGGGTTAGGTTTAGGGTTAGGGTTAGGGTTAGTGTTTGGGTTATGATTAGTGTTAGGATTAGGATTAGGGTTAGGGTCAGGTTTATGTTTAGTGTTAGTGTTAGGGTTAGGGTTAGATTTAGGGTTAGGTTTAGGTTTATTGTTAGATTTAGGGTTTAGGGTTTAAGGTTTATGGTTTAGGATTGTTTAAGTTTAAGGGTGGATTAGGTTTAGGGTTTAGAGTTTAGTATTATGGTTACGGTTAGGGTTAGGGTTAGAGTTAGGGTTAGGGTTAGGGTTAGGGTTAGGGTTAAGGTTAGGGTTAGTGATAGGGTTATGGTTATGGTTAGTGTTAGGATTAGGGTTAGGGTTAGGGTCAGGATTAGGTTTAGGGTTAGGGATAAGGTTAGGGTTAGATTTAGGGTTAGGTTTAGGTTTATTGTTAGATTTAGGGTTTAGGGTTTAAGGTTTATGGTTTAGGATTGTTTAAGGTTTAGCGTGGATTAGGTTAAGGGTTTAGAGTTTAGTGTTATGGTTACGGTTAGGGTTAGGGTTAGGGATGGGTTTAGAGATAGGGTTAGGGTTATAGTAAGGGTTAGGTTTAGGGTTAGGGTTAGGGTTAGGGTAAAAGTTAGGGGGTTAGTGTTAGGGTTTGTGTTAGGGTTAGGGTTAGGGTTAGGGTTAGGTTAGGGTTAGAGTTAGGGTTAGGGTTAGGTTAGGGTTAGGGTTAGGGTTAGGGTTTGGGTTAGGGGTTAGGGTTAGTGAAAGGGTTAGAGTTATTATTAGGGGGTTAGGTTTAAGTTTAGGATTAGTGTTAGGGTTAGAATTAGAAATAGGGTTAGTGTTAGGATTAGGGTCAGGGTTAGGTTTAGGGTTAGGGTTAGGGTTAGGGTTAGGGTTAGGGTCAGGGAGGGTTTAGGGTTAGGATTAGGGTTAGGGTTAGATTTAGGGTTAGGTTTAGGTTTATTTGTAGATTTAGGATTTGGGGTCTAAGGTTTATGGTTTAGGATTGTTTAAGGTTTAGGGTGGATTAGGTTTAGGGTTTAGAGTTTAGTGTTATGGTTACGGTTAGGGTTAGGGTTAGGGTTAGGATTAGGGTTAAGGTAAGGGTTAGGATTAGGTTTAGGTTTAGGGTTAGGGTTAGGGCTAGGGTTAGGATTAGGGTTAGGGTTAGGGTTAGGGTAAGGGTTAGGGGTTAGAATTAGGGTTATGGTTATTGTTAGGTTTAAGGTTTAGGGTTTTGTGTTCAGGGTTTAAGGTTTAGGGTTTAGGATTGTTTAAGTTTTAGGGTGGTTTAGGTTAAGGGTTTAGGGTTTAGAGTTTAGGATTGTTTAAGGTTTACGGTTGTTTAGGGTATAGTGTTTAGGGTTAAAAGTTTAGGGTTGTTTAGGGTTTAGTGTTTAGGGTTTAGGGTTGTTTAAGGTTTAGTGTTTAAGGTTTAGGTTTTATGGTGGTTTTGGGTTTAGTGTTTAGTGTTCTTTAGGGTATAGTGTTAATGATTTAGGGTTTAGGGTTATTTAGGGTTTAGTGTTTAAGGTTTAGGGTATAGGGTTGTTTAGGATTTAGTGTTTAGGGTTGTTTATGGTTTAGTGATTAGGGTTGTTTAGGGTTGTTTAGAGGTTAGTGATTAGGGTTATTCAGGGTTTATGATTTAGGGTTGTTCAGGGTTTAGGATTTATTGTTGTTCAGGGTTTAGGATTTAGGGATTAAGGTTAAGGGGTTAGGGTTAGGGTTAGGGTTAGGGTTAGGGTTAGCATTAGGGTTAGAATTAGGGTTAGAGTTAGGGTTATGGGGTTATGTTAGGCTTAAGGTTATGGTTAGGGTTATGGGGTTAAGGTTAGGGTTTGGGTTAGGGTTAGGTTTAGGTTTAGGGTTAGGGTTAGGGTTATGGTTATTCTTAGATTTAAGGTTTAAATTTTAGGGTTTATGGTTTAAGGTTTAGGGTTTAGGATTGTTTAAGTTTTAGGGTGGTTTAGGTTTAGGGTATAGGGTTTAGCGTTTAAGATTGTTTAATGGTTAGGGTTGTTTAGGTTTTAGCGTTTAGAGTTGTTTAGGGTTTTTTAGGGTTGTTTATGATTTAGTGTTTAGGGTGGTTCAGGATTTATGATTTAGGATATTTTAAGGTTTAGGGTTTAAGGTTGTATAGTGTTTTGGGTTTAGGGTATAATGTTTAGGGTTAAGGGTTTATGGTTGCTTAGGGTATAGTGTTAATGGTTTTAGGGTTTAGGCTTGTTTAGTGTTTAGTGTTTAGGGTTTAGGGTTTAGGGTTTTTAGCGTTCAGTGTTTATAGTTTAGGGTTTAGGGTGCTTTTGGAATTAGTGTTTAGGGTTTTTTGGGGTTTAGGGTTTAGGATTTAGGGTGTTAGGGTTAGTGTTAGGGTTAGGTTTAGGGTTAAGGTGAGGGTTAGGGTGAGGGTTAAGGTTAGAGTTAGGGTTAAGGTTAGTGTTAGTGTTAGGGTAAGGGTTAGGGTTAGGGTTAGGGTTAGGGGTTAGGGTTAGGGTTAGTGTTAGGGGTTAGGGGTTAGTGTTAGGGTTAGGGTTAGGGTTAGGGTTAGGGTTAGGTTTAGTGTTAGGGTTATTATTAGGGGGTTAGGTTTTAGTTTAGGATTAGTGTTAGAGTTAGAATTAGAAATAGGGTTAGTGTTAGGATTAGGGTCAGAGTTAGGTTTAGGGATATGGTTAGGGTTAGGGTTAAGGGTAGGGTTAGGGTTAGGGTTAGATTTAAAGTTTAGGGTTTAGTGTTAGGATTAGGGATAATGTGAGGTTTAGGGTTAGGTTTAGGGTTAGGGTTAGGGTTAGGGTTAGGGTTAGGGTTAGATTTAGGGTTAGGTTTAGGTTTATTGTTAGATTTAGGGTTTAGGGTTTAAGGTTTAAGGTTTAGGATTGTTTAAGGTTTAGGGTAGATGAGGTTTAGGGTTTAGAGTTTAGTATTATGGTTACGGTTAGGGTTAGGGTTAGGGTTAGAGTTAGGGTTAGAGTTAGGGTTAGGGTTAGGGTTAGGGTTAAGGTTAGGGTTAATGTTAGGGTTAGGGTTATGGTTAGTGTTAGGATTAGGGTTAGGTTTAGGGTCAGGGTTAGGTTTAGGGTTAGGGATAGGGTTAGGGTTAGATTTAAGGTTAGGTTTAGGTTTATTGTTACATTTAGGGTTTAGGGTTTAAGGTTTATGGTTTAGGATTGTTTAAGGTTTAGGGTAGACTAGGTTTAGGGTTTAGAGTTTAGTGTTATGGTTACGGTTAGGGTTAGGGTTAGGGATGGGGTTAGGGTTAGGGTTAGGGTTATGGTAAGGGTTAGGGTTAGGGTTAGGGTTAGGGTTATGGTAAAAGTTAGGGGGTTAGTGTTAGGGTTTGGGTTAGGGTTGGGGTTAGGGTTAGGGTTAGGTTAGGGTTAGGGTAGGGGTTAGGGTTAGGGGTTAGGGTTAGTGTTAGGGTTAGGGTTATTATTAGGGTGTTAGGTTTAATTTTAGGATTAGTGTTAGGGTTAGAATTAGAAATAGGGTTAGTGTTAGGATTAGGGTCAGGGTTAGGTTTAGTGTTAGGGTTAGGGTCAGGGAGGGTTTAGGGTTATGGTTAGATTTAGGGTTAGGTTTAGGTTTATTGTTAGATTTAGGATTTAGGGTCTAAGGTTTATGGTTTAGGATTGTTTAAGGTTTAGGGTGGATTAGGTTTAGGGTTTAGAGTTTAGTGTTATGGTTACGGTTAGGGTTAGGGTTAGGGTTAGGGTTAGGATTAGGGTTAAGGTTAGGGTTAGGATTAGGGTTAGGGTTAGGGTTAGGGTTAGGGTTAAGGTTAGGGTTAGGGTTAGGGTTAGGGTTAGGATTAGGGTTAGGGTTAGGGTTAGGGTAAGGGTTAGGGGTTAGGGTTAGGGTTATGGTTATTGTTAGGTTTAGGGTTTAGGGTTTAGGGTTTAGGGTTGTTTAAGGTTTAGTGTTTAAGGTTTAGGTTTTAGAGTTGTTTTGGGTTTAGTGTTTAGTGTTGTTTAGGGTATAATGTTAATGGTTTAGGGTTTAGGGTTATTTAGGGTTTAGTGTTTAAGGTTTAGGGTATAGGGTTGTTTAGGTTTTAGTGTTTAGGGTTGTTTATGGTTTAGTGATTAGGGTTGTTTAGGGTTGTGTAGAGGTTAGTGTTTAGGGTTATTCAGGTTTAATGATTTAGGGTTGTTCAGGGTTTAGGATTTTTGGTTGTTCAGGGTTTAGGATTTAAAGATTAAGGTTAAGGGGTTAGGGTTAGGGTTAGGGTTAGGGTTACGGTTAGCATTAGGGTTAGAGTTAGGGTTAGAGTTAGGGTTATGGGGTTATGTTAGGCTTAAGGTTAGGGTTAGGGTTATGGGGTTAAGGTTAGGGTTGGGGTTAGGGGTAGAATTAGGTTTAGGGTTAGGGTTAGGGTTATGGTTATTCTTAGATTTATGGTTTAAAATTTAGGGTTTATGGGTTAAGGTTTAGGGTTTAGGATTGTTTAAGTTTTAGGGTGGTTTAGGTTTAGGGTATAGAATTTAGCGTTTAAGATTGTTTAATGGTTAGGGTTGTTTAGGTTTTAGCGTTTAGAGTTGTTTATGGTTTTTTAGGGTTGTTTACAATTTAGTGTTTAGGGTTGTTCAGGATTTATGATTTAGGATTTTTTAAGGTTTAGGGTTTAAGGTTGTATAGTGTTTTAGGTTTTAGGGTATAATGATTAGGGTTAAGGGTTTAGGGTTGTTTAGGGTATAGTGTTAATGGTTTTAGGGTTTAGGCTTGTTTAGGGTTTAGTGTTTAGGGTTTAGGGTTTAGGGTTTTTTAGCGTTTAGTGTTTATAGTTTAGGGTTTAGGGTGCTTTTGGAATTAGTGTTTAGGGTTTTTCGGGGTTTAAGGTTTAGGATTTAGGGTGTTAGGGTTAGTGTTAGGGTTAGGTTTAGGGTTAAGGTGAGGGTTAGGGTGAGGGTTAAGGTTAGGGTTAGGGTTAAGGTTAGTGTTAGTGTTAGGGTAAGGGTTAGGGTTAGGGATAGGGTTAGGGTTAGGGTTAGGGTTAAGGTTAGGGTTAGGGTTAGGGTTAGGGGTTAGGGTTAGGGTTAGTGTTAGGGGTTAGGGGTTAGTGTTAGGGTTAGGGTTAGGGTTAGGGTTAGGGTTAGGTTTAGTGTTAGGGTTATTATTAGGAGGTTAGGTTTTAGTTAAGGATTAGTGTTAGGGTTAGAATTAGAAATAGGGTTAGTGTTAAGATTAGGGTCAGGGTTAGGTTTAGGGATAGGGTTAGGGTTAGGGTTAAGGGTAGGGTTAGTGTTAGGATTAGATTTAAAGTTTAGGGTTTAGTGTTAGGATTAGGGATAGTGTGAGGTTTAGGGTTAGGGTTAGGTTTAGGGTTAGGGTTTGGGTTAGTGTTTGGGTTATGGTTAGTGTTAGGATTAGGTTTAGGGTTAGGGTCAGGGTTAGGTTTAGGGTTAGGGTTAGGGTTAGGTTAGATTTAGGGTCAGGTTTAGGTTTATTGTTAGATTTAGGGATTAGGTTTTAAGGTTTATGGTTTAGGATTGTTTAAGGTTTAGGGTGGATTAGGTTTAGGGTTTAGAGTTTAGTGTTATGGTTACGGTTAGTGTTAGGGTTAGGGTTAGGGTTAGGGTTAGGGTAATGGATAGGGTTAGAGTTAGGGTTAGGGTTAGGGTAAGGGTTAGGGGTTAGTGTTAGGGTTAGGGTTAGGGTTAGGATTAGGTTTAGGGTTAGAGGTTAGCGTTAGTGTTAGGGTTAGGTTTATTATTAGGGGGTTAGGTTTCAGTTTAGGATTAGTGTTAGGGTTAGAATTAGAAATAGGGTTAGTGTTAGGATTAGGGTCAGGGTTAGGTTTAGGGTTAGGGTTAGGGTTAGGGTTAGGGTTAGGGTTAGGGTCAGGGAGTGTTGAGGGTTAGGGTTAGGGTTAGGGTTAGATTTAGGGTTAGGTTTAGGTTTATTGTTAGATTTAGGATTTAGGGTCTAAGGTTTATGGTTTAGGATTGTTTAAGGTTTAGGGTGGATTAGGATTAGGGTTTAGAGTTTAGTGTTATGGTTACGGTTAGGGTTAGGGTTAGGGTTAGGGTTAGGATTACGGTTAAGGTTAGGGTTAGGATTAGGTTTAGGGTTAAGGTTAGGGTTAGGGTTAGGGTTAGGGTTAGGGTTAGGGTTAGGATTAGGGTTAGGGTTAGAGTTAGGGTAAGGGTTAGGGGTTAGGGTTAGGGTTATGGTTATTGTTAGGTTTAGGGTTTAGTGTTTAGTGTTTAGGGTTTAAGGTTTAGGGTTTAGGATTGTTTAAGATTTAGGGTGGTTTAGGTTAAGGGTTTAGGGTTTAGACTTTAGGATTGTTTAAGGTTTAGGGTTGTTTAGGGTATAGTGTTTAGGGTTAAAAGTTTAGGGTTGTTTAGGCTTAAGTGTTTAGGGTTTAGGGTTGTTTAAGTTTTAGTGTTTAAGGTTTAGGTTTTAGGGTTGTTTTGGGTTTAGTGTTTAGTGTTGTTTAGGGTATAGTGTTAATGGTTTAGGGTTTAGGGTTATTTAGTGTTTAGTGTTTAAGGTTTAGGGTATAGGATTGTTTAGGGTTCAGTGTTTAGGGTTGTTTATGGTTTAGTGATTAGGGTTGTTTAGGGTTGTTTAGAGACTAGTGTTTAGGGTTATTCAGGGTTTATGATTTAGGGTTGTTCAGGGTTTAGGATTTATGGTTGTTCAGGGTTTAGGATTTAGGGATTAAGGATAAGGGGTTAGGGTTAGGGTTAGGGTTAGGGTTAGGGTTAGGGTTAAGGTTAGGGTTAGGGTTAGGGTTAAGGTTATGGTTAGTGTTAGGATTAGGGTTACGGTTAGGGTCAGGGTTAGGTTTAGGGTTAGGGTTAGGGTTAGGTTTAGATTTAGGGTCAGGTTTAGGTTTATTGTTAGATTTAGGGTTTAGGGTTTAAGGTTTATGGTTTAGGATTGTTTAAAGTTTAGGGTGGATTAGGTTTAGGGTTTTGAGTTTAGTGTTAAGGTTACGGTTATTGTTAGGGTTAGGGTTAGGGTTAGGGTTAGGGTTAGGTTAGGGTTAGGGTTAGGGTTAGGGTTAGGTTAGGGTTAGGGTTAGGGTTAGGGTTAGGGTTTAGGGTTTAGTGTTTAGGGTTTAAGGTTTAGGGTTTAGGATTGTTTAAGATTTAGGGTGGTTTATGTTAAGGGTTTAGGGTTTAGAGTTTAGGATTGTTTAAGGTTTAGGGTTGTTTAGGGTATAGTGTTTAGGGTTAAAAGTTTAGGGTTGTTTAGGGTTTAGTGTTTAGGGTTTAGGGTTGTTTAAGGTTTAGTGTTTAAGGTTTAGGTTTTAGGGTTGTTTTGGTTTTAGTGTTTAGTGTTGTTTAGGGTATAGTGTTAATGGTTTAGGGTTTAGGGTTATTTAGGGTTTAGTGTTTAAGGTTTAGGGTATAGTGTTGTTTAGGGTTTAGTGTTTAGGGTTGTTTATGGTTTAGTGATTAGGGTTGTTTAGGGTTGTTTAGAGGTTAGTGTTTAGGGTTATTCAGGGTTTATGATTTAGGGTTTTTCAGGGTTTAGGATTTATGGTTGTTCAGGGTTTAGGATTTAGGGATTAAGGTTAAGTGGTTAGGGTTAGGGTTAGGGTTAGGGTTAGCATTAGGGTTAGAGTTAGGGTTAGAGTTAGGGTTATGGGTTTATGTTAGGCTTAAGTTTAGGGTTAGGGTTATGGGGTTAAGGTTAGGGTTGGGGTTAGGGTAAGGTTTAGGTTTAGGTTTAGGGTTAGGGTTATGGTTATTCTTAGATTTATGGTTTAAAATTTAGGGTTTATGGTTTAAGGTTTAGGGTTTAGGATTGTTTAAGTTTTAGGGTGGTTTAGGTTTAGGGTATAGGGTTTAGCGTTTAAGATTGTTTAATGTTTAGGGTTGTTTAGGTTTTAGCGTTTAGAGTTGTTTAGGGTTTTTTAGGGTTGTTTATAATTTAGTGTTTAGGGTTGTTCAGGATTTATGATTTAGGATATTTTAAGGTATAGGGTTTAAGTTTGTATAGTGTTTTAGGGTTTAGGGTATAATGTTTAGGGTTAAGGGTTTAGGGTTGTTTAGGGTATAGTGTTAATGGTTTTAGGGTTTAGGCTTGTTTAGGGTTTAGTGTTTAGGGTTTAGGGTTTAGGGTTTTTTAGCATTTAGTGTTTATAATTTAGGGTTTTGGGTGCTTTTGGAATTAGTGTTTAGGGTTTTTCGTGGTTTAGGGTTTAGGATTTAGGGTGTTAGGGTTAGTGTTAGGGTTAGGTTTAGGGTTAAGGTGAGGGTTAGGGTGAGGGTTAAGGTTAGGGTTAGGGTTAAGGTTAGTGTTAGTGTTAGGGTAAGGGTTAGGGTTAGGGATAGGGTTAGTGTTAGGGTTAAAGTTAGGGTTAGGGTTAGGGTTAGGGTTAGGGTTAGGGGTTAGGGTTAGGGTTAGTGTTAGGGGTTAGGGGTTAGTGTTAGGGTTAGGGTTAGGGTTAGGTTTAGTGTTAGGGTTATTATTTGGGGGTTAGGTTTTAGTTAAGGATTAGTGTTAGGGTTAGAATTAGAAATAGGGTTAGTGTTAGGATTAGGGTCAGGGTTAGGTTTAGGTATAGGGTTAGGGTTAGGGTTAAGGGTAGGGTTAGGGTTAGGATTAGATTTAAAATTTAGGGTTTAGTGTTAGGATTAAGAATAGTGTGAGGTTTAGGGTTAGGTTTAGGGTTAGGGTTAGGGTTAGTGTTTGGGTTATGATTAGTGTTAGGATTAGGGTTAGGGTTAGGGTCAGGTTTAGGTTAGTGTTAGGGTTAGGGTTAGGGTTAGATTTAGGGTTAGGTTTAGGTTTATTGTTAGATTTTGGGTTTAGGGTTTAAAGTTTATGGTTTAGGATTGTTTAAGGTTTAGGGTGGATTAGGTTTAGGGTTTAGAGTTTAGTATTATGGTTACGGTTAGGGTTAGGGTTAGGGTTAGAGTTAGGGTTAGGGTTAGGGTTAGGGTTAGGGTAAGGGTTAAGGTTAGGGTTAGTGTTAGGGTTAGGGTTATAGTTAGTGTTAGTATTAGGGTTAGGGTTAGGGTCAGTGTTAGGTTTAGGGTTAGGGATAGGGTTAGGGTTAGATTTACGGTTAGGTTTAGGTTTATTGTTAGATTTAGGGTTTAGGGTTTAAGGTTTATGGTTTAGGATTGTTTAAGGTTTAGGGTGGATTAGGTTTAGGGTTTAGAGTTTAGTGTTATGGTTACAGTTAGGGTTAGGGTTAGGGATGGGGTTAGGGTTAGGGTTAGGGTTATGGTAAAGGTTAGGGTTAGGGTTAGGGTTAGGGTAAAAGTTAGGGGGTTAGTGTTACGGTTTGGGTTAGGGTTAGGGTTAGGGTTAGGTTAGGGTTAGGGTTAGGGTTAGGGTTAGGGGTTAGGGTTATGGTTAGGATTAGGGTTAGGGTTAGGGTTAGGGTCAGGGAGGGTTTAGGGTTAGGGTTAGATTTAGGGTTAGGTTTAGGTTTAATATTAGATTTAGGGTTTAGGGTCTACGGTTTATGGTTTAGGATTGTTTAAAATTTAGGGTGGATTAGGTTTAGGGTTTAGAGTTTAGTGTTATGGTTACGGTTAGTGTTAGGGTTAGGGTTAGGGTTAGGGTTAGGGTTAGGGTTAGGGTTAGGGTTAGGGTAATGGATAGGGTTAGGGTTAGGGTTAGGATTAGGGTTAAGGTTAGGGTTAGGGTTAGGGTTATGGTTAGGGTTAGGGTTAGGGTTATGGTTAGGATTAGGGTTAGGGTTAGGGTTATGGTTAGGATTAGGGTTAGGGTTAGGGTTAGGGTAAGGGTTAGGGGTTAGGGTTAGGGTTATGGTTATTGTTAGGTTTAGGTTTTAGGGTTTAGTGTTTAGGGTTTAAGGTTTAGGGTTTAGGATTGTTTAAGATTTAGGGTGGATTAGGTTTAGGGTTTAGAGTTTAGTGTTATGGTTACGGTTAGGGTTAGGGTTAGGGATGGGGTTAGGGTTAGGGTTAGGGTTATGGTAAGAGTTAGGGTTAGGGTTAGGTTTAGGGTTAGGGTAAAAGTTAGGGGGTTAGTGTTAGGGTTTGGGTTAGGGTTAGGGTTAGGGTTAGGGTTAGGTTAGGGTTAGGGTTAGGGTTAGGGTTAGGGGTTAGGGTTAGTGTTATGGTTAGGGTTATTATTAGGGGGTTAGGTTTAAGTTTAGGATTAGTGTTAGGGATAGAATTAGAAATAGGTTTAGTGTTAGGATTAGGGTCAGGGTTAGGTTTAGGGTTAGGGTTAGGGTTAGGGTTAGGGTTAGGGTTAGGGTCAGGGAGGGTTTAGGGTTAGGGTTAGATTTAGGGTTAGGTTTAGGTTTATTGTTAGATTAAGGTTTAGGGTCTACGGTTTATGGTTTAGGATTTTTTAAGGTTTAGGGTGGATTAGGTTTAGGGTTTAGAGTTTAGTGTTAGGGTTACGGTTAGGATTAGGGTTAGGGTTAGGGTTAGGATTAGGGTTAAGGTTAGGGTTAGGGTTAGGTTTAGGGTTAGGGTTAGGGTTAGGGTTAGAGTTAGGGTTACGGTTAGGGTTAGGGTTAGGGTTAGGTTTAGGGTTAGGGTTAGGGTTAGGGTTAGGGTTAGGGTAATGGTTAGGGGTTAGGGTTAAGGTTAGGGTTAAGGTTAGGTTTAGGTTTAAGGTTAGGTTTAGGGTTAGGGTTAGGGTTAGGGTTAGGGTTAGGGTTAGGGTTAGGGTAAATTTAGGGTTAGGGTTAGGGTTAGGGTTAGGGGTTAGGGTTCGTGTTAGTGTTAGGGGTTAGGGGTTAGGGTTAGGGTTCGGGTTAGGGTTAGGGTTAGGGTTAGGGTTAGCATTAGGGTTAGAGTTAGGGTTATGTGGTTATGTTTAGGCTTAAGGTTAGGGTTAGGGTTATGGGGTTAAGGTTAGGGTTGGGGTTAGGGTTAGGTTTAGGTTTAGGGTTAGGGTTAGGGTTATGGTTATTCTTAGATTTATGGTTTGAAATTTAGGGTTTATGGTTTAAGGTTTAGGGTTTAGGATTGTTTAAGTTTTAGGGTGGTTTAGGTTTAGGGTATAGGGTTTAGCGTTTAAGATTGTTTAATGTTTAGGGTTGTTTATGTTTTAGCCTTTAGAGTTGTTTAGGTTTTTTTAAGGTTGTTTATGATTTAGTGTTTAGGGTTGTTCAGGATTTATGGTTTAGGATATTTTAAGGTTTAGGGTTTAAGGTTGTATAGTATTTTAGGGTTTAGGCTATAATGTTTAGGGTTAAGAGTTTAGGGTTGTTTAGGGTATAGTGTTAATGGTTTTAGGGTTTAGGCTAGTTTAGGGTTTAGTGTTTAGAGTTTAGGGTTTAGGTTTTTTTAGCGTTTAGTGTTTAGGGTTTAGGGTGCTTTTGAATTAGTGTTTAGGGTTTTTCTGCGTTTAGGGTTTAGGATTTAGGGTTTTACGGTTAGGTTTAGGGTTAGGGTGAGGGTTAGGGTGAGGGTTAAGGTTAGGGTTAGGGTTAAGGTTAGTGTTAGTGTTAGGGTAAGGGTAAGTGTTAGGGATAGTGTTAGGGTTAGGGTTAGGGTTAGTGTTAGGGTTAGGGTTAGGGTTAGGGATAGGGTTGGTGTGAGGTTTAGGGTTAGGGTTAGGTTTAGGGTTAGGGTTAATCTTTGTTTGGGTTATGGTTATTGTTAGGATTAGGCTTTGGATTAGGGTCAGGGGTAGGTTTAGGTTTACGGTTAGGGTTAGTGTTAGATTTAGGGTTAAGTTTAGGTTTATTGTTAGATTTAGGGTTTAGGGTTTAAGGTTTATGGTTTAGGATTGTTTAAGTTTTAGGGTGGATTAGGTTTAGGGTTTAGAGTTTAGTGTTATGGTTATGGTTAGGGTTAGGGTTAGGGTTAGGGTTAGGGTTAGGGTTAGTGTTACGGTTAGGGTTAGGGTTAGTGTTAGGGTTAGGGTTAGAGTTACGGTTAGGGTTAGGGTTAGAGATACGTTTAGGGTTAGGGTTAGGGTTAAGGTTAGGGTTGGGGGGGTTAGGGTTTAGGTTAGGGTCAGGGTTAGGGTTAGGGTTAGGGTTAGGTTTAGGGTTAGGGTTATTATTAGGGAGTTAGGTTTAAATTTAGGATTAGTGTTAGGGTTAGAATTAGAAATAGGTTTAGTGTTAGGATTAGGGTCAAGGTTAGGTTTAGGGATAGGGTTAGGGTTAGGGTTAGGGGTAGGGTTAGGGTTAGGGTTAGATTTAAAGTTTAAGGTTTAGTTTTAGGATTAGGGTTAGTGTGAGGTTTAGGGTTAGGGTTAGGTTTAGGGTTAGGGTTAGGGTTAGTGTTTGGTTATGGTTAGTGTTAGGATTAGGTTTAGTGTTAGGGTTAGGGTTAGGGTTAGATTTAGGGTTAGGTTTAGGTTTATTGTTAGATTTAGGGTTTAGGGTTTAAGGTTTGTGGTTTAGGATTGTTTAAGGTTTAGGGTGGATTAGGTTTAGGGTTTAGAGTTTAGTGTTATGGTTACGGTTAGGGTTAGGGTTAGGTTTAGGGTTAAGGTTTGGGTTAGGGTTAGGGTTAGTTTTAGGGTTAGGGTTATGGTTAGGGTTAAGGTTAGGGTTAGGGTTAGGGTTAGGGTTAGGTTTAGGGTTAGAGTTAGTGTTAC
Source organism: Micromys minutus (assembly GCF_963924665.1). Taxonomy (NCBI): domain Eukaryota; kingdom Metazoa; phylum Chordata; class Mammalia; order Rodentia; family Muridae; genus Micromys; species Micromys minutus. The sequence continues at coordinate 942,494 of NC_137985.1, read as the reverse complement.
GGTTAGGGTTAGGGTTAGGGTTACGGTTAGGGTTAGGTTTAGGGTTAGGGTAAGGGTTATGATTATGTTTATTGTTAGGTTTAGGGTTAGGGTTAGGGTTAAGGTTAGGTTTAGGTTTAGGGTTAGGTTTACGGTTAGGCTTAAGGTTAGGGTTAGGTTTAGGGATAGGGTTATGTTTAGGGTTAGGTTTAAGGTTAGGGTTAGGGTTAGGGTTAGGGTTAGGTTTATTGTTAGGTTTAGGGTTTAGTCTTTAGGGTCTAAGGTTTTGGGTTTAGGATTGTTTAAGGTTTAGGGTAGATTAGGTTTAGGGTTTAGAGTTTAGTGTTAAGGTTAGGGTTAGGTTTAGGGTTTAGGGTTTAGTGTTCGGATTAGGGTTAGGGTTAGGGTTAGGTTTAGGGTTACGTTTAGGGTCAGGGATATTGTTAGGTTTAGGGTATAGGGTTTAGGGTAAAGGTTTAGGTTTTAGGATTGTTTAAGGTTTAGGGTGGATTATTTTTAGGGTTTAGAGTTTTGTGTTTGGGATATCGTTAGGGTTAGGTTTAGGGTTTAGGGATTACTGTTAGGGTTAGCGTTAGGGTTAGGGTTAAGGTTAGTGTTAGGTTTAGGGTTAGGGTTAGGGTTAAGTTTAGGCTTATTGTTAGGATTAGGGTTAGAGTTAGGATTAGGGTTAGGGTTAGGGTTAGGGTTAGGGTCAGGTTTAGGGTTAGGGTTAGGGTTAGGACTACGTTTAGTGTTAGTGTTAGGTTTAGGGTTAGGGTTAGAGTTAGGGTTAGGTTTAGTGTTAGGGTTACGTTTAGGGTTAGGGTTTGGGTTAGGATTAGGGTTAGGGTTATGGTAATTGTTAGGTTTAAGGTTTAAGGTTTAGGGTTTAAGATTGTTTAAGGTTTATCGTAAATTAAATTTAGGGTTTACAATTTAGTGTTAAGGTTATGGTTAGTGTTAGGGTTAGGGTTAGGGTTAGGTTTAGGGTTCAGGGTTCAGGGTTTAGGGTTTAGGATTGTTTAAGGTTTAGGGTAGATTAGGTTGAGGATTTAAAGTTTATTTTAGGGTTAGGGTTAGGTTTAGGGTTTAGGGTTTGGTGTTAGGATTAGGGTTAAAGTTAAAGTTAGGGTTAGGGTACGGGTTAGGATTAGGTTTAGGGTTAAGGTTAGGGTTATGGTTAGGGTTAGGGTTAGGGTTAGGGTTAGGATTAGGGTTAGGGTTAGGGTTAGTGTAAGGGTTAGGGGTTAGGGTTAGGGTTATGGTTATTGTTAGGTTTAGGGTTTAGGGTTTTGTGTTTACGGTTTAAGGTTTAGGGTTTAGGATTGTTTAAGATTTAGGGTGGTTTAGGTTAAGGGTTTAGGGTTTAGAGTTTAGGATTGTTTAAGGTATAGGGTTGTTTAGGGTATAGTGTTTAGGGTTAAAAGTTTAGGGTTGTTTAGGGTTTACTGTTTAGGGTTTAGGGTTGTTTAAGGTTTAGTGTTTAAGGTTTAGGTTTTAGGGTTGTTTTGGGTTTAGTGTTTAGTGTTGTTTAGGGTATAGTGTTAATGGTTTAGGGTTTAGGGTTATTTAGGGTTTAGTGTTTAAGGTTTAGGGTATAGGGTTGTTTAGGGTTTAGTGTTTAGGGTTGTTTATGGTTTAGTGATTAGGGTTGTTTAGGGTTGTTTAGAGGTTAGTGTTTAGGGTAATTCAGGGTTTATGATTTAGGGTTGTTCAGCGTTTAGGATTTATGGTTGTTCAGGGTTTAGGATTTAGGGATTAAGGTTAAGGGGTTAGGGTTAGGGTTAAGGTTAGGGTTAGGGTTAGGGTTAGGGTTAGGGTTAGGGTTAAGGTTAGGGTTAGGTTTAGGGTTAGGGTTATGGTTAGTTTTAGGATTAGGGTTAGGGTTAGGGTCAGGGTTAGGTTTAGGGTTAGGGTTAGGGTTAGGGTTAGATTTAGGGTTATGTTTAGGTTTATTGTTAGATTTAGGGTTGAGGGTTTAAGGTTTATGGTTTAGGATTGTTTAAGGTTTAGGGTGGATTAGTTTTAGGAATTAGAGTTTAGTGTTATGGTTACGGTTAGTGTTAGGGTTAGGGTTAGGGTTAGGGTTAGGGTAATGGTTAGGGTTAGGGTTAGGGTTAGGGTTAGGGTAAGGGTTAGGGGTTAGTGTTAGGGTTAGGGTTAGGGTTAGGGTTACGGTTAAGGTTAGGGGTTAGGGTTAGTGTTAGGGTTAGGGTTATTATTAGGGAGTTAGGTTTAAGTTTAGGATTAGTGTTAGGGTTAGAATTAGAAATAGGGTTAGTGTTAGGATTAGGGTCAGGGTTAGGTTTAGGGTTAGGGTTAGGGTTAGGGTTAGGGTAATGGTTAGGGTTAGGGTTAGGGTTAGGGTTAGGGTAAGGGTTAGGGGTTAGTGTTAGGGTTAGGGTTAGGGTTAGGGTTAGGGTTAAGGTTAGGGGTTAGGGTTAGTGTTAGGGTTAGGGTTATTATTAGGGAGTTAGGTTTAAGTTTAGGATTAGTGTTAGGGTTAGAATTAGAAATAGGGTTAGTGTTAGGATTAGGGTCAGGGTTAGGTTTAGGGTTAGGGTTAGGGTTAGGGTTAGGGTTAGGGTTAGGGTTAGGGTCAGGGAGGGTTTAGGGTTAGGGTTAGGTTTAGGGTTAGATTTAGGTTTAGGTTTAGTTTTATTCTTAGATTTAGGATTTAGGGTCTAAGGTTTATGGTTTAGGATTGTTTAAGGTTTAGGGTGGATTAGGTTTAGGGTTTAGAGTTTAGTGTTATGGTGACGGTTAGGGTTAGGGTTAGGGTTAGGGTTAGGATTAGGGTTAAGGTTAGGGTTAGGATTAGGTTTAGAGTTAGGGTTAGAATTAGGGTTAGGGTTAGGGTTAGGGTTAGGGTTAGGGTTAGGATTAGAATTAGGGTTAGGGTTAGGGTAAGGGTTAGGGTTAGGGTTAGGGTTAGGGTTATGGTTAGTGTTAGGATTAGGGTTTAGGGTTTAGTGTTTAGGGTTTAAGGTTTAGGGTTTAGGATTGTTTAAGATTTAGGGTGGTTTAGGTTAAGGGTTTAGGGTTTAGACTTTAGGATTGTTTAAAGTTTAGGGTTGTTTAAGGTATAGTGTTTAGGGTTAAAAGTTTAGGGTTATTTAGGCTTTAGTGTTTAGTGTTTAGGTTTTTTTAAGTTTTAGTGTTTAAGGTTTAGGTTTTAGGGTGGTTTTGGGTTAATGTTTAGTGTTGTTTAGGGTATAGTGTTAATGGTTTAGGGTTTAGGGTTATTTAGGGTTTAGTGTTTAAGGTTTAGGGTATAGGGTTGTTTAGGGTTTAGTGTTTAGGGTTGTTTATGGTTTAGTGATTAGGGTTGTTTAGGGTTGTTTAGAGGTTAGTGTTTAGGGTTATTCAGGGTTTAAGATTTATGGTTGTTCAGGGAATAGGATTTAGGGATTAAGGTTAAAAAGTTAGGGTTAGGGTTAGGGTTAGGGTTAGGGTTAGGGTTAGGGTTAAGGTTAGGGTTAGGGTTAGGGTTAGGGTTATGGTTAGTGTTAGGATTAGGGTTAGGGTTAGGGTCAGGGTTAGGTTTAGGGTTAGGGTTAGGGTTAGGGTTAGATTTAGGGTCAGGTTTAGGTTTATTGTTAGATTTAGGGTTTAGGGTTTAAGGTTTATGGTTTAGGATTGTTTAAGGTTTAGGGTGGATTAGGTTTAGGGTTTAGAGTTTAGTGTTATGGTTACGTTTAGTGTTAGGGTTAGGGTTAGGGTTAGGTTAAGGTTAGGGTTAGGGTTAGGGTAATGGTTAGGGTTAGGGTTAGTGTTAGGGTTAGGGTAAGGGTTAGGGGTTAGTGTTAGGGTTAGGTTTAGGGTTAGGGTTAGGGTTAAGGTTAGGGGTTAGGGTTAGTGTTAGTGTTAGGGTTATTTTTAGGGGGTTAGGTTTACGTTTAGGATTAGTGTTAGGGTTAGAATTAGAAATAGGGTTAGTGTTAGGATTAGGGTCAGCGTTAGGTTTAGGGTTAGGGTTAGGGTTAGGGTTAGGGTTAGGGTTAGGGTTAGGGTTAGGGTCAGGGAGGGTTTAGGGTTAGGGTTAGGGTTAGGGTTAGATTTAGAGTTAGGTTTATGTTTATTGTTAGATTTAGGATTTAGGGTCTAAGGTTTATGGTTTAGGATTGTTTAAGGTTTAGGGTGGATTAGGTTTAGGGTTTAGAGTTTAGTGTTATCGTTACGGTTAGGGTTAGGGTTAGGGTTAGGATTAGGGTTAAGGTTAGGGTTAGGATTAGGTTTAGAGTTAGGGTTAGGGTTAGGGTTAGGGTTATGGTTAGGGTTAGGGTTAGGATTAGGGTTAGGGTTAGGGTTAGGGTAAGGGTTAGGGGTTAGGGTTAGGTTTATGGTTATTGTTAGGTTTAGGGTTTAGGGTTTAGTGTTTAGGGTTTAAGGTTTAGGGTTTAGGAGTGTTTAAGATTTAGGGTGGTTTAGGTTAAGGGTTTAGGGTTTAGACTTTAAGGTTGTTTAAGGTTTAGGGTTGTTTAGGGTATAGTGTTTAGGGTTAAAAGTTTAGGGTTGTTTAGGCTTTAGTGTTTAGGGTTTAGGGTTGTTTAAGTTTTAGTGTTTAAGGTTTAGGTTTTAGGGTTGTTTTGGGTTAATGTTTAGTGTTGTTTAGGGTATAGTGTTAATGGTTTAGGGTTTAGGGTTATTTAGGGTTTAGTGTTTAAGGTTTAGGGTATAGGGTTCTTTAGGGTTTAGTGTTTAGGGTTGTTTATGGTTTAGTGATTAGGGTTGTTTAGGGTTGTTTAGAGGTTAGTGTTTAGAGTTATTCAGGATTTATGATTTAGGGTTGTTCAGAGTTTAGGATTTATGGTTGTTCAGGGTTTAGGATTTAGGGATTAAGGTTAAGGGGTTAGGGTTAGGTTTAGGGTTAGGGTTAGGGTTAGGGTTAGGGTTAGGGTTAGGGTTAGGGTTAAGGTTAGGGTTAGGGTTAGGGTTATGGTTAGTGTTAGGATTAGGGTTAGGGTTATGGTCAGGGTAAGGTTTAGGGTTAGGGTTAGGGTTAGGGTTAGATTTAAGGTCAGGTTTAGGTTTATTGTTAGATTTAGGGTTTAGGGTTTAAGGTTTATGGTTTAGGATTGTTTAAGGTTTAGGGTGGATTAGGTTTAGGGTTTAGAGTTTAGTGTTATGGTTACGTTTAGAGTTAGGGTTAGGGTTAGGGTTAGGTTAGGGTTAGGGTTAGGGTAATGGTTAGAGTTAGGGTTAGGGTTAGGGTTAGGGTAAGGGTTAGAGGTTAGTGTTAAGGTTAGGGTTAGGGTTAGGGTTAGGGTTAGGGTTAAGGTTAGGGGTTAGGGTTAGTGTTAGGGTTAGGGTTATTATTAGGGCGTTAGGTTTACGTTTAGGATTAGTGCTAGGGTTAGAATTAGAAATAGGGTTAGTGTTAGGATTAGGGTCAGGGTTAGGTTTAGGGTTAGGGTTAGGGTTAGGGTTAGGGTTAGGGTTAGGGTCAGGGAGGGTTTAGGGTTAGGGTTATGGTTAGGGTTAGATTTAGGGTTAGGTTTATGTTTATTGTTAGATTTAGGATTTAGGGTCTAAGGTTTATGGTTTAGGATTGTTTAAGGTTTAGGGTTGATTAGGTTTAGGGTTTAGAGTTTAGTGTTATGGTTACGGTTAGGGTTAGGGTTAGGGTTAGGATTAGGGTTAAGGTTAGGGTTAGGATTAGGTTTAGAGTTAGGGTTAGGGTTAGGGTTAGGGTTAGGGTTAGGGTTAGGGTTAGGGTTAGGATTAGGGTTAGGGTTAGGGTTAGGGTAAGGGTTAGGTGTTAGGGTTAGAGTTATGGTTATTTTTAGGTTTAGGGTTTAGGGTTTAGTGTTTAGGGTTTAAGGTTTAGGGTTTAGGATTGTTTAAGATTTAGGTTGGTTTAGGTTAAGGGTTTAGGGTTTAGACTTTAGGATTGTTTAAAGTTTAGGGTTGTTTAAGGTATAGTGTTTAGGGTTAAAAGTTTAGGGTTGTTTAGGCTTTAGTGTTTAGTGTTTAGGTTTTTTTAAGTTTTAGTGTTTAAGGTTTAGGTTTTAGGGTGGTTTTGGGTTAATGTTTAGTGTTGTTTAGGGTATAGTGTTAATGGTTTAGGGTTTAGGGTTATTTAGGGTTTAGTGTTTAAGGTTTAGGGTATAGGGTTGTTTAGGGTTTAGTGTTTAGGGTTGTTTATGGTTTAGTGATTAGGGTTGTTTAGGGTTGTTTAGAGGTTAGTGTTTAGGGTTATTCAGGGTTTAAGATTTATGGTTGTTCAGGGAATAGGATTTAGGGATTAAGGTTAAAAAGTTAGGGTTAGGGTTAGGGTTAGGGTTAGGGTTAGGGTTAGGGTTAAGGTTAGGGTTAGGGTTAGGGTTAGGGTTATGGTTAGTGTTAGGATTAGGGTTAGGGTTAGGGTCAGGGTTAGGTTTAGGGTTAGGGTTAGGGTTAGGGTTAGATTTAGGGTCAGGTTTAGGTTTATTGTTAGATTTAGGGTTTAGAGTTTAAGGTTTATGGTTTAGGATTGTTTAAGGTTTAGGGTGGATTAGGTTTAGGGTTTAGAGTTTAGTGTTATGGTTACGTTTAGTGTTAGGGTTAGGGTTAGGGTTAGGTTAGGGTTAGGGTTAGGGTTAGGGTAATGGTTAGGGTTAGGGTTAGGGTTAGGGTTAGGGTAAGGGTTAGGGGTTAGTGTTAGGGTTAGGTTTAGGGTTAGGGTTAGGGTTAAGGTTTGGGGTTAGGGTTAGTGTTAGTGTTAGGGTTATTATTAGGGGGTTAGGTTTACGTTTAGGATTAGTGTTAGGGTTAGAATTAGAAATAGGGTTAGTGTTAGGATTAGGGTCAGCGTTAGGTTTAGGGTTAGGGTTAGGGTTAGGGTTAGGGTTAGGGTTAGGGTTAGGGTTAGGGTCAGGGAGGGTTTAGGGTTAGGGTTAGGGTTAGGGTTAGATTTAGAGTTAGGTTTATGTTTATTGTTAGATTTAGGATTTAGGGTCTAAGGTTTATGGTTTAGGATTGTTTAAGGTTTAGGGTGGATTAGGTTTAGGGTTTAGAGTTTAGTGTTATCGTTACGGTTAGGGTTAGGGTTAGGGTTAGGATTAGGGTTAAGGTTAGGGTTAGGATTAGGTTTAGAGTTAGGGTTAGGGTTAGGGTTAGGGTTATGGTTAGGGTTAGGGTTAGGATTAGGGTTAGGGTTAGGGTTAGGGTAAGGGTTAGGGGTTAGGGTTAGGTTTATGGTTATTGTTAGGTTTAGGGTTTAGGGTTTAGTGTTTAGGGTTTAAGGTTTAGGGTTTAGGAGTGTTTAAGATTTAGGGTGGTTTAGGTTAAGGGTTTAGGGTTTAGACTTTAAGGTTGTTTAAGGTTTAGGGTTGTTTAGGGTATAGTGTTTAGGGTTAAAAGTTTAGGGTTGTTTAGGCTTTAGTGTTTAGGGTTTAGGGTTGTTTAAGTTTTAGTGTTTAAGGTTTAGGTTTTAGGGTTGTTTTGGGTTAATGTTTAGTGTTGTTTAGGGTATAGTGTTAATGGTTTAGGGTTTAGGGTTATTTAGGGTTTAGTGTTTAAGGTTTAGGGTATAGGGTTCTTTAGGGTTTAGTGTTTAGGGTTGTTTATGGTTTAGTGATTAGGGTTGTTTAGGGTTGTTTAGAGGTTAGTGTTTAGAGTTATTCAGGATTTATGATTTAGGGTTGTTCAGAGTTTAGGATTTATGGTTGTTCAGGGTTTAGGATTTAGGGATTAAGGTTAAGGGGTTAGGGTTAGGTTTAGGGTTAGGGTTAGGGTTAGGGTTAGGGTTAGGTTTAGGGTTAGGGTTAAGGTTAGGGTTAGGGTTAGGGTTATGGTTAGTGTTAGGATTAGGGTTAGGGTTATGGTCAGGGTAAGGTTTAGGGTTAGGGTTAGGGTTAGGGTTAGATTTAAGGTCAGGTTTAGGTTTATTTTTAGATTTAGGGTTTAGGGTTTAAGGTTTATGGTTTAGGATTGTTTAAGGTTTAGGGTGGATTAGGTTTAGGGTTTAGAGTTTAGTGTTATGGTTACGTTTAGTGTTAGGGTTAGGGTTAGGGTTAGGTTAGGGTTAGGGTTAGGGTAATGGTTAGAGTTAGGGTTAGGGTTAGGGTTAGGGTAAGGGTTAGGGGTTAGTGTTAAGGTTAGGGTTAGGGTTAGGGTTAGGGTTAGGGTTAGGGTTAGGGGTTAGGGTTAGTGTTAGGGTTAGGGTTATTATTAGGGCGTTAGGTTTACGTTTAGGATTAGTGCTAGGGTTAGAATTAGAAATAGGGTTAGTGTTAGGATTAGGGTCAGGGTTAGGTTTAGGGTTAGGGTTAGGGTTAGGGTTAGGGTTAGGGTTAGGGTCAGGGAGGGTTTAGGGTTAGGGTTATGGTTAGGGTTAGATTTAGGGTTAGGTTTATGTTTATTGTTAGATTTAGGATTAGGGTCTAAGGTTTATGGTTTAGGATTGTTTAAGGTTTAGGGTTGATTAGGTTTAGGGTTTAGAGTTTAGTGTTATGGTTACGGTTAGGGTTAGGGTTAGGGTTAGGATTAGGGTTAAGGTTAGGGTTAGGATTAGGTTTAGAGTTAGGGTTAGGGTTAGTGTTAGGGTTAGGGTTAGGGTTAGGGTTAGGGTTAGGATTAGGGTTAGGGTTAGGGTTAGGGTAAGGGTTAGGTGTTAGGGTTAGAGTTATGGTTATTTTTAGGTTTAGGGTTTAGGGTTTAGTGTTTAGGGTTTAAGGTTTAGGGTTTAGGATTGTTTAAGATTTAGGGTGGTTTAGGTTAAGGGTTTAGGGTTTAGACTTTAGGATTGTTTAAGGTTTAGGGTTGTTTAGGGTATAGTGTTTAGGGTTAAAAGTTTAGGGTTGTTTAGGCTTTAGTGTTTAGGGTTTAGGGTTGTTTAAGTTTTAGTGTTTAAGGTTTAGGTTTTAGGGTTGTTTTGGGTTAATGTTTAGTGTTGTTTAGGGTATAGTGTTAATTGTTTAGGGTTAAGGGTTATTTAGGGTTTAGTGTTTTAAGTTTAGGGTATAGGGTTGTTTAGGGTTTAGTATTTAGGGTTGTTTATGGTTTAGTGATTAGGGTTGTTTAGGGTTGTTTAGAGGTTAGTGTTTAGGGTTATTCAGGATTTATGATTTAGGGTTGTTCAGGGTTTAGGATTTATGGTTGTTCAAGGTTTAGGATTTAGGGATTAAGGTTAAGGGGTTAGGGTTAGGTTTAGGGTTAGGGTTAGGGTTAGGGTTAGGATTAGGGTTAGGGTTAAGGTTAGGGTTAGGGTTAGGGTTAGGGTTATGGTTAGTGTTAGGATTAGGGTTAGGGTTAGGGTTAGGGTAAGGTTTAGGGTTAGGGTTAGGGTTAGGGTTAGATTTAAGGTCAGGTTTAGGTTTATTGTTAGATTTAGGGTTTAGGGTTTAAGGTTTATGGTTTAGGATTGTTTAAGGTTTAGGGTGGATTAGGTTTACGGTTTAGAGTTTAGTGTTATGGTTATGGTTAGTGTTAAGCTTAGGGTTAGGGTTAGGGTTAGGGTTAGTGTTAGGGTAATGGTTAGGGTTAGGGTTAGGGTTAGGGTTAGGGTTAGGGTTAGGGTTTTGGGTTAGGGTTAGTGTTAGGGTTAGGGTTATTATTAGGGGGTTAGGTTTAAGTTTAGGATTAGTGTTAGGGTTAGAATTAGAAATAGGGTTAGTGTAAGGATTAGGGTCAGGGTTAGGTTTAGGGTTAGGGTTAGGGTTAGGGTTAGGTTTAGGGTTAGGGTCAGGGAGGGTTTAGGGTTAGGGTTAGGGTTAGGGTTAGATTAAGGGTTAGGTTTAGGTTTATTGTTAGATTTAGGATTTAGGGTCTAAGGTTTATGGTTTAGGATTGTTTAAGGTTTCGGGTGGATTAGGTTTAGGGTTTAGAGTTTAGTGTTATGGTTACGGTTAGGGTTAGGGTTACGGTTAGGGTTAGGATTAGGGTTAAGGTTAGGGTTAGGATTAGGTTTAAGGTTAGAGTTAGGGTTAGGGTTAGGGTTAGGGTTAGGGTTAGGATTAGGGTTAGGGTTAGGGTTAGGGTAAGGGTTAGGGGTTAGGGTTAGGGTTATGGTTATTGTTAGGTTTAGGGTTTAGGGTTTAGTGTTTAGGGTTTAAGGTTTAGGGTTTAGGATTGTTTAAGATTTAGAGTGGTTTAGGTTAAGGGTTTAGGGTTTAGAGTTTAGGATTGTTTAAGGTTTAGGGTTGTTTAGGGTATAGTGTTTAGGGTTAAAAGTTTAGGGTTATTTAGGGTTTAGTGTTTAGGGTTTAGGGTTGTTTAAGGTTTAGTGTTTAAGGTTTAGGTTTTAGGGTTGTTTTGGGTTTAGTGTTTAGTGTTGTTTAGGGTATAGTGTTAATGGTTTAGGGTTTAGGCTTATTTAGGGTTTAGTGTTTAAAGTTTAGGGTATAGGGTTTTAGGGTTTAGTGTTTAGGGTTGTTTATGGTTTAGTGATTAGGGTTGTTTAGGGTTGTTTAGAGGTTAGTGTTTAGAGTTATTCAGGGTTTATGATTTAGGGTTGTTCAGGGTTTAGGATTTATGGTTGTTCAGGGTTTAGGATTTAGGGATTAAGGTTAAGGGGTTAGGGTTAGGGTTAGGGTTAGGGTTAGGGTTAGGGTTAGGGTTAGGGTTAGGGTTAGGGTTAGGGTTAGGGTTAGGGTTAGGATTAGGGTTAGAGTTAGGGTTAGGGTAAGGGTTAGGGGTTAGGGTAAGGGTTATGGTTATTGTTAGGTTTAGGGTTTAGGGTTTAGTGTTTAGGGTTTAAGGTTTAGGGTTGAGGGTTGTTTAAGATTTAGGGTGGTTTAGGTTAAGGGTTTAGGGTTTAGACTTTAGGATTGTTTAAGGTTTAGGGTTGTTTAGGGTATAGTGTTTAGGGTTAAAAGTTTAGGGTTGTTTAGGATTTAGTGTTTAGGGTTTAGAATTGTTTAAGGTTTAGTGTTTAAGGTTTAGGTTTTAGGGTTTTTTTGGGTTTAGTGTTTAGTGTTGTTTAGGGTATAGTGTTAATGGTTTAGGGTTTAGGGTTATTTAGGGTTTAGTGTTTAAGGTTTAGGGTATAGGGTTGTTTAGGGTTTAGTGTTTAGGGTTGTTTATGTTTTAGTGATTAGGGTTCTTTAGGGTTGTTTAGAGGTTAGTGTTTAGGGTTATTCAGGGTTTATGATTTAGGGTTGTTCAGGGTTTAGGATTTATGGTTGTTCAGGGTTTAGGATTTAGGGATTAAGGTTAAGGCGTTAGGGTTATGGTTATGGTTAGGGTTAGGGTTAGCATTAGGGTTAGAGTTAGGGTTAGAGTTAGGGTTATGGGGTTATGTTAGGCTTAAGGTTAGGGTTAGGGTTATGGGTTTAAGGTTAGGGTTGGGGTTAGGGTTAGGTTTAGGTTTAGGGTTAGGGTTAGGGTTATGGTTATTCTTAGATTTATGGTTTAAAATTTAGGGTTTATGGTTTAAGGTTTAGGCTTTAGGATTGTTTAAGTTTTAGGGTGGTTTACGTTTAGGGTATAGGGTTTAGAGTTTAAGATTGTTTAATGATTAGGGTTGTTTAGGTTTTAGCGTTTAGAGTTGTTTAGGGTTTTTTAGGGTTGTTTATGATTTAGTGTTTAGGGTTGTTCAGGATTTATGATTTAGGATATTTTAAGGTTTAGGGTTTAAGGTTGTATAATGTTTTAGGGTTTAGGGTATAATGTTTAGGGTTAAGGGTTTAGGGTGCTTTTGAAATTAGTGTTTAGGGTTTTTCGGGGTTTAGGGTTTAGGATTTAGGGTGTTAGGGTTAGTTTTAGGGTTAGGTTTAGGGTTAAGGTGAGGGTTAGGGTGAGGGTTAAGGTTAGGGTTAGGGTTAAGGTTAGTTTTAGTGTTAGGGTAAGGGTTAGGATTAGGGATAGGGTTAGGGTTAGGGTTAGGGTTAGGGTTAAGGTTAGGGTTAGGGTTAGGGTTAGGGTTAAGGGTTAGGGGTACGGTTAGTGTTAGGGGTTAGGGGTTAGTGTTAGTGTTAGTGTTAGGGTTAGGGTTAGGGTTAGGTTTAGTGTTAGGGTTATTATTAGGGGGTTACGTTTTAGTTTAGGATTAGTGTTAGGGTTAGAATTAGAAATAGGGTTAGTGTTAGGATTAGGGTCAGGGTTAGGTTTAGCGATATGGTTAGGGTTAGCGTTAAGGGTAGGGTTAGGGTTAGGGTTAGGGTTAGATTTAAAGTTTAGGGTTTAGTGTTAGGATTAGGGATAGTGTGAGGTTTAGGGTTAGGTTTAGGGTTAGGGTTAGGGTTAGTGTTTGTGTTATGATTAGTGTTATTATTAGGGTTAGGGTTAGGGTCAGGTTTAGGTTTAGGGTTAGGGTTAGGGTTAGGGATAGATTTAGGGTTAGGTTTAGGTTTATTGTTAGATTTAGGGTTTAGGGTTTAAGGTTTAAGGTTTAGGATTGTTTAAGGTTTAGGGTAGATTAGGTTTAGGGTTTAGAGTTTAGTATTATGGTTACGGTTAGGGTTAGGGTTATTGTTAGAGTTAGGGTTAGGGTTTGGGTTAGGGTTAGGGTTAAGTTTAGGGTTAGTGTTAGGGTTAGGGTTATGGTTAGTGTTAGAATTAGGGTTAGGGTTAGGGTCAGGGTTAGGTTTAGGGTTAGGGATAGGGTTAGGGTTAGATTTAGGGTTAGGTTTAGATTTATTGTTAGATTTAGGGTTTAGGGTTTAAGGTTTATGGTTTAGGATTTTTTAAGGTTTAGGGTGGATTAGGTTTAGGGTTTAGAGTTTAGTGTTATGGTTACGGTTAGGGTTAGGGTTAGGGATGGGGTTACGGTTAGGGTTAGGTTTATAGTACTGGTTAGGGTTAGGGTTAGGATTAGGGTTAGGGTAAAAGTTAGGGCGTTAGTGTTAGGGTTTGGGTTAGGGTTAGGGTTAGGGTTAGGGTTAGGGTTAGGGTTAGGGGTTAGGGTTAGTGTTAGGGTTAGGGTTATTATTAGGGGGTTAGGTTTAAGTTTAGGATTAGTGTTAGGGTTAGAATTAGAAATAGGGTTAGTGTTAGGATTAGGGTCAGGGTTAGGTTTAGGGTTAGGGTTAGGGTTAGGGTTAGGGTTAGTGTCAGTGAGGGTTTAGTTTTAGGGTTAGGGTTAGGGTTAGATTTAGGGTTAGGTTTAGGTTTATTGTTAGATTTAGGATTTAGGGTCTAAGGTTTATGGTTTAGGATTGTTTAAGGTTTAGGGTGGATTAGGTTTAGGGTTTAGAGTTTAGTGTTATGATTACGGTTAGGGTTAGGGTTAGGGTTAGGGTTAGGATTAGGGTTAAGGTTGGGGTTAGGATTAGGTTTAGGGTTAGGGTTAGGGTTAGGGTTAGGGTTAGGGTTAGGGTTAGGGTTAGGATTAGGGTTAGGGTTAGGTTTAGGTTAAGGGTTAGGTGTTAGGGTTAGGGTTATGGTTATTGTTAGGTTTAGGGTTTAGGGTTTAGTGTTTAGGGTTTAAGGTTTAGGGTTTAGGATTTTTTAAGATTTAGGGTGGTTTAGGTTAAGGGTTTAGGGTTTAGAGTTTAGGATTGTTTAAGGTTTAGGGTTGTTTAGGGTATAGTGTTTAGGGTTAAAAGTTTAGGGTTGTTTAGGGTTTAGTGTTTAGGGTTTAGTGTTGTTTAAGGTTTATTGTTTAAGGTTTAGGTTTTAGGGTTGTTTTGGGTTTAGTGTTTAGTGTTGTTTAGGGTATAGTGTTAATGGTTTAGGGTTTAGGGTTATTTAGGGTTTAGTGTTTAAGGTTTAGGGTATAGGGTTGTTTAGGGTTTAGTGTTTAGGGTTGTTTATGGTTTAGTGATTAGGGTTGTTTAGGGTTGTTTAGAGGTTAGAGTTTAGGGTTATTCAGGGTTTATGATTTAGGGTTGTTCAGGGTTTAGGATTTATGGTTGTTCAGGGTTTAGGATTTAGGGATTAAGCTTAAGGGGTTAGGGTTTGGGTTAGGGTTAGGGTTAGGGTTAACATTAGGGTTAGAGTTAGGGTTAGAGTTAGGGTTATGGGGTTATGTTAGGCTTAAGGTTAGGGTTAGGGTTATGGGGTTAAGGTTAGGGTTGGGGTTAGGGTTAGGTTTAGGTTTAGGGTTAGTGATAGGGTTATGGTTATTCTTAGATTTATGGTTTAAAATTTAGGGCTTATGGTTTAAGGTTTAGGGTTTAGGATTGTTTAAGTTTTAGGGTGGTTTAGGTTTTGGGTATAGAATTTAGCGTTTAAGATTGTTTAATGGTTAGGGTTGTTTAGGTTTTAGCGTTTAGAGTTGTTTAGGGTTTTTTAGGGTTGTTTATAATTTAGTGTTTAGGGTTGTTCAGTATTTATGATTTAAGATATTTTAAGGTTTAGGGTTTAAGGTTGTATAGTGTTTTAGGTTTTAGGGTATAATGTTTAGGGTTAAGGGTTTAGGATTGTTCAGGGTATAGTGTTAATGGTTTTAGGGTTTAGGCTTGTTTAGGGTTTAGTGTTTAGGGTTTAGGGTTTAGGGTTTCTTAGCGTTTAGTGTTTATAGTTTAGGGTTTAGGGTGCTTTTGGAATTAGTGTTTAGGGTTTTTCGGGGTTTAGGGTTTAGGATTTAGGGTGTTAGGGTTAGTGTTAGGGTTAGGTTTAAGGTTAAGGTGAGGGTTAATGTGAGGGTTAAGGTTAGGGTTAGGGTTAAGGTTAGTGTTAGTGTTAGGGTAAGGGTTAGGGTTAGGGATAGGTTTATGGTTAGGGTTAGGGTTAGGGTTAAGGTTAGGGTTAGGGTTAGGGTTAGGGTTAGGGGTTTGGGTTAGGGTTAGTGTTAGGGGTTAGGGGTTAGTGTTAGGGTTAGGGTTAGGGTTAGGGTTAGGTTTAGTGTTAGGGTTATTATTAGGGGGTTAGGTTTTAGTTTAGGATTAGTGTTAGGGTTAGAATTAGAAATAGGGTTAGTGTTAGGATTAGGGTCAGGGTTAGGTTTAGGGATATGGTTAGGGTTAGGGTTAAGGCTAGAGTTAGGGTTAGGGTTAGATTTAAAGTTTAGGGTTTAGTGTTAGGATTAGGGATAGTGTAAGGTTTAGGGTTAGGTTTAGAGTTAGGGTTAGGTTTAGTGTTTGGGTTATGATTAGTGTTATTATTAGGGTTAGGGTTAGGGTCAGGTTTAGGTTTAGGGTTAGGGTTAGGGTTAGGGTTAGATTTAGGGTTAGGTTTAGGTTTATTGTTAGATTTAGGGTTTAGGGTTTAAGGTTTAAGGTTTAGGATTGTTTAAGGTTTAGGGTAGATTAGGTTTAGGGTTTAGACTTTAGTATTATGGTTACGGTTAGGGTTAGGGTTAGGGTTAGAGTTAGGGTTAGGGTTAGGGTTAGGGTTAGGGTTAGGATTACGGTTAAGGTTAGGGTTAATATTAGGGTTAGGGTTAGGGTAAAAGTTAGGGGGTTAGTGTTAGGGTTAGGGTTAGGGTTAGGGTTAGGGTTAGGTTAGGGTTAGGGTTAGGGTTAGGGTTAGGGTTAGGGGTTAGTGTTAGTGTTAGGGTTAGGGTTATTATTAGGGGGTTAGGTTTAAGTTTAGGAATAGTGTTAGGGTTAGAATTAGAAATAGGGTTAGTGTTAGGATTAGGGTCAGGATTAGGTTCAGGGTTAGGGTTAGGGTTAGGGTTAGGGTTAGGGTCAGGGAGGGTTTAGGTTTAGGATTAGGGTTAGGTTTAGATTTAGGGTTAGGTTTAGGTTTATTGTTAGATTTAGGATTTAGGGTCTAAAGTTTATGGTTTAGGATTGTTTAAGGTTTAGGGTGGATTAGGTTTAGGGTTTAGAGTTTAGTGTTATGGTTACGGTTAGGGTTAGGGTTAGGGTTAGGGTTAGGATTAGGGTTAAGTTTAGGGTTAGGATTAGGTTTAGGGTTAGGGTTAGGGTTAGGGTTAGGGTTAGGGTTAGGGTTAGGGTTAGGGTTAGGGTTAGGATTAGGGTTAGGGTTAGGGTTAGGGTAAGGGTTAGGGGTTAGGGTTAGGGTTATGGTTATTGTTAGGTTTATGGTTTAGGGTTTAGTGTTTAGGGTTTAAGGTTTAGGGTTTAGGATTGTTTAAGATTTAGGGTGGTTTAGGTTACGAGTTTAGGGTTTAGAGTTTAGGATTGTTTAAGGTTTAGGGTTGTTTAGGGTATAGTGTTTAGGGTTAAAAGTTTAGGGTTGTTTAGGGTTTAGTGTTTAGGGTTTAGGGTTGTTTAAGGTTTAGTGTTTAAGGTTTAGGTTTTAGGGTTGCTTTGGGTTTAGTGTTTAGTGTTGTTTAGGGTATAGTGTTAATGGTTTAGGGTTTAGGGTTATTTAGGGTTTAGTGTTTAAGGTTTAAGGTATAGGGTTGTTTAGGGTTTAGTGTTTAGGGTTGTTTATGGTTTAGTGATTAGGGTTGTTTAGGGTTGTTTAGAGGTTAGTGTTTAGGGTTATTCAGGGTTTATGATTTAGGGTTGTTCAGGGTTTAGGATTTATGGTTGTTCAGGGTTTAGGATTTAGGGATTAAGGTTAAGGGGTTAAGGTTAGGGTTAGGGTTAGGGTTAGGGTTAGGGTTAGCATTAGGGTTAGAGTTAGGGTTAGAGTTAAGGTTATGGGGTTATGTTAGGCTTAAGGTTAGGGTTAGGGTTATGGGGTTAAGGTTAGGGTTGGGGTTAGGGTTAGGTTTAGGTTTAGGGTTAGGGTTATGGTTATGGTTATTCTTAGGTTTATGGTTTAAAATTTAGGGTTTATGGTTTAAGGTTTAGGGTTTAGGATTGTTTAAGTTTTAGGGTGGTTTAGGTTTAGGGTATAGGGTTTAGCGTTTAAGATTGTTTAATGTTTAGGGTTGTTTAGGTTTAGCGTTTAGAGTTGTTTAGGGTTTTTTAGGGTTGTTTATGATTTAGTGTTTAGGGTTGTTCAGGATTTATGATTTAGGATATTTTAAGGTTTAGGGTTTAAGGTTGTACAGTGTTTTAGGTTTTAGGGTATAATGTTTAGTGTTAAGAGTTTAGGGTTGTTTAGGGTATAGTGTTAATGGTTTTAGGGTTTAGGCTTGTTTAGGGTTTAGTGTTTAGGGTTTAGGGTTTAGGGTTTTTTAGCGTTTAGTGTTTATAGTTTAGGGTTTAGCGTGCTTTTGGAATTAGTGTTTAGGGTTTTTCGGGGATTAGGGTTTAGGATTTTGGGAGTTAGGGTTAGTGTTAGGGTTAGGTTTAGGGTTAAGGTGAGGGTTAGGGTGAGGGTTAAGGTTAGGGTTAGGGTTAATGTTAGTGTTAGTGTTAGAATAAGGGTTAGGGTTAGGGATAGGTTTATGGTTAGGGTTAGGGTTAGGGTTAAGGTTAGGGTTAGGGTTAGGGTTAGGGTTAGGGGTTTGGGTTAGGGTTAGTGTTAGGGGTTAGGGGTTAGTGTTAGGGTTAGGGTTAGGGTTAGGGTTAGGGTTAGGTTTAGTGTTAGGGTTATTATTAGGGTGTTAGGTTTTAGTTTAGGATGAGTGTTAGGGTTAGAATTAGAAATAGGGTTAGTGTTAGGATTAGGGTCAGGGTTAGGTTTAGAAATATGGTTAGGGTTAGGGTTAAGAGTAGGGTTAAAGTTAGGGTTAGAATTAAAGTTTAGGGTTTAGTGTTAGGATTAGGGATAGTGTGAGGTTTAGGGTTAGGTTTAGGGTTAGGTTTAGGGTTAGTGTTTGGGTTATGATTAGTGTTAGGATTAGGATTAGGGTTAGGGTAAGGTTTATGTTTAGGGTTAGGGTTAGGGTTAGGGTTAGATTTAGGGTTAGGTTTAGGTTTATTGTTAGATTTAGGGTTTAGGGTTTAAGGTTTATGGTTTAGGATTGTTTAAGTTTAAGGGTGGATTAGGTTTAGGGTTTAGAGTTTATTATTATGGTTACGGTTATGGTTAGGGTTAGGGTTAGAGTTAGGGTTAGGGTTAGGGTTAGGGTTAGGGTTAAGGTTAGGGTTAGTGTTAGGGTTAGGGTTATGGTTAGTGTTAGGATTAGAGTTAGGGTTAGGGTCAGGGTTAGGTTTAGGGTTAGGGATAGGGTTAGGGTTAGATTTAGGGTTAGGTTTAGGTTTATTGTTAGATTTAGGGTTTAGGGTTTAAGGTTTATGGTTTAGGATTGTTTAAAGTTTAGGGTGGATAAGGTTTAGGGTTTAGAGTTTAGTGTTATGGTTAAGGTTAGGGTTAGAGTTAGGGATGGAGTTAGGTTTAGGGTTAGGGTTATGGTAAGGGTTAGGTTTAGGGTTAGGGTTAGGGTTAGGGTAAAAGTTAGGGGGTTAGTGTTAGGGTTTGTGTTAGGGTTAGGGTTAGGGTTAGGGTTAGGTTAGGGTTAGGGTTAGGGTTAGGGTTAGGGTTAGGGTTAGGTTAGGGTTAGGGTTAGGGTTAGGGTTAGGTTTAAGGGTTAGGGTTAGTGAAAGGGTTAGGGTTATAATTAGGGGGTTAGGTTTAAGTTTATGATTAGTGTTAGGGTTAGATTTAGAAATAGGGTTAGTGTTAGGATTAGGGTCAGGGTTAGGTTTAGGGTTAGGGTTAGGGTTAGGGTCAGGCAGGGTTTAGGGTTAGGGTTAGGGTTAGGGTTAGATTTAGGGTTAGGTTTAGGTTTATTGTTAGATTTAGGATTTAGGGTCTAAGGTTTATGGTTTAGGATTGTTTAAGGTTTAGGGTGGATTAGGTTTAGGGTTTAGAGTTTAGTGTTATGGTTACGGTTAGGGTTAGGGTTAGGGTTAGGATTAGGGTTAAGATTAGGGTTAGGATTAGGTTTAGGGTTAGGGATAGGGTTAGCGTTAGGGTTAGGGTTAGGGTTAGGGTTAGGGTTAGGATTAGGTTTAGGGTTAGGGTTACGGTTGGGGTTAGGGTTAGGGTTAGGATTAGGGTTAAGGTTAGGGTTAGGTTTAGGGTTAGGGTTAGGGTTAGGGTTAGAGTTAGGGTTAGGTTTAGGATTAGGGTTAGGGTTAGGGTTAGGGTAAGGGTTAGGGGTTAGGGTTAGGGTTATGGTTATTGTTAGGTTTAGGGTTTAGAGTTTAGTGTTTACAGTTTAAGGTTTAGGGTTTAGGATTGTTTATGATTTAGGGTGGTTTAGGTTAAGGGTTTAGAATTTAGAGTTTTGGATTGTTTAAGGTTTAGGGTTGTTTAGGGTATAGTGTTTAGGGTTAAAAGTTTAGGGTTCTTTAGGGTTTAGTGTTTAGGGTTTAGGGTTATTTAAGGTTTAGTGTTTAAGGTTTAGGTTTTAGGGTTGTTTTGGGTTTAGTGTTTAGTGTTGTTTAGGGTATAGTGTTAATGGTTTAGGGTTTAGGGTTATTTAGGGTTTAGTGTTCAGTTTTAAGGTATAGGGTTGTTTAGGTTTTAGTGTTTAGGGTTGTTTATGGTTTAATGATTAGGGTTGTTTAGGGTTGTTTAGAGGTTAGTGTTTAGGGTTATTCAGGGTTTATGATTTAGGGTTGTTCAGGGTTTAGGATTTATGGTTTTTCAGGGTTTAGGATTTAGGGATTAAGGTTAAGGGGTTAGAGTTAGGGTTAGGGTTAGGGTTAGCATTAGGGTTAGAGTTAGGGTTAGAGTTAGGGTTATGGGGTTATGTTAGGCTTAAGGTTAGGTTTAGGGTTATGGGGTTAAGGTTAGGGTTGGGGTTAGGGTTAGGTTTAGGTTTAGGGTTAGGGTTAGGGTTATGGTTATTCTTAGATTTATTGTTTAAAATTTAGGGTTTATGGTTTAAGGTTTAGGATTTAGGATTGTTTAAGTTTTAGGGTGGTTTAGGTTTAGGGTATAGAATTTAGCGTTTCAGATTGTTTAATGGTTAGGGTTGTTTAGATTTTAGCGTTTAGAGTTGTTTAGGTTTTTTAGGGTTGTTTATGATTTTGTGTAGGGTTGTTCAGGATTTATGATTTAGGATATTATAAGGTTTAGGGTTTAAGGTTGTATAGTGTTTTAGGGTTTAGGGTATAATGTTTAGTGTTAAGGGTTTTGGGTTGTTTAGGGTATAGTGTTAATGGTTTTAGGGTTTAGGCTTGTTTAGGGTTTAGTGTTTAGGGTTTAGGGTTTAGGGTTTTTTAGCGTTTAGTGTTTATAGTTTAGGGTTTAGGGTGCTTTTGGAATTAGTGTTTAGGGTTTTTCGGGGTTTAGGGTTTAGGATTTAGGGTGTTAGGTTTAGTGTTAGGGTTAGGTTTAGGGTTAAGGTGAGGGTTAGGGTGAGGGTTAAGGTTAGGATTAGGGTTAAGGTTAGTGTTAGTGTTAGGGTAAGGGTTAGGGTTAGGGATAGGGTTAGGGTTAGGGTTAGGGTTAGGGTTAGGGTTAGGGTTAGGGTTAGGGTTAGGGTTAGGGTTAGGGGTTAGGGTTAGGGTTAGTGTTAGGGGTTAGGCGTTAGTGTTAGGGTTATGGTTAGGGTTAGGGTTAGGGTTAGGTTTAGTGTTAGGGTTATTATTAGGGGGTTAGGTTTTAGTTAAGGATTAGTGTTAGGGTTAGATATAGAAAAAGGGTTAGTGTTAGGATTAGGGTCAGTGTTAGGTTTAGGGATAGGGTTAGGGTTAGGGTTAAGGGTAGGGTTAGTGTTAGGATTAGATTTAAAGTTTAGGGTTTAGTGTTAGGATTAGGAATAGTGTGAGGTTTAGGGTTAGGTTTAGGGTTAGGGTTAGGGTTAGTGTTTGGGTTATGATTAGTGTTAGGATTAGGGTTAGGGTTAGGGTCAGGTTTAGGTTTAGGGTTAGGGTTAGGGTTAGGGTTAGATTTAGGGTTAGGTTTAGGTTTATTGTTAGATTTAGCGTTTAGGGTTTAAGGTTTATGGTTTAGGATTGTTTAAGGTTTAGGGTGGATTAGGTTTAGGGTTTAAAGTTTAGTATTATGGTTACGGTTAGGGTTAGGGTTAGGGTTAGAGTTAGGTTTAGGGTTATTTTTAGGGTTAGGGTTAGGGTTAAGGTTAGGGTTAGTGTTAGGGTTAGGGTTATGGTTAGTGTTAGGATTAGGGTTAGGGTTAGGGTCAGGGTTAGGTTTAGGGTTAGGGATAGGGTTAGGGTTAGATTTAGGGTTAGGTTTAGGTTTATTGTTAGATTTAGGGTTTAGGGTTTAAGGTTTATGGTTTAGGATTGTTTAAGGTTTAGGGTAGATTAGGTTTAGGGTTTAGAGTTTAGTGTTATGGTTACGGTTAGGGTTAGGGTTAGGGATTGGGTTAGGGTTAGGGTTAGGGTTATGGTAAGTGTTAGGGTTAGGGTTAGGGTTAGGGTAAAAGTTAGGGGGTTAGTTTTAGGGTTTGGGTTAGGGTTAGGGTTAGGGTTAGGGTAGGGTTAAGGTTAGGGTTAGGGTTAGGGTTAGGGTTAGTGTTAGGGTTAGGGTTATTATTAGGGGGTTAGGTTTAAGTTTAGGATCAGTGTTAGGGTTAGAATTAGAAATAGGTTTAGTGTTAGGATTAGGGTCAGGGTTAGGTTTAGGGTTAGGGTTAGGGTTAGGGTTAGGGTTAGGGTCAGGGAGGGTTTAGGGTTAGGGTTAGATTTAGGGTTAGGTTTAGGTTTATTGTTAGATTTATGGTTTAGGGACTACGGTTTATGGTTTAGGATTGTTAAAGATTTAGGGTGGATTAGGTTTAGGGTTTAGAGTTTAGTGTTATGGTTACGGTTAGGGTTAGGGTTAGGGTTAGGGTTAGGATTAGGGTTAAGGTTAGGGTTAGGGTTAGGTTAGGGTTAGGGTTAGGGTTAGGGTTAGTGTAAGGGTTAGGGGTTAGGGTTAGTGTTAGGGTTAAGTTTAGGGTTAGGGTTAAGGTTAGGGTTAGGGTTAGGGTTAGGGTTAGGGTTAGGGTTAGGGTTAGGTTTAGGGTAAGGTTAGGGTTAGGGTTAGGGTTAGGGTTAGGGGTTAGGGTTCGGGTTAGGGTTAGAAGTTAGGGGTTAGGGTTAGGGTTAGGGTTAGTGTTAGGGTTATGGTTAGGGTTAGGGTGAGGGTTAGGGTTAGGGTTATGTGGTTATGTTAGGCTTAAGGTTTGGGTTAGGGTTATGGGGTTAAGGTTAGGGTTGGGGTTAGGTTTAGGTTTAGGGTTAGGGTTAGGGTTATGGTTATTCTTAGATTTATGGTTTAAAATTTAGGGTTTATGGTTTAAGGTTTAGGGTTTAGGATTGTTTAAGTTTTAGGGTGGTTTAGGTTTAGGGTATAGGATTTAGCGTTTAAGATTGTTTAATGTTTAGGGTTGATTATGTTTTAGCGTTTAGAGTTGATTATGTTTTTTTAGGGTTGTTTATGATTTAGTGTTTAGGGTTGTTCAGGATTTATGATTTAGGATATTTTAAGGTTTAGGGTTTAAGTTTGTATAGTGTTTTAGGGTTTAGGCTATAATGTTTAGGGTTAAGGGTTTAGGGTTGTTTAGGGTATAGTGTTAATGGTTTTAGGGTTTAGGCTTGTTTAGGGTTTAGTGTTTAGGGTTTAGGGTTTAGGGTTTTTTAGCGTTTAGTGTTTAGAGTTTAGGGTTTAGGGTGCTTTTGGAATTAGTGCTTAGAGTTTTTCTGGGTTTAGGGTTTAGGATTTAGGGTGTTAGGGTTAGTGTTAGGGTTAGGTTTAGGGTTGGGGTGAGGGTTAGGGTGAGGGTTAGGGTGAGGGTTAAGGTTAGGGTTAGGGTTAAGGTTAGTGTTAGTGTTAGGGTAAGGGTTAGGTTTAGGGATAGGGTTAGGGTTAGGGTTATGGTTAGGGTTAGGGTTAGTGTTAGGGTTAGGTTAGGGTTAGGGTTAGGGTTAGGGTTAGGGG
>NC_137985.1:882500-915000 GCF_963924665.1 Micromys minutus | reverse complement strand
AGGGTTAGGGTTAGGGTCAGGGTTAGGTTTAGGGTTAGGGTTAGGGTTAGGGTTAGATTTAGGGTCAGGTTTAGGTTTATTGTTAGATTTAGGGTTTAGGGTTTAAGGTTTATGGTTTAGGATTTTTTAAGGTTTAGGGTGGATTAGGTTTATGGTTTAGAGTTTAGTGTTATGGTTACGGTTAGTGTTAGGGTTAGGGTTAGGGTTAGGGTTAGGGTTAGGGTTAGGGTAATGCTTAGGGTTAGGGTTAGGGTTAGGGTAAGGGTTAGGGGTTAGTGTTAGGGTTATGGTTAGGGTTAGGGTTAGGTTAGGGTTAGGGTTAGGGTTAGGGTTAGGGTTAGGGTAATGCTTAGGGTTAGGGTTAGGGTTAGGATTAGGGTTAGGGTTAGGGTTAGGGTAAGGGTTAGGGGTTAGGGTTAGGGTTATGGTTATTGTTAGGTTTAGGGTTTAGGGTTTAGTGTTTAGGGTTTAAGGTTTAGGGTTTAGGATTGTTTAAGATTTAGGGTTGTTTAGGTTAAGGGTTTAGGGTTTAGACTTTAGGATTGTTTAAGGTTTAGGGTTGTTTAGGGTATAGTGTTTAGGGTTAAAAGTTTACGGTTGTTTAGGCTTTAGTGTTTAGGGTTTAGGGTTGTTTAAGTTTTAGTGTTTAAGGTTTAGGTTTTAGGGTTGTTTTGGGTTAATGTTTAGTGTTGT
This sequence comes from Micromys minutus, assembly GCF_963924665.1. Classification (NCBI taxonomy): domain Eukaryota; kingdom Metazoa; phylum Chordata; class Mammalia; order Rodentia; family Muridae; genus Micromys; species Micromys minutus. The sequence continues at coordinate 914,307 of NC_137985.1, read as the reverse complement.
TTAGAGTATAGTGTTAATGGTTTAGGGTTTAGGGTTATTTAGGGTTTAGTGTTTAAGGTTTAGGGTGTAGGGTTGTTTAGGGTTTAGTGTTTAGGGTTGTTTATGGTTTAGTGATTAGGGTTGTTTAGGGTTGTTTAGAGGTTAGTGTTTAGGATTATTCAGGGTTTATGATTTAGGGTTCTTCAGGGATTAGGATTTATGGTTGTTCAGGGTTTAGGATTTAGGAATTAAGGTTAAGGGGTTAGGGTTAGGTTTAGGGTTAGGGTTAGGGTTAGGGTTAGGGTTAGGGTAATTGTTAGGGTTAGGGTTAGGTTAGGGTTAGGGTAAAGGTTAGGGGTTAGTGTTAGGGTTAGGGTTAGGGTTAGGGTTAGGTTAGGGTTAGGGTTAGGGTTAGGGTTAGGGGTTAGGGTTAGTGTTAGGGTTAGGGTTATTATTAGGGTGTTAGGTTTAAGTTTAGGATTAGTGTTAGGGCTAGAATTAGAAATAGGGTTAGTGTTAGGATTAGGGTCAGGGTTAGGTTTAGGGTTAGGGTTAGGATTAGGGTTAGATTTAGGGTCAGGTTTAGTTTATTGTTAGATTTAGGGTTTAGGGTTTAAGGTTTATGGTTTAGGATTGTTTAAGGTTTAGGGTGGATTAGGTTTAGGGTTTAGAGTTTAGTGTTATGGTTACGGTTAGTGTTAGGGTTAGGGTTAGGGTTAGGGTTAGGGTAATGGTTAGGGTTAGGGTTAGGGTTAGGGTAAGGGTTAAGGTTAGGGGCTAGGGTTAGTGTTAGGGTTAGGGTTATTATTAGGGGGTTAGGTTTAAGTTTGGGATTAGTGTTAGGGTTAGAATTAGAAATAGGGTTAGTGTTAGGATTAGGCTCAGGGTTAGGTTTAGGGTTAGGGAGGGTTTAGGGTTAGGGTTAGATTTAGGATTAGGTTTAGGTTTAATGTTAGATTTAGGGTTTAGGGTTTAAGGTTTATGGTTTAGGATTGTTTAAGGTTTAGGGTGGATTAGGTTTAGGGTTTAGAGTTTAGTGTTATGGTTACGGTTAGGGTTAGGGTTAGGATTAGGGTTAAGGTTAGGGTTAGGGTTAGGTTTAGGGTTATTGTTAGGGTTAGGTTAGGGTTACGATTAGGGTTAGGGTTAGGGTTAGGGTTAGGGTAAGGGTTAGGGGTTAGGGTTAGGGTTAGGGTTAAGATTAGGGTTAGGGTTAAGGTTAGGGTTATGGTTATGGTTAGGGTTAGGGTTAGGGTTAGGGTTAGGGTAAGTTTAGGGTTAGGGTTATGGTTAGGGTTAGGGTTAGGGTTAGGGTGAGGGTTAGGGTTAGGGTTATGTGGTTATGTTAGGCTTAAGGTTAGGGTTATGGTTATGGTTAGGGTTAGGTTTAGGGTTAGGGTTAGGGTTATGGTTATTCTTAGATTTATGGTTTAACATTTATGGTTTAAGGTTTAGGGTTTAGGATTGTTTAAGTTTTTAGGGCCGTTGCTAGGGCCGTTGTTAGGGCCGTTGCTAGGGCCCTTGTTAGGGCCGTTGCTAGGGCCGTTGCTAGGGGCGTTGCTAGGGCCGTTGCTAGGGCCGTTGTTAGGGCCGTTGCTAGGGCCGTTGTTAGGGCCGTTGCTAGGGCCGTTGCTAGGGCCGTTGCTAGGGCGGTTGCTAGGGCCCTTGTTAGGGCCGTTGCTAGGGCCGTTGCTAGGGTCGTTGCTAGGCCCATTGCTAGGGCCGTTGTTAGGGCCGTTGCTAGGGCCTTTGTTAAGGCCGTTGCTAGGGCCTTTGTTAGGGCCGTTGCTAGGGCCGTTTCTAGGGCCGTTGCTAGGGCCGTTGTTAGGGCCGTTCCTTGGGCCGTAGTTAGGGCCATTATTAGGGCCGTTGCTAGGGCCGTTGTTAGGGCCGTTGCTAGGGCCCTTGTTAGGGCCGTTGCTAGGGCTGTTGTTAGGGCCGTTGTTACGGCCCTTGTTAGGGCCGTTGCTAGGGCCGATGCTAGGGCCGTTGATAGGGCTGTTTCTAGGGCCGTGGTTAGGGCCGTTGCTAGGGCCGTTTCTAGGGCCGTTGCTAGGGCCGTTGCTAGGGCCGTTCTTAGGGCCGTTGCTAGGGCCGTTGTTAGGGCCGTTGCTAGGGCCGTTGTTAGGGCCGTTGCTAGGGCCGTTGTTAGAGCCGTTGCTAAAGCCGTTGCTAGGGCCGTTGCTAGGGCCCTTGTTTGGGCCGTTGCTAGGGCCCTTGTTAGGGCCGTTGCTAGGGCCGTTGCTAGGGCCGTTTCAAGGGCCGATGTTAGGGCCGTTGCTAGGGCCCTTGTTAAGGCCGTTGATAGGGCCGTTGTTAGTGCCGTTGCTAGGGCCGTTGCTAGGGCTGTTGCTAGGGTTGTTCCTAGGGCCGTTTCAAGGGCCGTTGTTAGGGCCGTTGTTAGGGCCGTTGGTAGGGCTATTGCTAGGGCCGTTGTTAGGGCCGTTGCTAGGACCGTTGCTAGGGCGGTTGCAAGGGCCGTTGTTAGGGTCGTTGCTAGGGCCCTGTTAGGGCCGTTGCTAGGGCCGTTGTTAGGGCCGTTGCTAGGGCCGTTGCTAGGGCCGTTGTTAGGTCCGTTGCTAGGGCCGTTGCTAGGGCCCTTGTTAGGGCCATTGCTAGGACCGTTGCTAGGGCCCTTGTTAGGGCCGTTGCTAGGGCCGTTGCTAGGGCCGTTGCTAGGGCCGTTGCTAGGGCCCTTGTTAGGGCCGTTTCTAGGGCCGTAGCTAGGGCCGTTGCTAGGGCCGTTGCTACGGCCGTTGCTAGGGCCCTCGTTAGGGCCGTTGCTAGGGCCCTCGTTAGGGCCGTTGCGAGGGCCGTTGCTAGGGCCGTTTTTAGGGCGGTTGGTAGGGCCGTTGCTAGGGCCGTTGTTAGGGCCGTTGCTAGGGCCGTTGCTAGGGCCGTTGCAAGGGCTGTTGTTAGGGCTGTTGCTAGGGCCCTTTTTAGGGCCGTTGCTAGGGCCGTTGCTAGGGCCGTTGCTAGTCCCGTTGTTAGGGCCGTTGCTAGTCCCGTTGTTAGGGCCGTTGCTAGGGCCGTTGCTTGGGCCGTTGCTAGGGCCCTTGTTAGGGTCGTTGCTAAGGCCGTTGCTAGGGCCGTTTCTAGGGCCGTTGCTAGGGCACATGTTAGGGCCGTTGCTAGGGCCGTAGCTAGGGCCGTTGCTTGGGCCGTTGCTAGGGCCGTTGCTTGGGCCCTTGTTAGGGCCGCTGCTAGGGCCGTTGCTAGGGCCGTTGCTAGGGCCGTTGATAGAACGGTTGCTATGGCCGTTGTTAGGGCCGTTGCTGGGGCCCTTTCTAGGGCCGTTGTTAGGGCCGTTGCTAAGGCCGTTGTTAGGGCCGTTGCTATGGCCTTTGTTAGGGCCTTTGCTAGGGCCGTTGTTAGGGCCGTTGCTAGGGCCATTGCTAGGGCCGTTGCTAGGGCCGTTTCTAGGGCCGTTGCTAGGGCCGTTGCAAAGGCCGTTGCTAGGGCCATTGCTAGGGCCGTTGCTAGGGCCGTTGCTATGGCCGTTGCTAGGGCCGTTGTTAGGGCCGTTGCTAGGGCCGTTGCTAGCGCCGTTGCTAGGGCCGTTGCAAGGGCCCTTGTTAAGGCCATTGCTAGAGCCTTTGCTAGGGCCGTTGCTTGGGCCGTTGTTAGGGCCGTTGCTAGGGCCCTTGTTAGGGCCGCTGCTAGGGCCGTTGCTAGGGCCGTTTCAAGGACCGTTGTTAGAACCGTTGCTAGGGCCCTTGTTAGGGCCGTTGCTAAGGCCGTTGTTAGGGCCGTTGCTAGGGCCGTTGCTAGGGCCGTTGCTAGGGTTGTTCCTAGGGCCGTTTAAAGGGCCGTTATCAGGGCGGTTGCTAGGGCCCTTGTTAGGGCCGTTGCTAGGGCCCTCGTTAGGGCCGTTGCTAGGGCCGTTGTTAGGGCCGTTGGTAGGGCCGTTGCTAGGGCTGTTGTTAGGCCCGTTGCTAGGGCCGTTGCTAGGGCCGTTGTTAGGGCCGTTGGTAGGGCCATTGCTAGGGCCGTTGTTAGGGGCGTTGCTAAGGCCGTTGTTAGGGCCGTTGCTAGGGCCGTTGTTAGGTCCGTTGTCAGGGCCGTTGTTTGGACCGTTGTCAGGGCCGTTGTTAGGGCCGTTGTTAGGGCCGTTGCTAGGGCCGTTGCTAGGGCCGTTGTTAGGGCCCTTGTTAGGGCCGTTGTTAGGGCACTTGTTTGGGCCGTTGCTAGGGCCCTTGTTAGGGCCGTTGCTAGGGCCGTTGCTAGGGCCGTTGCTAGGGCCGTTGCTAGGGCCCTTGTTAGGGCCGTTGCTAGGGCCGTAGCTAGGGCCGTTGCTAGGGCCGTTGCTAGGGCCCTTGTTAGGGCCGTTACTAGGGCCATTGTTAGGGCCGTTGCTAGGGCCCTTGTTAGGGCCGTTGCTAGGGCCCTTGTTAGGGCCGTTGCTAGGGCCCTTGTTAGGTCCGTTGCTAGGGCCCTTGTTAGGGCCGTTGCTAGGGCCCTTGTTAGGGCCGTTGCTAGGGCCGTTGTTAGGGCCGTTGCTAGGGCCGTTCCTAGGGCCGTTGTTAGGGCCGTTGCTAGGGCCGTTGTTAGGGCCATTGCAAGGGCCGTTGTTAGGGCCGTTGCTAGGGCCCTGGTTAGGGCCGTTGCTAGGGCCCTTTTTAGGGCCGTTGCTAAGGCCGTTGCTAGGGCCGTTGCTAGGGCCCTTGTTAGGGCCGTTGCTAGGGCCGTTGCTAGGGCCGTTGCTAGGGCCGTTGCTAGGGCCCTTGTTAGGGCCGTTGCTAGGGCCATTGCTTGGGCCGTTGCTAGGGCCGTTGCTAGGGCTCTTGTTAGGGCCGTTGCAAGGGCCGTAGCTAGGGCCGTTGCTAGGGCCGTTGCTAGGGCCGTTGTTAGGGCCGTTGCTAGGGCCCTTGTTAGGTCCGTTGTCAGGGCCGTTGTTTGGACCGTTGTCAGGGCCGTTGTTAGGGCCGTTGCTAAGGCCGTCGCTAGGGCCGTTGCTAGGGCCCTTGTTAGGGCCGTTGCTAGGGCCCTTGTTAGGGCCGTTGCTAGGGCCCTTGTTAGGGCCGTTGCTAGGGCCGTTGCTAGGGCCGTTGCTAGGGCCGTTGCTAGGGCCGTTGCTAGGGCCCTTGTTAGGGCCGTTGCTAGGGCCCTTGTTAGGGCCGTTGCTAGGGCCCTTGTTAGGGCCGTTGCTAGGGCCCTTGTTAGGGCCGTTGCTAGGGCCCTTGTTAGGGCCGTTGCTAGGGCCGTTGTTAGGGCTGTTGCTAGGGCCGTTGCTAGGGCCGTTGCTAGGGTTGTTCCTAGGGCCCTTGTTAGGGCCGTTGCTAGGGCCGTAGCTAGGGCCGTTGCTAGGGCCGTTGCTAGGGCCCTTGTTAGGGCCGTTGCTAGGGCCCTTGTTAGGGCCGTTGCTAGGGCCCTTTTTAGGGCCGTTGCTAGGGCCGTTGCTAGGGCCGTTGCTAGGGCCCTTGTTAGGGCCGTTGCTAGGGCTGTTGCTAGGGCCGTTGCTAGGGCCGTTGCTAGGGCGCTTGTTAGGGCTGTTGCTAGGGCCGTTGCTAGGTCCCTTGTTAGGGCCGTTGTTTGGACCGTTGTCAGGGCCGTTGTTAGGGTCGTTGCTAAGGCCGTTGCTAGGGCCGTTGTTAGGGCCCTTGTTAGGGCCGTTGCTAGGGCCCTTGTTAGGGCCGTTGCTAGGGCCCTTGTTAGGGCCGTTGCTAGGGCCCTTGTTTGGGCCGTTGCTAGGGCCCTTGTTAGGGCCGTTGCTAGGGCCCTTGTTAGGGCCGTTGCTAGGGCCCTTGTTAGGGCCGTTGATAGGGCCCTTGTTAGGGCCGTTGCTAGGGCCGTTGCTAGGGCCGTTGTTAAAGCCGTTGCTAGGGCCGTTGCTAGGGTCGTTGCTAGGGCCGTTGTTTGGGCCGTTGTTAGGGCCGTTGCTAGGGCCGTTGCTAGGGCCGTTGTTAGGGCCGTTGCTAGGGCCGTTGCTAGGGCCGTGGTTAGGGCAGTTGCTAGGGCCATTGTTAGGGCCGTTGCTAGGGCCTTTGTTAGGGCCGTTGCTAGGGCCGTTGCTAGGGCCGTTGCTAGGGCCGTTGTTAGGGCCGTTGCTAGGGCCGTTGTTAGGGCCGTTCCTAGGGCCGTTGTTAGGGCCGTTGCTAGGGCCGTTGTTAGGGCCGTTGCAAGGGCCGTTGTTAGGGTTGTTGCTAGGGCCCTGGTTAGGGCCGTTGCTAGGGCCCTTTTTAGGGCCGTTGCTAGGGCCGTTGGTAGGGCCGTTGCTAGGGCCCTTGTTAGGGCCGTTGCTAGGGCCGTTGCTAGGGCCGTTGCTAGGGCCGTTGCTAGGGCCGTTGCTAGGGCCGTTGCTAGGGCCGTTGCTAGGGCCGTTGCTAGGGCCCTTGTTAGGGCCGTTGCTAGGGCCGTTGCTTGGGCCGTTGCTAGGGCCGTTGCTAGGGCCCTTGTTAGGGCCGTTGCTAGGGCCGTAGCTAGGGCCGTTGCTAGGGCCGTTGCTAGGGCCGTTGTTAGGGCTGTTGCTAGGGCCGTTGTTAGGTCCGTTGTCAGGGCCGTTGCTAGGGCCCTTGTTAGGGCCGTTGCTAGGGCCCTTGTTATAGCCGTTGATAGGGCCCTTGTTAGGGCCGTTGCTAGGGCCGTTGCTAGGGCCGTTGTTTGGGCCGTTGCTAGGGCCGTTGCTAGGGCCGTTGCTAGGGCCGTTTCTAGGGCCGTTTCTAGGGCCGTTGTTAGGGCCGTTGCTAGGGCTGTTGCTAGGGCCGTGGTTAGGGCAGTTGCTAGGGCCGTTGCTAGGGCCGTTGCTAGGGCCGTTTCTAGGGCCGTTGCTAGGACCGTTGTTAGGGCCTTTGTTAGGGCCGTTGCTAGGGCCCTTGTTAGGGCCGTTGCTAGGGCCCTTGTTAGGGCCGTTGCTAGGGCCCTTTCTAGGGCCATTGTTAGGGCCGTTGCTAGGGCCGTTGCTAGGGCCCTTGTTAGGGCCGTTGCTAGGGCCGTTGCTAGGGCCGTTGCTAGGGCCGTTGCTAGGGCCCTTGTTAGGGCCGTTATAGGGCCGTAGCTAGGGCCGTTGCTAGGGCCGTTGCTAGGGCCCTTGTTAGGGCCGTTGCTAGGGCCCTTGTTAGGGCCGTTGCTAGGGCCCTTTTTAGGGCCGTTGCTAGGGCCTTAGCTAGGGCCGTTGCTAGGGCCGTTGCTAGGGCCCTTGTTAGGGCCGTTGATAGGGCCCTTGTTAGGGCCGTTGCTAGGGCCCTCGTTAGGGCCGTTGCTAGGGCCCTTGTTAGGGCCGTTGCTAGGGCCGTTGCTAGGGCCGTTGCTAGGGCCCTTGTTAGGGCCGTTGCTAGGGCCTTAGCTAGGGCCGTTGCTAGGGCCGTTGCTAGGGCCCTTGTTAGGGCCGTTGATAGGGCCCTTGTTAGGGCCGTTGCTAGGGCCCTTGTTAGGGCCGTTGCTAGGGCCCTTGTTAGGGCCGTTGCTAGGGCCGTTGCTAGGGCCGTTGCTAGGGCCCTTGTTAGGGCCGTTGCTAGGGCCTTTGTTAGGGCCGTTGCTAGGGCCCTTGTTAGGGCCGTTGCTAGGGCCCTTGTTAGGGCGGTTGCTAGGGCCGTTGTTAGGGCCGTTGCTAGGTCCGTTGCTAGGGCCGTTGCTAGGGTTGTTCCTAGGGCCGTTTCAAAGGCCGTTGTTAGGGCCGTTGCTAGGGCCCTTGTTAGGGCCGTTGCTAGGGACGTTGTTAGGGCCGTTGCTAGGGCCATTGCTAGGGCCGTTGTTAGGGCCGTTGCTAGGGCCGTTTCTAGGGCCCTTGTTTGGGCCGTTGCTAGGGCCGTTGCTAGGGCCCTTGTTAGTGCCGTTGCTAGGGCCGTTGCTAGGGCCGTTGCTAGGGCCGTTGCTAGGGCCCTTATTAGGGCCGTTATAGGGCCGTAGCTAGGGCCGTTGCTAGGGCCCTTGTTAGGGCCGTTGCTAGGGCCCTTGTTAGGGCCGTTGCTAGGGCCCTTGTTAGGGCCGTTGCTAGGGCCGTTGCTAGGGCCCTTGTTAGGGCCGTTGCTAGGGCCGTAGCTAGGGCCGTTGCTAGGGCCGTTGCTAGGGCCGTTGCTAGGGTTGTTCCTAGGGCCCTTGTTAGGGCCGTTGCTAGGGCCGTTGTTAGGGCCGTTGCTAGGGCCGTTGCTAGGGCCGTTGTTAGGGCCGTTGCTAGGGCCGTTGCTAGGGCCCTTGTTAGGGCCGTTGCTAGGGCCGTTGCTAGGGCCCTTGTTAGGGCTGTTGCTAGGGCCCTTGTTAGGGCCGTTGCTAGGGCCCTTGTTAGGGCCGTTGCTAGGGCCCTTGTTAGGGCCGTTGCTAGGGCCGTTGCTAGGGCCCTTGTTAGGGCCGTTGCTAGGGCCGTAGCTAGGGCCGTTGCTAGGGCCGTTGCTAGGGCCGTTGCTAGGGTTGTTCCTAGGGCCCTTGTTAGGGCCGTTGCTAGGGCCGTTGTTAGGGCCGTTGCTAGGGCCGTTGCTAGGGCCGTTGTTAGGGCCGTTGCTAGGGCCGTTGCTAGGGCCCTTGTTAGGGCCGTTGCTAGGGCCGTTGCTAGGGCCCTTGTTAGGGCTGTTGCTAGGGCCCTTGTGAGGGCCGTTGCTAGGGCCCTTGTTAGGGCCGTTGCTAGGGCCGTTGCTATGGCCGTTTCTAGGGCCCTTGTAAGGGCCGTTGCTAGGGCCGTTGCTAGGGCCGTTGCTAGGGCCGTTGCTAGGGCCCTTGTTAGGGCCGTTATAGGGCCGTAGCTAGGGCCGTTGCTAGGGCCGTTGCTAGGGCCGTTGCTAGGGCCCTTGTTAGGGCCGTTGCTAGGGCCGTTGCTAGGGCCGTTGCTTGGGCCGTTGCTAGGGCCCTTGTTAGGGCAGTTGCTAGGGCCGTTGCTAGGGCCATTGCTAGGGTCTTTGTTAGGGCCGTTGCTAGGGCCGTTGCTAGGGCCGTTGCTAGGGCCGTTGCTAGGGCCGTTGCTAGGGCCCTTGTTAGGGCCGTTGATAGGGCCCTTGTTAGAGCCGTTGCTAGGGCCCGTGTTAGGGCCGTTGCTAGGGCCCTTGTTAGGGCCGTTGCTAGGGCCGTTGCTAGGGCCGTTGCTAGGGCCGTTGCTAGGGCCGTTGCTAGGGCCCTTGTTAGGGCCGTTGATAGGGCCCTTGTTAGGGCCGTTGCTAGGGCCCTTGTTAGGGCCGTTGCTAGGGCCCTTGTTAGGGCCGTTGCTAGGGCCGTTTCTAGGGCCGTTGCTAGGGCCGTTGCTAGGGCCGTTGCTAGGGTTGTTCCTAGGGCCGTTTCAAGGGCCCTTGTTAGGGCCGTTGCTAGGGCCCTTGTTAGGGCCGTTGCTAGGGCCCTTGTTAGGGCCGTTGCTAGGGCCGTTGCTAGGGCCGTTGCTAGGGCCGTTGCTAGGGCCGTTGCTAGGGCCCTTGTTAGGGCCGTTGCTAGGGCCCTTGTTAGGGCCGTTGCTAGGGCCGTTGCTAGGGCCGTTGCTCGGGTTGTTCCTAGGGCCGTTTCAAGGGCCGTTGTTAGGGCCGTTGCTAGGGCCGTTGCTAGGGCCGTTGTTAGGGCCGTTGCTAGGGCCGTTTCTAGGACCCTTGTTAGGGCCGTTCCTAGGGCCGTTGCTAGGGCCCTTGTTAGGGCCGTTGCTAGGGCCGTAGCTAGGGCCGTTGCTAGGGCCGTTACTAGGGCCCTTGTTAGGGCCGTTGCTAGGGCCGTTGCTAGGGCCGTTGCTAGGGCCCTTGTTAGGGCCGTTGATAGGGCCCTTGTTAGGGCCGTTGCTAGGGCCCTTGTTAGGGCCGTTGCTAGGGCCCTTGTTAGGGCCGTTGCTAGGGCCCTTGTTAGGGCCGTTGCTAGGGCCCTTGTTAGGGCCGTTGCTAGGGCCGTTGCTAGGGCCCTTGTTAGGGCCGTTGCTAGGGCCATTGCTAGGGCCGTTGCTAGGGCCGTTGCTAGGGCCCTTGTTAGGGCCTTAAAGGGCCGTAGCTAGGGCCGTTGCTAGGGCCGTTGCTAGCGCCCTTGTTAGGGCCGTTGCTAGGGCCCTTGTTAGGGCCGTTTCTAGGGCCCTTTTTAGGGCCGTTATTAGGGCCGTTGCTAGGGCCGTTGCTAGGGCCCTTGTTAGGGCCGTTGCTAGGGCCGTTGCTAGGGCCGTTGCTAGGGCCGTTGCTAGGGCCCTTGTTAGGGCCGTTGCTAGGGCCGTAGCTAGGGCCGTTGCTAGGGCCGTTGCTAGGGCCCTTGTTAGGGCCGTTGCTAGGGCCCTTGTTAGGGCCGTTGCTAGGGACGTAGCTAGGGCCGTTGCTAGGGCCGTTGCTAGGGCCCTTGTTAGGGCCGTTGCTAGGGCCGTAGCTAGGGCCGTTGCTAGGGCCGTTGCTAGGGCCCTTGTTAGGGCCGTTGATTGGGCCCTTGTTAGGGCCGTTGCTAGGGCCCTTGTTAGGGCCGTTGCTAGGGCCCTTGTTAGGGCCGTTGCTAGGGCCCTTGTTAGGGCCGTTGCTAGGGCCCTTGTTAGGGCCGTTGCTAGGGCCGTTGCTAGGGCCGTTGCTAGGGCCCTTGTTAGGGCCGTTGCTAGGGCCCTTGTAAGGGCCGTTGCTAGGGCCCTTGTTAGGGCCGTTGCTAGGGCCCTTGTTAGGGCCGTTGCTAGGGCCCTTGTTAGGGCGGTTGCTAGGGCCGTTGTTAGGGCCGTTGCTTGGGCCGTTGCTAGGGCCGTTGCTAGGGTTGTTCCTAGGGCCGTTTCAAAGGCCGTTGTTAGGGCCGTTGCTAGGGCCCTTGTTAGGGCCGTTGCTAGGGCCGTTGTTAGGGCCGTTGCTAGGGCCGTTGCTAGGGCCGTTGTTAGGGCCGTTGCTAGGGCCGTTTCTAGGGCCCTTGTTTGGGCCGTTGCTAGGGCCGTTGCTAGGGCCCTTGTTAGTGCCGTTGCTAGGGCCGTTGCTAGGGCCGTTGCTAGGGCCCTTGTTAGGGCCGTTGCTAGGGCCCTTGTTAGGGCCGTTGCTAGGGCCGTTGCTAGGGCCCTTGTTAGGGCCGTTGCTAGGGCCGTAGCTAGGGCCGTTGCTAGGGCCGTTGCTAGGGCCGTTGCTAGGGTTGTTCCTAGGGCCGTTTGAAGGGCCGTTGTTAGGGCCGTTGCTAGGGCCCTTGTTAGTGCCATTGCTAGGGCCGTTGTTAGGGCCGTTGCTAGGGCCGTTGCTAGGGCCCTTGTTAGGGCCGTTGCTAGGGCCGTTGCTAGGGCCCTTGTTAGGGCTGTTGCTAGGGCCCTTGTGAGGGCCGTTGCTAGGGCCCTTGTTAGGGCCGTTGCTAGGGCCGTTGCTATGGCCGTTTCTAGGGCCCTTGTAAGGGCCGTTGCTAGGGCCGTTGCTAGGGCCGTTGCTAGGGCCGTTGCTAGGGCCCTTGTTAGGGCCGTTATAGGGCCGTAGCTAGGGCCGTTGCTAGGGCCGTTGCTAGGGCCGTTGCTAGGGCCCTTGTTAGGGCCGTTGCTAGGGCCGTTGCTAGGGCCGTTGCTTGGGCCGTTGCTAGGGCCCTTGTTAGGGCAGTTGCTAGGGCCGTTGCTAGGGCCATTGCTAGGGTCTTTGTTAGGGCCGTTGCTAGGGCCGTTGCTAGGGCCGTTGCTAGGGCCGTTGCTAGGGCCCTTGTTAGGGCCGTTGATAGGGCCCTTGTTAGGGCCGTTGCTAGGGCCCGTGTTAGGGCCGTTGCTAGGGCCCTTGTTAGGGCCGTTGCTAGGGCCGTTGCTAGGGCCGTTGCTAGGGCCGTTGCTAGGGCCGTTGCTAGGGCCCTTGTTAGGGCCATTGATAGGGCCCTTGTTAGGGCCGTTGCTAGGGCCCTTGTTAGGGCCGTTGCTAGGGCCCTTGTTAGGGCCGTTGCTAGGGCCGTTGCTAGGGTTGTTCCTAGGGCCGTTTCAAGGGCCCTTGTTAGGGCCGTTGCTAGGGCCCTTGTTAGGGCCGTTGCTAGGGCCCTTGTTAGGGCCGTTGCTAGGGCCGTTGCTAGGGCCGTTGCTAGGGCCGTTGCTAGGGCCGTTGCTAGGGCCCTTGTTAGGGCCGTTGCTAGGGCCCTTGTTAGGGCCGTTGCTAGGGCCGTTGCTAGGGCCGTTGCTAGGGTTGTTCCTAGGGCCGTTTCAAGGGCCGTTGTTAGGGCCGTTGCTAGGGCCGTTGCTAGGGCCGTTGTTAGGGCCGTTGCTAGGGCCGTTTCTAGGACCCTTGTTAGGGCCGTTGCTAGGGCCGTTGCTAGGGCCCTTGTTAGGGCCGTTGCTAGGGCCGTAGCTAGAGCCGTTGCTAGGGCCGTTACTAGGGCCCTTGTTAGGGCCGTTGCTAGGGCCCTTGTTAGGGCCGTTGCTAGGGCCCTTGTTAGGGCCGTTGCTAGGGCCCTTGTTAGGGCCGTTGCTAGGGCCGTTGCTAGGGTTGTTCCTAGGGCCGTTTCAAGGGCCCTTGTTAGGGCCGTTGCTAGGGCCCTTGTTAGGGCCGTTGCTAGGGCCCTTGTTAGGGCCGTTGCTAGGGCCCTTGTTAGGGCCGTTGCTAGGGCCGTTTCTAGGGCCGTTGCTAGGGCCGTTTCTAGGGCCCTTGTTAGGGCCGTTGCTAGGGCCGTTGCTAGGGCCCTTGTTAGGGCCGTTGCTAGGGCCATTGCTAGGGCCGTTGCTAGGGCCGTTGCTAGGGCCCTTGTTAGGGCCGTTAAAGGGCCGTAGCTAGGGCCGTTGCTAGGGCCGTTGCTAGGGCCCTTTTTAGGGCCGTTGCTAGGGCCCTTGTTAGGGCCGTTGCTAGGGCCCTTTTTAGGGCCGTTACTAGGGCCGTTGCTAGGGCCGTTGCTAGGGCCCTTGTTAGGGCCGTTGCTAGGGCCGTTGCTAGGGCCGTTGCTAGGGCCGTTGCTAGGGCCCTTGTTAGGGCCGTTGCTAGGGCCGTTGCTAGGGCCGTTGCTAGGGCCGTTGCTAGGGCCCTTGTTAGGGCCGTTGCTAGGGCCGTAGCTAGGGCCGTTGCTAGGGCCGTTGCTAGGGCCCTTGTTAGGGCCGTTGCTAGGGCCCTTGTTAGGGCCGTTGCTAGGGCCCTTGTTAGGGCTGTTGCTAGGGCCGTTGCTAGGGCCCTTGTTAGGGCCGTTGCTAGGGCCCCTTGTTAGGGCCGTTGCTAGGGCCTTTGTTAGGGCCGTTGCTAGGGCCGTTGCTAGGGCCGTTGTTAAAGCCGTTGCTAGGGCCGTTGCTAGGGTCGTTGCTAGGGCCGTTGTTTGGGCCGTTGTTAGGGCCGTTGCTAGGGCCGTTGCTAGGGCCGTGGTTAGGGCAGTTGCTAGGGCCATTGTTAGGGCCGTTGCTAGGGCCTTTGTTAGGGCCGTTGCTAGGGCCGTTGCTAGGGCCGTTGCTAGGGCCGTTGCTAGGGCCGTTGCTAGGGCCGTGGTTAGGGCCATTGTTAGGGCCGTTGCTAGGGCCGTTGCTAGGGCCGTTGCTAGGGCCGTTGTTAGGGCCGTTCCTAGGGCCGTTGCTAGGGCCGTTGCTAGGGCCGTTTCTAGGGCCCTTGTTAGGGCCGTTGCTAGGGCCGTTGCTAGGGCCGTTGCTAGGGCCGTTGCTAGGGCCCTTGTTAGGGCCGTTGCTAGGGCCGTTGCTTGGGCCGTTGCTAGGGCCGTTGCTAGGGCCCTTGTTAGGGCCGTTGCTAGGGCCGTAGCTAGGGCCGTTGCTAGGGCCGTTGCTAGGGCCCTTGTTAGGGCCGTTGATAGGGCCGTTGCTAGGGCCGTTGCTAGGGCCCTTGTTAGGGCCCTTGTTAGGGCCGTTGCTAGGGCCCTTGTTAGGGCCGTTGCTAGGGCCCTTGTTAGGGCCGTTGCTAGGGCCGTTGCTAGGGCCGTTGCTAGGGCCGTTGCTAGGGCCGTTGCTAGGGCCCTTGTTAGGGCCGTTGCTAGGGCCCTTGTTAGGGCCGTTGCTAGGGCCCTTGTTAGGGCCGTTGCTAGGGCCCTTGTTAGGTCCGTTGCTAGGGCCCTTGTTAGGGCCGTTGCTAGGGCCGTTGTTAGGGCTGTTGCTAGGGCCGTTGCCAGGGCCGTTGCTAGGGTTGTTCCTAGGGCCCTTGTTAGGGCCGTTGCTAGGGCCGTAGCTAGGGCCGTTGCTAGGGCCGTTGCTAGGGCCCTTGTTAGGGCCGTTGCTAGGGCCGTTGCCAGGGCCGTTGCTAGGGTTGTTCCTAGGGCCCTTTTTAGGGCCGTTGCTAGGGCCGTTGCTAGGGCCGTTGCTAGGGCCCTTGTTAGGGCCGTTGCTAGGGCCGTTGCTAGGGCCGTTGCTAGGGCCGTTGCTAGGGCGCTTGTTAGGGCTGTTGCTAGGGCCGTTGCTAGGTCCCTTGTTAGGGCCGTTGCTAGGGCCGTTGTTAGGGCCGTTGCTAGGGCCGTTGTTAGGTCCGTTGTCAGGGCCGTTGTTTGGACCGTTGTCAGAACCGTTGTTAGGGTCGTTGCTAAGGCCGTTGCTAGGGCCGTTATTAGGGCCCTTGTTAAGGCCGTTGCTAGGGCCCTTGTTAGGGCCGTTGCTAGGGCCCTTGTTAGGGCCGTTGCTAGGGCCCTTGTTAGGGCCGTTGCTAGGGCCCTTGTTAGGGCCGTTGCTAGGGCCGTTGCTAGGGCCCTTGTTAGGGCCGTTGCTAGGGCCGTAGCTAGGGCCGTTGCTAGGGCCGTTGCTAGGGCCGTTGCTAGGGTTGTTCCTAGGGCCGTTTGAAGGGCCGTTGTTAGGGCCGTTGCTAGGGCCCTTGTTAGTGCCGTTGCTAGGGCCGTTGTTAGGGCCGTTGCTAGTGCCGTTGCTAGGGCCGTTGTTAGGGCCGTTGCTAGGGCCGTTGCTAGGGCCCTTGTTAGGGCCGTTGCTAGGGCCGTTGCTAGGGCCCTTGTTAGGGCTGTTGCTAGGGCCCTTGTGAGGGCCGTTGCTAGGGCCCTTGTTAGGGCCGTTGCTAGGGCCGTTGCTATGGCCGTTTCTAGGGCCCTTGTAAGGGCCGTTGCTAGGGCCGTTGCTAGGGCCGTTGCTAGGGCCGTTGCTAGGGCCCTTGTTAGGGCCGTTATAGGGCCGTAGCTAGGGCCGTTGCTAGGGCCGTTGCTAGGGCCGTTGCTAGGGCCCTTGTTAGGGCCGTTGCTAGGGCCGTTGCTAGGGCCGTTGCTTGGGCCGTTGCTAGGGCCCTTGTTAGGGCAGTTGCTAGGGCCGTTGCTAGGGCCATTGCTAGGGTCTTTGTTAGGGCCGTTGCTAGGGCCGTTGCTAGGGCCGTTGCTAGGGCCGTTGCTAGGGCCGTTGCTAGGGCCCTTGTTAGGGCCGTTGATAGGGCCCTTGTTAGGGCCGTTGCTAGGGCCCGTGTTAGGGCCGTTGCTAGGGCCCTTGTTAGGGCCGTTGCTAGGGCCGTTGCTAGGGCCGTTGCTAGGGCCGTTGCTAGGGCCGTTGATAGGGCCCTTGTTAGGGCCGTTGATAGGGCCCTTGTTAGGGCCGTTGCTAGGGCCCTTGTTAGGGCCGTTGCTAGGGCCCTTGTTAGGGCCGTTGCTAGGGCCGTTTCTAGGGCCGTTGCTAGGGCCGTTGCTAGGGTTGTTCCTAGGGCCGTTTCAAGGGCCCTTGTTAGGGCCGTTGCTAGGGCCCTTGTTAGGGCCGTTGCTAGGGCCCTTGTTAGGGCCGTTGCTAGGGCCGTTGCTAGGGCCGTTGCTAGGGCCCTTGTTAGGGCCGTTGCTAGGGCCCTTGTTAGGGCCGTTGCTAGGGCCGTTGCTAGGGCCGTTGCTAGGGTTGTTCCTAGGGCCGTTTCAAGGGCCGTTGTTAGGGCCGTTGCTAGGGCCGTTGCTAGGGCCGTTGTTAGGGCCGTTGCTAGGGCCGTTTCTAGGACCCTTGTTAGGGCCGTTGCTAGGGCCGTTGCTAGGGCCCTTGTTAGGGCCGTTGCTAGGGCCCTTGTTAGGGCTGTTGATAGGGCCCTTGTTAGGGCCGTTGCTAGGGCCCTTGTTAGGGCCGTTGCTAGGGCCCTTGTTAGGGCCGTTGCTAGGGCCCTTGTTAGGGCCGTTGCTAGGGCCGTTTCTAGGGCCGTTGCTAGGGCCGTTTCTAGGGCCCTTGTTAGGGCCGTTGCTAGGGCCGTTGCTAGGGCCCTTGTTAGGGCCGTTGCTAGGGCCATTGCTAGGGCCGTTGCTAGGGCCGTTGCTAGGGCCCTTGTTAGGGCCGTTAAAGGGCCGTAGCTAGGGCCGTTGCTAGGGCCGTTGCTAGGGCCCTTGTTAGGGCCGTTGCTAGGGCCCTTTTTAGGTCCGTTACTAGGACCGTTGCTAGGGCCGTTGCTAGGGCCCTTGTTAGGGCCGTTGCTAGGGCCGTTGCTAGGGCCGTTGCTAGGGCCGTTGCTAGGGCCCTTGTTAGGGCCGTTGCTAGGGCCGTTGTTAGGGCCGTTGCTAGGGCCGTTGCTAGGGCCCTTGTTAGGGCCGTTGCTAGGGCCGTAGCTAGGGCCGTTGCTAGGGCCGTTGCTAGGGCCCTTGTTAGGGCCGTTGCTAGGGCCCTTGTTAGGGCCGTTGCTAGGGCCCTTGTTAGGGCCGTTGCTAGGGCCCTTGTTAGGGCCGTTGCTAGGGCCATTGCTAGGGCCCTTGTTAGGGCCGTTGCTAGGGCCCCTTGTTAGGGCCGTTGCTAGGGCCTTTGTTAGGGCCGTTGCTAGGGTCGTTGCTAGGGCCGTTGTTAAAGCCGTTGCTAGGGCCGTTGCTAGGGTCGTTGCTAGGGCCGTTGTTTGGGCCGTTGTTAGGGCCGTTGCTAGGGCCGTTGCTAGGGCCGTTGTTAGGGCCGTTGCTAGGGCCGTTGCTAGGGCCGTGGTTAGGGCAGTTGCTAGGGCCATTGTTAGGGCCGTTGCTAGGGCCTTTGTTAGGGCCGTTGCTAGGGCCGTTGCTAGGGCCGTTGCTAGGGCCGTTGCTAGGGCCCTTGTTAGGGCCGTTGCTAGGGCCGTAGCTAGGGCCGTTGCTAGGGCCGTTGCTAGGGCCCTTGTTAGGGCCGTTGCTAGGGCCGTTGTTAGGGCCGTTGCTAGGGCCGTTGCTAGGGCCCTTGTTAGGGCCGTTGCTAGGGCCGTAGCTAGGGCCGTTGCTAGGGCCGTTGCTAGGGCCCTTGTTAGGGCCGTTGCTAGGGCACTTGTTAGGGCCGTTGCTAGGGCCCTTGTTAGGGCCGTTGCTAGGGCCCTTGTTAGGGCCGTTGCTAGGGCCGTTGCTAGGGCCCTTGTTAGGGCCGTTGTTAAAGCCGTTGCTAGGGCCGTTGCTAGGGTCGTTGCTAGGGCCGTTGTTTGGGCCGTTGTTAGGGCCGTTGCTAGGGCCGTTGCTAGGGCCGTTGTTAGGGCCGTTGCTAGGGCCGTTGCTAGGGCCGTGGTTAGGGCAGTTGCTAGGGCCATTGTTAGGGCCGTTGCTAGGGCCTTTGTTAGGGCCGTTGTTAGGGCCGTTCCTAGGGCCGTTGTTAGGGCCGTTGCTAGGGCCGTTGTTAGGGCCGTTGCAAGGGCCGTTGTTAGGGCCGTTGCTAGGGCCCTGTTTAGGGCCGTTGCTAGGGCCCTTTTTAGGGCCGTTGCTAGGGCCGTTGCTAGGGACGTTGCTAGGGCCCTTGTTAGGGCCGTTGCTAGGGCCGTTGCTAGGGCCGTTGCTAGGGCCCTTGTTAGGGCCGTTGCTAGGGCCGTTGCTTGGGCCGTTGCTAGGGCCGTTGCTAGGGCCCTTGTTAGGGCCGTTGCTAGGGCCGTAGCTAGGGCCGTTGCTAGGGCCGTTGCTAGGGCCCTTGTTAGGGCCGTTGCTAGGGCCCTTGTTAGGGCCGTTGCTAGGGCCCTTGTTAGGGCCGTTGCTAGGGCCCTTGTTAGGGCCGTTGCTAGGGCCCTTGTTAGGGCCGTTGCTAGGGCCGTTGCTAGGGCCGTTGCTAGGGCCGTTGCTAGGGCCGTTGCTAGGGCCCTTGTTAGGGCCGTTGCTAGGGCCCTTGTTAGGGCCGTTGCTAGGGCCCTTGTTAGGGCCGTTGCTAGGGCCCTTGTTAGGGCCGTTGCTAGGGCCCTTGTTAGGGCCGTTGATAGGGCCCTTGTTAGGGCCGTTGCTAGGGCCCTTGTTAGGGCCGTTGCTAGGGCCGTTGTTATGGCCGTTGCTAGGGCCGTTGCTAGGGCCGTTGTTAGGGCCGTTGCTAGGGCCGTTTCTAGGGCCGTTGCTAGGGCCCTTGTTAGGGCCGTTATAGGGCCGTAGCTAGGGCTGTTGCTAGGGCCGTTGCTAGGGCCCTTGTTAGGGCCGTTGCTAGGGCCCTTGTTAGGGCCGTTGCTAGGGCCCTTGTTAGGGCCGTTGCAAGGGCCGTGGCTAGGGCCGTTGTTAGGGCCGTTGCTAGGGCCGTTGCTAGGGCCCTTGTTAGGGCCGTTGCTAGGGCCGTAGCTAGGGCCGTTGCTAGGGCCGTTGTTAGGGCCGTTGCTAGGGCCGTTGCTAGGGTTGTTCCTAGGGCCGTTTGAAGGGCCGTTGTTAGGGCCGTTGCTAGGGCCCTTGTTAGGGCCGTTGCTAGGGCCGTTGTTAGGGCCCTTGTTAGGGCCGTTGCTAGGGCCCTTGTTAGGGCCGTTGCTAGGGCCCTTGTTAGGGCCGTTGCTAGGGCCTTTGCTAGGGCCGTTGCTAGGGCCGTTGCTAGGGCCCTTGTTAGGGCCGTTGCTAGGGCCCTTGTTAGGGCCGTTGCTAGGGCCCTTGTTAGGGCCGTTGCTAGGGCTCTTGTTAGGGCCGTTGCTAGGGCCCTTGTTAGGGCCGTTGCTAGGGCCCTTGTTAGGGCCGTTGCTAGGGCCCTTGTTAGGGCCGTTGCTAGGGCCCTTGTTAGGGCCGTTGCTAGGGCCGTTGCTAGGGCCGTTGCTAGGGCCGTTGCTAGGGCCCTTGTTAGGGCCGTTGCTAGGGCCCTTGTTAGGGCCGTTGCTAGGGCCCTTGTTAGGGCCGTTGCTAGGGCCCTTGTTAGGGCCGTTGCTAGGGCCCTTGTTAGGGCCGTTGCTAGGGCCGTTGCTAGGGCCGTTGCTAGGGCCGTTGCTAGGGTTCTTCCTAGGGCCGTTTCAAAGGCCGTTGTTAGGGCCGTTGCTAGGGCCCTTGTTAGGGCCGTTGCTAGTGCCTTTGTTAGGGCCGTTGCTAGGGCCGTTGCTAGGGCCGTTGTTAGGGCCGTTGCTAGGGCCGTTTCTAGGGCCCTTGTTAGGGTCGTTGCTAGGGCCGTTGCTAGGGCCCTTGTTAGTGCCGTTGCTAGGGCCGTTGTTAGGGCCGTTGCTAGGGCCGTTGCTAGGGCCCTTGTTAGGGCTGTTATAGGGCCGTATCTAGGGCCGTTGCTAGGGCCGTTGCTAGGGCCCTTGTTAGGACCGTTGCTAGGACCGTTGCTAGGGCCGTTGTTAGGGCCGTTGCTAGGGCCGTTGCTAGGGCCCTTGTTAGGGCCGTTGTTAGGGCCCTTGTTAGGGCCGTTGCTAGGGCTCTTGTTAGGGCCGTTGCTAGGGCCGTTGTTAGGGCCGTTGCTAGGGCAGTTGCTAGGGCCCTTGTTAGGACCGTTGCTAGGACCGTTGCTAGGGCCGTTGTTAGGGCCGTTGCTAGGGCCGTTGCTAGGGCCCTTGTTAGGGCCGTTGTTAGGGCCCTTGTTAGGGCCGTTGCTAGGGCTCTTGTTAGGGCCGTTGCTAGGGCCGTTGTTAGGGCCGTTGCTAGGGCAGTTGCTAGGGCCCTCGTTAGGGCTGTTGCTAGGGCCCTTGTGAGGGCCGTTGCTAGGGCCCTTGTAAGGGCCGTTGCTAGGGCCGTTGCTATGGCCGTTTCTAGCGCCATTGCTAGGGCCGTTGCTAGGGCCGTTGTTAGGGCCGTTGCTAGGGCCGTTGTTAAAACCATTGCTAGGGCCGTTGCTAGGGCTGTTGCTAGGGCAGTTGTTTGGGCAGCTTTTAGGGCCGTTGCTAGGGCCGTTGCTAGGGCCGTTGTTAGAGCCGTTGCTAGGGCCGTTGCTAGGGCCGTGGTTAGGGCAGTTGCTAGGGCCGTTTTTAGGGCCGTTGCTAGGGCCTTTGTTAGGGCCGTTGCTAGGGCCGTTGCTAGGGCCGTGGTTAGGGCCGTTGCTAGGGCCGTTGCTAGGGCCGTTGCTAGGGCCATTGTTAGGGCCGTTGTTAGGGCCGTTGCTAGGGCCGTTGCTAGGGCCGTTGCTAAAGCCGTTGCTAGGGCCGTTGCTAGGGCCGTTGCTAGGGCCTTTGCTAGAGCCCTTGTTAGGGCCGTTGCTAGGGCCCTTGTTAGGGCCGTTGCTAGGGCCCTTGTTAGGGCCGTTGCTAGGGCCCTTGTTAGGGCCGTTGCTAGGGCCGTAGCTAGGGCCGTTGCTAGGGCCGTTGCTAGGACCGTTGTTAGGGCCCTTGTTAGGGCCGTTGCTAGGGCCCTTGTTAGGGCCGTTGCTAGGGCCATTGCTAGGGCCGTTGCTAGGGCCGTTGCTAGGGCCCTTTTTATGGCCGTTGCTAGGGCCGTAGCTAGGGCCGTTGCTAGGGCCGTTGCTAGGGCCGTATCTAGGGCCCTTGTTAGGGCCGTTGCTAGGGCCCTTGTTAGGGCCGTTGCTAGGGCCCTTGTTAGGGCCGTTGCTAGGTCCGTTGCTAGGGCCGTTGTTAGGGCCGTTGTTAGGGCCCTTGTTAGGGCCATTGCTAGGGCCGTTGCTAAGGCCGTTTCTAGGGCCGTTGCTAGGGCCGTTGCTAGGGCCGTTGTTAGGGCCGTTGCTAGGGCCGTTGCTTGGGCCCTTGTTAGGGCCGTTGCTAGGGCCGTAGCTAGGGCCCTTGTTAGGGCCGTTGCTAGGGCCCTTGTTAGGGCCGTTGCTAGGGCCCTTGTTAGGGCCGTTGCTAGGGCTCTTGTTAGGGCCGTTGCTAGGGCCTTTGTTAGGGCCGTTGCTAGGGCCGTTGCTAGGGCCGTTGCTAGGGCCGTTGCTAGGGTTCTTCCTAGGGCCGTTTCAAAGGCCGTTGTTAGGGCCGTTGCTAGGGCCCTTGTTAGGGCCGTTGCTAGTGCCTTTGTTAGGGCCGTTGCTAGGGCCGTTGCTAGGGCCGTTGTTAGGGCCGTTGCTAGGGCCGTTTCTAGGGCCCTTGTTAGGGTCGTTGCTAGGGCCGTTGCTAGGGCCCTTGTTAGTGCCGTTGCTAGGGCCGTTGTTAGGGCCGTTGCTAGGGCCGTTGCTAGGGCCCTTGTTAGGGCTGTTATAGGGCCGTATCTAGGGCCGTTGCTAGGGCCGTTGCTAGGGCCCTTGTTAGGACCGTTGCTAGGACCGTTGCTAGGGCCGTTGTTAGGGCCGTTGCTAGGGCCGTTGCTAGGGCCCTTGTTAGGGCCGTTGTTAGGGCCCTTGTTAGGGCCGTTGCTAGGGCTCTTGTTAGGGCCGTTGCTAGGGCCGTTGTTAGGGCCGTTGCTAGGGCAGTTGCTAGGGCCCTCGTTAGGGCTGTTGCTAGGGCCCTTGTGAGGGCCGTTGCTAGGGCCCTTGTAAGGGCCGTTGCTAGGGCCGTTGCTATGGCCGTTTCTAGCGCCATTGCTAGGGCCGTTGCTAGGGCCGTTGTTAGGGCCGTTGCTAGGGCCGTTGTTAAAACCATTGCTAGGGCCGTTGCTAGGGCTGTTGCTAGGGCAGTTGTTTGGGCAGCTTTTAGGGCCGTTGCTAGGGCCGTTGCTAGGGCCGTTGTTAGAGCCGTTGCTAGGGCCGTTGCTAGGGCCGTGGTTAGGGCAGTTGCTAGGGCCGTTTTTAGGGCCGTTGCTAGGGCCTTTGTTAGGGCCGTTGCTAGGGCCGTTGCTAGGGCCGTGGTTAGGGCCGTTGCTAGGGCCGTTGCTAGGGCCGTTGCTAGGGCCATTGTTAGGGCCGTTGTTAGGGCCGTTGCTAGGGCCGTTGCTAGGGCCGTTGCTAAAGCCGTTGCTAGGGCCGTTGCTAGGGCCGTTGCTAGGGCCTTTGCTAGAGCCCTTGTTAGGGCCGTTGCTAGGGCCCTTGTTAGGGCCGTTGCTAGGGCCTTTGTTAGGGCCGTTGCTAGGGCCCTTGTTAGGGCCGTTGCTAGGGCCGTAGCTAGGGCCGTTGCTAGGGCCGTTGCTAGGACCGTTGTTAGGGCCCTTGTTAGGGCCGTTGCTAGGGCCCTTGTTAGGGCCGTTGCTAGGGCCATTGCTAGGGCCGTAGCTAGGGCCGTTGCTAGGGCCCTTTTTATGGCCGTTGCTAGGGCCGTAGCTAGGGCCGTTGCTAGGGCCGTTGCTAGGGCCGTATCTAGGGCCCTTGTTAGGGCCGTTGCTAGGGCCCTTGTTAGGGCCGTTGCTAGGGCCCTTGTTAGGGCCGTTGCTAGGGCCGTTGCTAGGGCCGTTGTTAGGGCCGTTGTTAGGGCCCTTGTTAGGGCCATTGCTAGGGCCGTTGCTAAGGCCGTTTCTAGGGCCGTTGCTAGGGCCGTTGCTAGGGCCGTTGTTAGGGCCGTTGCTAGGGCCGTTGCTTGGGCCCTTGTTAGGGCCGTTGCTAGGGCCGTAGCTAGGGCCGTTGCTAGGGCCGTTGCTAGGGCCGTGGTTAGGGCCGTTGTTAGGGCCGTTGCTAGGGCCGTTGCTAGGGCCGTTGCTAGGGCCGTTGTTAGGGCCGTTCCTAGGGCCGTTGTTAGGGCCGTTGCCAGGGCCGTTGGTAGGGCCGTTGCCAGGGCCGTTGTTAGGGCCGTTGCTAGGGCCCTTGTTAGGGCCGTTGCTAGGGCCCTTTTTAGGGCCGTTTCAAGGGCCGTAGCTAGGGCCGTTGCTAGGTCCCTTGTTAGGGCCGTTGCTAGGGCCGTTGCTAGGGCCGTTGCTAGGGCCTTTGCTAGGGCCCTTATTAGGGCCGTTGCTAGGGCCGTTGCTAGGGCCGTTGCTAGGGCCGTTGCTAGGGCCCTTTTTAGGGCCGTTGCTAGGGCCGTAGCTAGGGCCATTGCTAGGGCCGTTGCTAGGGCCGTTGCTAGGGCCGTTGTTAGGGCCGTTCCTAGGGCCGTTGTTAGGGCCGTTGCTAGGGCCGTTGGTAGGGCCGTTGCAAGGGCCGTTGTTAGGGCCGTTGCTAGGGCCCTTGTTAGGGCCGTTGCTAGGGCCCTTTTTAGGGCCGTTTCAAGGGCCGTTGCTAGGGCCGTTGCTAGGTCCCTTGTTAGGGCTGTTGCTAGGGCCGTTGCTAGGGCCGTTGCTAGGGCCGTTGCTAGGGCCCTTATTAGCGCCGTTGCTAGGGCCGTTGCTAGGGCCGTTGCTAGGGCCCTTTTTAGGGCCGTTGCTAGGGCCGTAGCTAGGGCCATTGCTAGGGCCGTTGCTCGGGCCCTTGTTAGGGCCGTTGCTAGGGCCCTTGTTAGGGCCGTTGCTAGGGCCCTAGTTAGGGCCGTTGCTAGGGCCCTTGTTAGGGCCGTTGCTAGGGCCCTTGTTAGGGCCGTTGCTAGGGCCCTTGTTAGGGCCGTTGCTAGGGACGTGGCTAGGGCCGTTGTGAGGGCCGTTGCTAGGGCCGTTGCTAGGGCTGTTGCAAGGGCTGTTGTTAGGCCCGTTGCTAGGGCTTTTTTTAGGGCCGTTGCTAGGGCCGTTGCTAGGGCCGTTGCTAGGGCCGTTGTTAGTACCGTTGCTAGGGCCGTTGCTAGGACCGATGCTACGGCCCTTGTTAGGGCCGTTGCTAGGGCCATTGCTAGGGCCGTTGCTAGGGCCGTTGCTAGGGCCCTTTTTATGGCCGTTGCTAGGGCCGTAGCTAGGGCCGTTGCTAGGGCCGTTGCTAGGGCCGTATCTAGGGCCCTTGTTAGGGCCGTTGCTAGGGCCCTTGTTAGGGCCGTTGCTAGGGCCCTTGTTAGGGCCGTTGCTAGGGCCGTTGCTAGGGCCTTTGTTAGGGCCGTTGTTAGGGCCCTTGTTAGGGCCATTGCTAGGGCCGTTGCTAAGGCCGTTTCTAGGGTCGTTGCTAGGGCCGTTGCTAGGGCCGTTGTTAGGGCCGTTGCTAGGGCCGTTGTTAAAGCGGTTGCTAGGGTCGTTGCTAGGGCCGTTGCTAGGGCCGTTTTTTTGGCCGTTGTTAGGGCCGTTGCTAGGGCCGTTGTTAGGGCCGTTGCTAGGGCCGTTGCTAGGGCCGTTTTTAGGGCCGTTGCTAGGGCCGTTGCTAGGGCCGTGGTTAGGGCCGTTGCTAGGGCCGTTGTTAGGGCCGTTGCTAGGGCCTTTGTTAGGGCCGTTGCTAGGGCCGTTGCTAGGGCCGTTGCTAGGGCCGTTGCTAGGGCCGTTGCTAGGGCCGTTGCTAGGGCTGTTTCTAGGGCCGTTGTTAGGGCCGTTCCTAGGGCCGTTGTTAGGGCCGTGGCTAGGGCCGTTGTTAGGGCCGGTGCAAGGTCCGTTGTTAGGGCCGTTGCCAAGGCCCTTGTTAGGGCCGTTGCTAGGGCCGTTGCTAGGGCCGTTGCTAGGGCCGTTGTTAGGGCCGTTGCTAGGGCCGTTGCTAGAGCCGTTGCTAGGGCCGTTGCTGGTGCCGTTGCTAGGGCCGTTGCTAGGGCCGTTGCTAGGGCCGTTGCTAGGGCCGTTGCTAGGGCCGTTGCTAGGGCCGTTGCTAGGGCCGTTTCTAGGGCCGTTGTTAGGGCCGTTCCTAGGGCCGTTGTTAGGGCCGTGGCTAGGGCCGTTGTTAGGGCCGGTGCAAGGGCCGTTGTTAGGGCCGTTGCCAAGGCCCTTGTTAGGGCCGTTGCTAGGGCCGTTGCTAGGGCCGTTGCTAGGGCCGTTGTTAGGGCCGTTGCTAGGGCCGTTGCTAGAGCCGTTGCTAGGGCCGTTGCTGGTGCCGTTGCTAGGGCCGTTGCTAGGGCCGTTGCTAGGGCCGTTGCTAGGGCCGTTGCTAGGGCCGTTGCTAGGGCCGTTGCTATAGCCGTTGCTAGGGCCGTTGCTAGGGCCGTTGCTAGGGCCGTTGCTTGGGCCGTTGCTAGGGCCGTTGCTAGGGCCGTTGCAAGGGCCCTTGTTAGGGCCATTGCTAGTGCCGTTGTTAGGGCCGTGGCTAGGGCTGTTGCTAGGGCCGTTGCAATACCCTTGTTAGGGCCGGTGCTAGTGCCGTTGTTAGGGCCGTTGCTAGGGCCGTTGCTAGGGCCGTTGCTAGGGCCGTTGTTAGGGCCGTTGTTAGGGCCGTTGTTAGGGCCGTTGCTAGGGCCGTTGTTAGGGCCCTTGTTAGGGCCGTTGCTAGGGCTTTTGTTAGGGCCGTTGCTAGGGCCGTTTCTAGGGCCGTTGTTAGGGCCGTTGTTAGGGCCCTTGTTAAAGCCGTTGCTATGGTCGTTGCTAGGGCCGTTGTTAGGGCCGTTGCTAGGGCCCTTGTTAGGGCCGTTACTAGGGCCGTTGCTAGGGCCGTTGTTAGGGCCGCTGCTACGGCCGTGGTTTGTGCCGCTGCTACGGCCGTTGTTAGGGCCGTGTCTAGGGCCGTTGTTAGGGCCGTTGTTAGGGCCGTTGTTAGGGCCGTTGCTAGGGCCGTTGCAAGGGCCGTTGTTAGGGCCGTTGCTAGGGCCGTTGTAAGGGCCGTTGCTAGGGCCTTTGCTAGGGCCGTTGTTAGGGCCTTTGTTTGGGCCCTTGTTAGGGCCGTTGCTAGGGCCGTTGCTAGGGCCGTTTCTAGGGCCGTTGCTAGGGCCCTTGTTAGGCCCGTTGCTAGGGCCCTTGTTAGGGCCGTTCTACTGCCGTTTCTAGGGCCGTTGCTAGGGCCGTTGCTAGGGCCGTTGTTAGGGCCGTTGCTAGGGCACTTGTTAGGGCCGTTGCTAGGGCCGTTGCTAGGGCCGTTGCTAGGGCCGTTCTTAGGGCCGTTGCTAGGGCCGTTGCTAGGGCCGTTGCTAGGGCCGTTGCCGGTGCCGTTGCTAGGGCCGTTGCTAGGGCCATTGCTAGGGCCGTTGCTAGGGCCTTTTCTAGGGCCGTTGCTAGGGCCGTTGCTAGGGCCGTTGCTAGGGCCGTTGCTAGGGCCGTTGCTAGGGCCGTTGCTAGAGCCGTTGCTAGGGCCGTTGCTAGGGCCGTTGCTAGGGCCGTTGTTAGGGCCGTTGTTAGGGCCGTTGTTAGGGCCGTTGTTAGGGCCGTTGCTAGGGCCGTTGTTAGGGCCCTTGTTAGGGCCGTTGCTAGGGCCGTTGTTAGGGCCGTTGTTAGGGCCCTTATTAGGGCCGTTGCTAGGGCTTTTGTTAGGGCCGTTGCTAGGGCCGTTTCTAGGGCCGTTGTTAGGGCCGTTGTTAGGGCCCTTGTTAAAGCCGTTGCTATGGCCGTTTCTAGGGCCGTTGTTAGGGCCGTTGCTAGGGCCCTTGTTAGGGCCGTTGCTAGGGCCGTTGCTAGGGCCGTTGCTAGGGCCGCTGCTAGGGCCGTTGTTAGGGCCGCTGCTAGGGCCGTTGTTAGGGCCGCTGTTCCGGCCGTGGTTTGTGCCGCTGCTACGGCCGTTGTTAGGGCCGTTGCTAGGGCCGTTGTTAGGGCCGTTGTTAGGGCCGTTGTTAGGGCCGTTGCTAGGGCCGTTGCAAGGGCCCTTGTTAGGGCCGTTGCTAGGGCCGTTGCTAGGGCCGTTGCTAGGGCCGTTGTAAGGGCCGTTGCTAGGGCCGTTGCTAGGGCCGTTGCTAGGGCCGATGTTAGGGCCGTTGGTAGGGCCGTTGTTACGGCCGTTGCTAGGGCCGTTATTAGGGCCAGTGTTAGGGCCCTTGTTTGGGCCGTTTTTAGGGCCCATGTTAGGGCCGTTGTTACAGCCCTTGCTAGGGCCGTTGCTAGGGCCGTTGCTAGGGCCGTTGCTAGGGCTTTTGTTAGGGCCGTTGTCAGGGCCGTTGTTAGGGCCGTTGCTAGGGCCGTTGTTAGGGCCGTTGCTAGGGCCGTTGATAGAACCGTTGCTAGGGCCCTTGTTAGGGCCGTTGCTAGGGCCGTTGTTAGGGCCGTTGCTAGGGCCGTTGATAGGGCCTTGTTTGGGCCGTTGCTAGGGCCCTTGTTAGGGCAGTTGCTAGGGCCTTTGCTAGGGCCGTTGTTAGGGCCGTTGTTAGGGCCTTTGTTTGGGCCCTTGTTAGGGCCGTTGCTAGGGCCGTTGCTAGGGCCGTTTCTAGGGCCGTTGCTAGGGCCCTTGTTAGGCCCGTTGCTAGGGCCCTTGTTAGGGCCGTTCTACTGCCGTTTCTAGGGCCGTTGCTAGGGCCGTTGCTAGGGCCGTGGTTAGGGCCCTTGTTAGGGCCGTTGCTAGGGCCGTTGCTAGGGCCGTTGTTAGGGCCGTTGCTAGGGCCCTTGTTAGGGCCGTTGCTAGGGCCGTTGTTAGGGCCGTTGTTATGGCCGTTGTTAGGGCCCTTGTTAGGGCCGTTGCTAGGGCCGTTGTTAGGGCCGTTGTTAGGGCCGTTGTTATGGCCGTTGAAAGGGCCCTTGTTAGGGCCGTTGCTAGGGCCTTTGTTAGGGCCGTTGTTAGGGCCCTTGTTTGGGCCCTGGTTAGGGCCGTTGCTAGGGCCGTTGTTAGGGCCGTTGCTAGGGCCGTTGCTAGGGCCGTTGCTAGGGCCGTTGTTAGGGCCGTTGCTAGGGACGTTGCTAGGGCCGTTGCTAGGGCCGTGGTTAGGGCCCTTGTTAGGGCCGTTGCTAGGGCCGTTGCTAGGGCCGTTGCTAGGGCCGTTGCTAGGGCCGTTGGTAGGGCCGTTGTTAGGGCCCTTGGGGGATTAAGGTTAAGGGGTTAAGGTTAGGGTTGGTGTTAGGGTTAGGTTTAGGTTTAGGGTTAGGGTTAGGGTTATGGTTATTCTTAGATTTATGGTTTAAAATTTAGGGTTTATGGTTTAAGGTTTAGTGTTTAGGATTGTTTAAGTTTTAGGGTGGTTTAGGTTTAGGGTATAGAATTTAGCGTTTAAGATTTTTTAATGGTTAGGGTTGTTTAGGTTTTAGCGTTTAGAGTTGTTTAGGGTTTTTTAGGGTTGTTTATAATTTAGTGTTTAGGGTTGTTCAGGATTTATGATTTAGGATATTTTAAGGTTTAGGGTTTAAGGTTGTATAGTGTTTTAGGGTTAGAGGGTATAATGTTTAGGGTTAAGGGTTTAGGGTTGTTTAGGGTATAGCGTTAATGGTTTTAGGGTTTAGGCTTGTTTAGGGTTTAGTGTTTAGGGTTTAGAGTTTGGGGTTTTTTAGCGTTTAGAGTTTATAGTTTAGGGTTTAGGGTGCTTTTGGAATTAGTGTTTAGAGTTTTTTGGGGTTTAGGGTTTAGGATTTAGGGTGTTAGGGTTAGTGTTAGGGTTAGGTTTAGGGTTAAGGTGAGGGTTAGGGTGAGGGTTAAGGTTAGTGTTAGTGTTAGGGTAAGGGTTAGGGTTAGGGATAGGGTTAGGGTTAGGGTTAGTGTTAGGGTTAGGGTTAGGGTTAGGGTTAGGGTTACATGTTAGGGTTAGGGTTAGTGTTAGGGGTTAGGGGTTAGTGTTAGGGTTAGGGTTAGGGTTAGGTTTAGTGTTAGGGTTATTATTAGGGGGTTAGGTTTTAGTTAAGGATTAGTGTTAGGGTTAGAATTAGAAATAGGGTTAGTGTTAGGATTAGGGTCAGGGTTAGGTTTAGGGTTAGGGTTAGGGTTAGGGTTAGGGTTATGGTTAGTGTTAGGATTAGGGTTAGGGTTAGGGTCAGGTTTGGTTTAGGGTTAGGGTTAGGGTTAGGGTTAGATTTAGGGTCAGGTTTAGGTTTATTGTTAGATTTAGGGATTAGGGTTTAAGGTTTATGGTTTAGGATTGTTTAAGGTTTAGGGTGGATTAGGTTTAGGGTTTAGAGTTTAGTGTTATGGTTATGGTTAGTGTTAGGGTTAGGGTTAGGGTTAGGGTTAGGGTTAGGGTTAGGGATAGGGTAATGGTTAGGGTTAGGTTTAGGGTTAGGGTTAGGGTAAGGGTTAGGGGTTAGTGTTAGGGTTAGGGTTAGGGTTAGGGTTAGGTTAGGTTTAGGGTTAGGGTTAGGGTTAGGGTTAGGGTTATTATTAGGGGGTTAGGTTTAAGTTTAGGATTAGTGTTAGGGTTAGAATTAGAAATAGGGTTAGTGTTAGGATTAGGGTCAGTGTTAGGTTTAGGGTTAGGGTTAGGGTTAGGGTTAGGGTTAGGGTCAGGGAGGGTTTAGGGTTAGGGTTAGGGTTAGGGTTAGATTTAGGGTTAGGTTTAGGTTTATTGTTAGATTTAGGATTTAGGGTCTAAGGTTTATGGTTTAGGATTGTTTAAGGTTTAGGGTGGATTAGGTTTAGGGTTTAGAGTTTAGTGTTATGGTTACGGTTAGGGTTAGGGTTAGGGTTAGGGTTAGGATTAGGGTTAAGGTTAGGGTTAGGATTAGGTTTAGGGTTAGGGTTAGGGTTAGGGTTAGGGTTAGGGTTAGGGTTAGGGTTAGGATTAAGGTTAGGGTTAGGGTTAGGGTAAGGGTTAGGGGTTAGGTTTAGGGTTATGGTTATTGTTAGGTTTAGGGTTTAGGGTTTAGTGTTTAGGGTTTAAGGTTTAGGGTTTAGGATTGTTTAAGATTTAGGGTGGTTTAGGTTAAGGGTTTATGGTTTAGAGTTTAGGATTGTTTAAGGTTTAGGGTTGTTTAGGGTATAGTGTTTAAAGTTAAAAGTTTAGGGTTGTTTAGGGTTTAGTGTTTAGGGTTTAGGGTTGTTTAAGGTTTAGTGTTTAAGGTTTAGGTTTTAGGGTTGTTTTGGGTTTAGTGTTTAGTGTTGTTTAGGGTATAGTGTTAATGGTTTAGGGTTTAGGGTTATTTAGGGTTTAGTGTTTAAGGTTTAGGGTATAGGGTTGTTTAGGGTTTAGTGTTTAGGGTTGTTTATGGTTTAGAGATTAGGGTTGTTTAGGGTTGTTTAGAGGTTAGTGTTTAGGGTTATTCAGGGTTTATGATTTAGGGTTGTTCAGGGTTTAGGATTTATGGTTGTTCAGGGTTTAGGATTTAGGGATTAAGGTTAAGGGGTTGAGGTTAGGGTTAGGGTTAGGGTTAGGGTTAGAGCTAAGGTTATGGGGTTATGTTAGGCTTAAGGTTAGGGTTAGTGTTATGGGGTTAAGGTTAGGGTTGGGGTTAGGGTTAGGTTTAGGTTTAGGGTTAGGGTTAAGGTTAGTGTTAGTGTTAGAATAATGGTTAGGGTTAGGGATAGGGTTAGGGTTAGGGTTAGGGTTAGGGTTAAGGTTAGGGTTAGGGTTAGGGTTAGGGTTAGGGGTTAGTGTTAGGGTTAGGGTTAGGGTTAGGGTTAGGGTTAGGTTTAGTGTTAGGGTTATTATTAGGGGGTTAGGTTTTAGTTTAGGATTAGTGTTAGGGTTAGAATTAGAAATAGGGTTAGTGTTAGGATTAGGGTCAGGGTTAGGTTTAGAAATATGGTTAGGGTTAGGGTTAAGGGTAGGGTTAAAGTTAGGGTTAGAATTAAAGTTTAGGGTTTAGTGTTAGGATTAGGGATAGTGTGAGGTTTAGGGTTAGGTTTAGGGTTAGGGTTAGGGTTAGTGTTTGGGTTATGATTAGTGTTAGGATTAGGATTAGGGTTAGGGTAAGGTTTATGTTTAGGGTTAGGGTTAGGGTTAGGGTTAGATTTAGGGTTAGGTTTAGGTTTATTGTTAGATTTAGGGTTTAGGGTTTAAGGTTTATGGTTTAGGATTGTTTAAGTTTAAGGGTGGATTAGGTTTAGGGTTTAGAGTTTAGTATTATGGTTACGGTTAGGGTTATGGTTAGGGTTTTAGTTAGGGTTAGGGTTAGGGTTAGGGTTAGGGTTAAGGTTAGGGTTAGTGTTAGGGTTAGGGTTATGGTTAGTGTTAGGATTAGGGTTAGGGTTAGGGTCAGGGTTAGGTTTAGGGTTAGGGATAGGGTTAGGGTTAGATTTAGGGTTAGGTTTAGGTTTATTGTTAGATTTAGGGTTTAGGGTTTAAGGTTTATGGTTTAGGATTGTTTAAGGTTTAGGGTGGATTAGGTTTAGGGTTTAGAGTTTAGTGTTATGGTTATGGTTAGGGTTAGAGTTAGGGATGGAGTTAGGGTTAGGGTTAGGGTTATGGTAAGGGTCAGGTTTAGGGTTAGGGTTAGGGTTAGGGTAAAAGTAAGGGGGTTAGTGTTAGGGTTTGTGTTAGGGTTAGGGTTAGGGTTAGGGTTAGATTAGGGTTAGGGTTAGGGTTAGGGTTAGGGTTAGGGTTAGGGTTAGGGTTAGGTTTAAGGGTTAGGGTTAGTGAAAGGGTTAGGGTTATTATTAGGGGGTTAGGTTTAAGTTTAGGATTAGTGTTAGGGTTAGAATTAGAAATAGGGTTAGTGTTAGGATTAGGGTCAGGGTTAGGTTTAGGGTTAGGGTTAGGGTTAGGGTCAGGGAGGGTTTAGGGTTAGGGTTAGGGTTAGGGTTAGAGTTAGGGTTAGGTTTAGGTTTATTGTTAGATTTAGGATTTAGGGTCTAAGGTTTATGGTTTAGGATTGTTTAAGGTTTAGGGTGGATTAGGTTTAGGGTTTAGAGTTTAGTGTTATGGTTACGGTTAGGGTTAGGGTTAGGGTTAGGATTAGGGTTAAGGTTAGGGTTCGGATTAGGTTTAGGGTTAGGGATAGGGTTAGGGATAGGGTTAGGGTTAGGGTTAGGGTTAGGATTAGGGTTAAGGTTAGGGTTAGGTTTAGGGTTAGGGTTAGGGTTAGGGTTAGGGTTAGGATTAGGGTTAGGATTAGGGTTAGGGTTAGGGTTAGGGTAAGGGTTAGGGGTTAGGGTTAGGGTTATGGTTATTGTTAGGTTTAGGGTTTAGAGTTTAGTGTTTAGGGTTTAAGGTTTAGGGTTTAGGATTGTTTAAGATTTAGGGTGGTTTAGGTTAAGGGTTTAGGGTTTAGAGTTTAGGATTGTTTAAGGTTTAGGATTGTTTAGGGTATAGTGTTTAGGGTTAAAAGTTTAGGGTTGTTTAGGGTTTAGTGTTTAGGGTTTAGGGTTGTTTAAGGTTTAGTGTTTAAGGTTTAGGTTTTAGGGTTGTTTTGGGTTTAGTTTTTAGTGTTTTTTAGGGTATAGTGTTAATGGTTTAGGGTTTAGGGTTATTTAGGGTTTAGTGTTCAAGGTTTAAGGTATAGGGTTGTTTAGGGTTTAGTGTTTAGGGTTGTTTATGGTTTAGTGATTAGGGTTGTTTAGGGTTGTTTAGAGGTTAGTGTTTAGGGTTATTCAAGGTTTATGATTTAGGGTTGTTCAGGGTTTAGGATTTATGGTTGTTCAGGGTTTAGGATTTAGGGATTAAGG
>NC_137985.1:867500-877500 GCF_963924665.1 Micromys minutus | reverse complement strand
TTTAAGGTTTAGGGTATAGGGTTGTTTAGGGTTTAGTGTTTAGGGTTGTTTATGGTTTAGTGATTAGGGTTGTTTAGGTTTGTTTAGAGGTTAGTGTTTAGGGTTATTCAGCGTTTATGATTTAGGGTTGTTCAGGGTTTAGGATTTATGGTTGTTCAGGGTTTAGGATTTAGGGATTAAGGTTAAGGGGTTAGGGTTAGGGTTAGGGTTAGGGTTAGGGTTAGGGTTAGGGTTAGCATTAGGGTTAGAGTTAGGGTTAGAGTTAGGGTTAGAGTTATGGTTATGGTTAGTGTTAGGATTAGGGTTAGGGTTAGGGTCAGGGTTAGGTTTAGGTTTAGGGTTAGGGTTAGGGTTAGGGTTAGGGTTAGATTTAGGGTCAGGTTTAGGTTTATTGTTAGATTTAGGTTTTAGGGTTTAAGGTTTATGGTTTAGGATTGTTTAAGGTTTAGGGTGGATTAGGTTTAGGGTTTAGAGTTTAGTGTTATGGTTACGGTTAGTGTTAGGCTTAGGGTTAGGGTTAGGGTTAGGGTAATGGTTAGGGTTAGGGTTAGGGTTAGGGTTAGGGTAAGGGTTAGGGGTTAGTGTTAAGGTTAGGGTTAGGGTTAGGGTTAGGGTTAGGTTAGGGTTAGGGTTAGGGTTAGGGTTAGGTTTAGGGTTTAGTGTTAGTGTTAGGGTTAGGGTTATTATTAGGGGGTTAGGTTTAAGTTTAGGATGAGTGTTAGGGTTAGAATTAGAAATAGGTTTAGTGTTAGGATTAGGGTCAGGGTTAGGTTTAGGGTTAGGGTTAGGGTTAGGGTGAGGGTTAGGGTCAGGGAGGGTTTAGGGTTAGGGTTAGGGTTAGGGTAAGATTTAGGGTTAGGTTTAGGTTTATTGTTAGATTTAGGATTTAGGGTCTAAGGTTTATGGTTTAAGATTGTTTAAGGTTTAGGGTGGATTAGGTTTAGGGTTTAGAGTTTAGTGTTATGGTTACGGTTAGGGTTAGGGTTAGGGTTAGGGTTAGGATTAGGGTTAAGGTTAGGGTTAGGATTAGGTTTAGGTTTAGGGTTAGGGTTAGGGTTAGGGTTAGGGTTAGGGGTAGGGTTAGGGTTAAGATTAGGATTAGGGTTAGGGTTAGGGTAAGGGTTAGGGGTTAGTGTTAGTGTTATGGTTATTGTTAGGTTTAGGGTTTAGGGTTTAGTGTTTAGGGTTTAAGGTTTAGGGTTTAGGATTGTTTAAGATTTAGGGTGGTTTAGGTTAAGGGTTTAGGGTTTAGAGTTTAGGATTGTTTAAGGTTTAGGGTTGTTTAGGGTATAGTGTTAATGGTTTAGGGTTTAGGGTTATTTAGGGTTTAGTGTTTAAGGTTTAGGGTATAGGGTTGTTTAGGATTTAGTGTTTAGGGTTGTGTATGGTTTAGTGATTAGGGTTGTTTAGGGTTGTTTAGAGGTTAGTGTTTAGGGTTATTCAGGGTTTATGATTTAGGGTTGTTCAGGGTTTAGGATTTATGGTTGTTCAGGGTTTAGGATTTAGGGATTAAGCTTAAGGGGTTAGGGTTTGGGTTAGGGTTAGGGTTAGGGTTAGCATTAGGGTTAGAGTTAGGGTTAGAGTTAGGGTTATGGGGTTATGTTAGGCTTAAGGTTAGGGTTAGGGTTATGGGGTTAAGGTTAGGGTTGGGGTTAGGGTTAGGTTTAGGTTTAGGGTTAGGTTTAGGGTTATGGTTATTCTCAGATTTAAGGTTTAAATTTTAGGGTTTATGGTTTAAGGTTTAGGATTTAGGATTGTTTAAGTTTTAGGGTGGTTTAGGTTTAGGGTATAGGGTTTAGCGTTTAAGATTGTTTAATGTTTAGGGTTGTTTAGGTTTCAGCGTTTAGAGTTGTTTAGGGTTTTTTAGGGTTGTTTATGATTTAGTGTTTAGGGTTGTTCAGGATTTATGATTTAGGATATTTTAAGGTTTAGGGTTTAAGGTTGTATAGTGTTTTGGGTTTAGGGTATAATGTTTAGTGTTAAGGGTTTAGGGTTGTTTAGGGTATAGTGTTAATGGTTTTAGGGTTTAGGCTTGTTTAGTGTTTAGTGTTTAGGGTTTAGGGTTTAGGGTTTTTTAGCGTTTAGTGTTTATAGTTTAGGGTTTTGGGTGCTTTTGGAATTAGTGTTTAGGGTTTTTCGGGGTTTAGGGTTTAGGATTTAGGGTGTTAGGGTTAGTGTTAGGGTTAGGTTTAGGGTTAAGGTGAGGTTTAGGGTGAGGGTTAAGGTTAGGGTTAGGGTTAAGGTTAGTGTTAGTTTTAGGGTAAGGGATAGGGTTAGGGATAGGGTTAGGGTTAGGGTTAGGGTTAGGGTTAAGGTTAGGGTTAGGGTTTGGGTTAGGTTTAGGGGTTAGGGTTAGGGTTAGTGTTAGGGGTTAGGGGTTAGTGTTAGGGTTAGGGTTAGGGTTAGGGTTAGGGTTAGGTTTAGTGTTATGGTTATTATTAGGGGGTTAGGTTTTAGTTTAGGATTAGTGTTAGGGTTAGAATTAGAAATAGGGTTAGTGTTAGGATTAGGGTCAGCGTTAGGTTTAGGGATATGGTTAGGGTTAGGGTTAAGGGTAGGGTTAGGGTTAGGGTTAGATTTAAAGTTTAGGGTTTAGTGTTAAGATTAGAGATAGTGTGAGGTTTAGGGTTAGGTTTAGAGTTAGGGTTAGGGATAGTGTTTGGGTTATGATTAGTGTTATTATTAGGGTTAGGGTTAGGGTCAGGTTTAGGTTTAGGGTTAGGGTTAGGGTTAGGGTTAGATTTAGGGTTAGATTTAGGTTTATTGTTAGATTTAGGGTTTAGGGTTTAAGGTTTAATGTTTAGGATTGTTTAAGCTTTAGGGTAGAATAGGTTTAGGGTTTAGAGTTTAGTATTATGGTTACGGTTAGGGTTAGGGTTAGGGTTAGAGTTAGGGTTAGGGTTATTGTTAGGGTTAGGGTTAGAGTTAAGGTTAGGGTTAATGTTAGGGTTAGGGTTATGGTTAGTGTTAGGATTAGGGTTAGGGTTAGGGTCAGGGTTAGGTTTAGGGTTAGGGATAGGGTTAGGGTTAGATTTAGGGTTAGGTTTAGGTATATTGTTAGATTTAGTGTTTAGGGTTTAAGGTTTATGGTTTAGGATTGTTTAAGGTTTAGGGTGGATTAGGTTTACGGTTTAGAGTTTAGTGTTATGGTTACGGTTAGGGTTAGGGTTAGGGATGGGGTTAGGGTTAGGGTTAGGGTTATGGTAAGGGTTAGGGTTAGGTTTAGGGTTAGGGTTATGGTAAAAGTTAGAAGGTTAGTGTTAGGGTTTGGGTTAGGGTTAGGGTTAGGTTTAGGGTTAGGTTAGGGTTAGGGATAGGGTTAGGGTTAGGGGTTAGGGTTAGTGTTAGGGTTAGGGTTATTATTAGGGGGTTAGGTTTAAGTTTAGGATTAGTGTTAGGGTTAGAATTAGAAATAGGGTTAGTGTTAGGATTAGGGTCAGGGTTAGGTTTAGGGTTAGGGTTAGGGTTAGGGTTAGGGTTAAAGTCATGAAGGGTTTAGGGTTAGGGTTAGGTTTAGGGTTAGATTTAGGGTTAGGTTTAGGTTTATTGTTAGATTTAGGATTTAGGGTCTAAGGTTTATGGTTTAGGATTGTTTAAGGTTTAGGGTGGATTAGGTTTAGGGTTTAGAGTTTAGTGTTATGGTTACGGTTAGGGTTAGGGTTAGGGTTAGGGTTAGGATTAGGGTTAAGGTTAGGGTTAGGATTAGGTTTAGGGTTAGGGTTAGGGTTAGGGTTAGGGTTAGGGTTAGGGTTAGGGTTAGGATTAGGGTTAGGATTAGGGTTAGGGTAAGGGTTAGGGGTTAGAGTTAGGGTCATGGTTATTGTTAGGTTTAGGGTTTAGGGTTTAGTGTTTAGGGTTTAAGGTTTAGGGTTTAGGATTGTTTAAGGTTTAGGGTGGTTTAGGTTAAGGGTTTAGGATTTAGAGTTTAGGATTGTTTAAGGTTTAGGGTTGTTTAGGGTATAGAGTTTAGGGTTAAAAGTTTAGGGTTGTTTAGGGTTTAGTGTTTAGGGTTTAGGGTTGTTTAAGGTTTAGTGTTAAAGGTTTAGGTTTTAGGGTTGTTTTGGGTTTAGTGTTTAATGTTGTTTAGGGTATAGTGTTAATGGTTTAGGGTTTTATTGTTATTTAGGGTTTAGTGTTTAAGGTTTAGGGTATAGGGTTGTTTAGGGTTTAGTGTTTAGGGTTGTTTATGATTTAGTGATTAGGGTTGTTTAGGGTTGTTTAGAGGTTAGTGTTTAGGGTTATTCAGGGTTTATGATTTAGGGTTGTTTAGGGTTTAGGATTTATGGTTGTTCAGGGTTTAGGATTTAGGGATTAAGGTTAAGGGGTTAGGGTTAGGGTTAGGGTTAGGGTTAGGGTTAGGGTTAGGGATAGCATTAGGGTTAGAGTTAGGGTTAGAGTTAGGGTTATGGGGTTATGTTAGGCTTAAGGTTAGGGTTAGGGTTATGGGGTTAAGGTTAGGGTTGGGGTTAGGGTTAGGTTTAGGTTTAGGGTTAGGGTTAGGGTTATGGTTATCCTTAGATTTATGGTTTAAAATTTAGGGTTTATGTTTTAAGGTTTAGGGTTTAGGATTGTTTAAGTTTTAGGGTGGTTTAGGTTTAGGGTATAGAATTTAGCGTTTAAGATTGTTTAATGTTTAGGGTTGTTTAGGTTTTAGCGTTTAGAGTTGTTTAGGGTTTTTTAGGGTTGTTTATAATTTAGTGTTTAGGGTTGTTCAGGATTTATGATTTAGGATATGTTAAGGTTTAGGGTTTAAGGTTGTATAGTGTTTTAGGGTTTAGGATATAATGTTTAGGGTTAAGGGTTTAGGGTTTTTTAGGGTATAGTGTTAATGGTTTTAGGGTTTAATCTTGTTTAGGGTTTAGTGTTTAGGGTTTAGGGTTTAGGGTTTTTTAGCGTTTAGTGTTTATAGTTTAGGGTTTAGGGTGCTTTTGGAATTAGTGTTTAGGGTTTTTCGAGGCTTAAGGTTTAGGATTTAGGGTGTTAGGGTTAGTGTTAGGGTTAGGTTTAGGGTTAAGGTGAGGGTTAGGGTGAGGGTTAAGGTTAGGGTTAGGGTTAAGGTTAGTGTTAGTGTTAGGGTAAGGGTTAGGGTTAGGGATAGGGTTAGGGTTAGGGTTAGGGTTAAGGTTAGGGTTAGGGTTAGGGTTAGGGGTTAGGGTTAGGGTTAGTGTTAGGGGTTAGGGGTTAGTGTTAGGGTTAGGGTTAGGTTTAGGGTTAGGGTTAGGGTTAGGTTTAGTGTTAGGGTTATTATTAGGGGGTTAGGTTTTAGTTTAGGATTAGTGTTAGGGTTAGAATTAGAAATAGGGTTAGTGTTAGGATTAGGGTCAGGGTTAGTTTTAGGGATAGGGTTAGGGTTAAGGGTAGGGTTAGAGTTAGGGTTAGATTTAAAGTTTGGGGTTTAGTGTTAGGATTAGGGATAGTGTGAGTTTTAGGGTTAGGTTTAGGGTTAGGGTTAGGGTTAGTGTTTGGGTTATGATTAGTGTTAGGATTAGGGTTAGGGTTAGGGTCAGGTTTAGGTTTAGGGTTAGGGTTAGGGTTAGGGTTAGATTTAGGGTTAGGTTTAGGTTTATTGTTAGATTTAAGGTTTAGGGTTTAAGGTTTATGGTTTAGGATTGTTTAAGGTTTAGGGTGGATTAAGTTTAGGGTTTAGAGTTTAGTATTATGGTTACGGTTATGGTTG
Organism: Micromys minutus; assembly: GCF_963924665.1. Classification (NCBI taxonomy): domain Eukaryota; kingdom Metazoa; phylum Chordata; class Mammalia; order Rodentia; family Muridae; genus Micromys; species Micromys minutus. Next base: position 871,823 of record NC_137985.1, on the reverse strand, counting down.
AGGTTAGGGTTAGAGTTAGGGTTAGGGTTAGGGTTAGGGTTAGGGTTAGGGTTAGGGTTAAGGTTAGGGTTAGTGTTAGAGTTAGGGTTATGGTTAGTGTTAGGATTAGGGTTAGGGTTAGGGTCAGGGTTAGGTTTAGGGTTAGGGATAGGGTTAGGGTTAGATTTAGGGTTAGGTTTAGGTTTATTGTTAGATTTAGGGTTTAGGGTTTAAGGTTTATGGTTTAGGATTGTTCAAGGTTTAGGGTGGATTAGGTTTAGGGTTTAGAGTTTAGTGTTATGGTTACGGTTAGTGTTAGGGTTAGGGATGGGATTAGGGTTAGGGTTAGGGTTAGGGTTAGGGTTAGGGTAATGGTTAGGGTTAGGGTTAGGGTTAGGGTAAGGGTTAGGGGTTAGTGTTAGGGTTAGGGTTAGGGTTAGGGTTAGGGTTAGTGTTAGGTTAGGGTTAGGGTTAGGGTTAGGGTTATGGTTAGGTTAGGGTTTGGGTTAGGGTTATGTTAAAGGTTAGGGTTAGGGTTAGGGTTAGAGTAAAAGTTAGCGGGTTAGTGTTAGGGTTTGTGTTAGGGTTAGGGTTAGGGTTAGGGTTAGGTTAGGGTTAGGGTTAGGTTTAGGGTTAGGGTTAGGGTTTAGGGTTAGTTTTAGGGTTAGGGTTAGGGTTAGGGGGTTAGGGTTAAGTTTAGGATTAGTGTTAGGGTTAGAATTAGAAATAGGTTTAGTGTTAGGATTAGGGTCAGGGTTAGGTTTAGGGTTAGGGTTAGGGTTAGGGTTAGGGTTAGGGTCAGGGAGGGTTTAGGGTTAGGGTTAGATTTAGGGTTAGGTTTAGGTTTAATGTTAGATTTAGGGTTTAGGGTCTACGGTTTATGGTTTAGGATTGTTTAAGGTTTAGGGTGGATTAGGTTTAGGGTTTAGAGTTTAGTGTTATGGTTACGGTTAGGGTTAGGGTTAGGGTTAGGGTTAGGGTTAGGATTAGGGTTAAGGTTAGGGTTAGGGTTAGGTTTAGGGTTAGGGTTAGGGTTAGGGTTATGGTTAGGGTTAGGGCTAGGGTTAGGTTTAGAATTAGGATTAGGGTTAGGGTTTGGGTAAGGGTTAGGGGTTAGGGTTAGGGTTAGGGTTAAGGTTAGGGTTAGGGTTAAGGTTAGGGTTAGGGTTAGGGTTAGGGTTAGGGTTAGGGTTAGGGTAAGTTTAGGGTTAGGGTTAGGGTTAGGGGTTAGGGTTAGTGTTAGGGTTAGGGTTATATTAGGGGGTTAGGTTTAAGTTTAGGATTAGTGTTAGGGTTAGAATTAGAAATAGGGTTAGTGTTAGGATTAGGGTCAGGGTTAGGTTTAGGCTTAGGGTTAGGGTTAGGGTTAGGGTTAAAGTCAGGGAGGGTTTAGGGTTAGGGTTAGGGTTAGGGTTAGATTTAGGGTTAGGTTTAGGTTTATTGTTAGATTTAGGATTTAGGGTCTAAGGTTTATGGTTTAGGATTGTTTAAGGTTTAGGGTGGATTAGGTTTAGGGTTTAGAGTTTAGTGTTATGGTTACGGTTAGGGTTAGGGTTAGGGTTAGGGTTAGGATTAGGATTAAGGTTAGGGTTAGGATTAGGTTTAGGGTTAGGGTTAGGGTTAGGGTTAGGGTTAGGGTTATGGTTAGGATTAGGGTTAGGGTTAGGTTTAGGGTAAGGGTTAGGGGTTAGGGTTAGGGTTATGTTTATTGTTAGGTTTAGGGTTTAGGGTTTAGTGTTTAGGGTTTAAGGTTTAGGGTTTAGGATTGTTTAAGGTTTAGGGTGGTTTAGGTTAAGGGTTTAGGGTTTAGAGTTTAGGATTGTTTAAGGTTTAGGGTTGTTAAGGGTATAGAGTTTAGGGTTAAAAGTTTAGGGTTGTTTAGGGTTTAGTGTTTAGGGTTTAGGGTTGTTTAAGGTTTAGTGTTTAAGGTTTAGGTTTTAGGGTTGTTTTGGGTTTAGTGTTTAGTGTTTTTTAGGGTATAGTGTTAATGGTTTAGGGTTTAGGGTTATTTAGGGTTTAGTGTTCAAGGTTTAAGGTATAGGGTTGTTTAGGGTTTAGTGTTTAGGGTTGTTTATGGTTTAGTGATTAGGGTTGTTTAGGGTTGTTTAGAGGTTAGTGTTTAGGGTTATTCAAGGTTTATGATTTAGGGTTGTTCAGGGTTTAGGATTTATGGTTGTTCAGGGTTTAGGATTTAGGGATTAAGGTTAAGGGGTTAGGGTTAGGGTTAGGGTTAGGGTTAGCATTAGGGTTAGTGTTAGGGTTAGAGTTAGGGTTATGGGGTTATGTTAGGCTTAAGGTTAGGGTTAGGGTTATGGGGTTAATGTTAGGGTTGGGGTTAGGGTTAGGTTTTGGTTTAGGGTTAGGGTTAGGCTTATGGTTATTCTTAGATTTATGGTTTAAAATTTAGGGTTTATGGTTTAAGGTTTAGGGTTTAGGATTGTTTAAGTTTTAGGGTGGTTTATGTTTAGGGTACAGAATTTAGCGTTTAAGATTGTTTAATGGTTAAGGTTGTTTAGGTTTTAGCGTTTAGAGTTGTTTAGGGTTTTTTAGGGTTGTTTATAATTTAGTGTTTAGGGTTGTTCAGGATTTATGATTTAGGATATTTTAAGGTTTAGGGTTTAAGGTTGTATAGTGTTTTAGGGTTTAGGGTATAATGTTTAGGGTTAAGGGTTTAGGGTTGTTTAGGGTATAGTGTTAATGGTTTTAGGGTTTTGGCTTGTTAAGGGTTTAGTGTTTAGGGTTTAGGGTTTAGGGTTTTTTAGCGTTTAGTGTTTATAGTTTAGGGTTTAGGGTGCTTTTGGAATTAGTGTTTAGGGTTTTTCGGGGTTTAGGGTTTAGGATTTAGGGTGTTAGGGTTAGTGTTAGGTTTAGGTTTAGGGTTAAGGTGAGGGTTAGGGTGAGGGTTAAGGTTAGGGTTAGGGTTAAGGTTAATTTTAGTGTTAGGGTAAGGGTTAGGGTTAGGGATAGGGTTAGGGTTAGGGTTAGGGTTAAGGTTAGGGTTAGGGTTAGGGTTAGGGGTTAGGGTTAGGGTTAGTGTTAGGGGTTAGGGGTTAGTGTTAGGGTTAGGGTTAGGGTTAGGGTTAGGGTTAGGTTTAGTGTTAGGGTTATTATTAGGGGGTTAGGTTTTAATTTAGGATTAGTGTTAGGGTTAGAATTAGAAATAGGGTTAGTGTTAGGATTAGGGTCAGGGTTAGGTTTAGGGATAGGGTTAGGGTTAAGGGTAGGGTTAGGGTTAGGGTCAGATTTAAAGTTTAGGGTTTAGTGTTAGGATTAGGGATAGTGTGAGTTTTAGGGTTAGGTTTAGGGTTAGGGTTAGGGTTAGTGTTTGGGTTATGATTAGTGTTAGGATTAGGGTTATGGTTAGATCAGGTTTAGGTTTAGGGTTAGGGTTAGGGTTAGATTTAGGGTTAGGTTTAGGTTTATTGTTAGATTTAGGGTTTAGGGTTTAAGGTTTATGGTTTAGGATTGTTCAAGGTTTAGGGTGGATTAGGTTTAGGGTTTAGAGTTTAGTATTATGGTTACGGTTAGGGTTAGAGTTAGGGTTAGATTTAGGGTTAGGGTTAGGGTTAGGGTTAGGGTTAGGGTTAAGGTTAGGGTTAGTGTTAGGGTTAGGGTTATGGTTAGTGTTAGGATTAGGGTTAGGGTTAGGGTCAGGGTTAGGTTTAGGGTTAGGGATAGGGTTAGGGTTAGATTTAGGGTTAGGTTTAGGTTTATTGTTAGATTTAGGGTTTAGGGTTTAAGGTTTATGGTTTAGGATTGTTCAAGGTTTAGGGTGGATTAGGTTTAGGGTTTAGAGTTTAGTGTTATGGTTACGGTTAGGGTTAGGTTTAGGGATGGGGTTAGGGTTAAGGTTAGGGTTATGGTAAGGGTTAGGGTTAGGGTTAGGGTTATGGTAAAAGTTAGGGGGTTAGTGTTAGGGTTTGGGTTAGGGTTAGGGTTAGGGTTAGGTTAGGGTTAGGGTTAGGGTTAGGGTTAGGGTTAGGGTTTAGGGTTAGTTTTAGGGTTAGGGTTATTATTAGGGGGTTAGGGTTAAGTTTAGGATTAGTGTTAGGGTTAGAATTAGAAATAGGTTTAGTGTTAGGATTAGGGTCAGGGTTAGGTTTAGGGTTAGGGTTAGGGTTAGGGTTAGGGTTAGGGTCAGGGAGGGTTTAGGGTTAGGGTTAGATTTAGGGTTAGGTTTAGGTTTAATGTTAGATTTAGGGTTTAGGGTCTACGGTTTATGATTTAGGATTGTTTAAGGTTTAGGGTGGATTAGGTTTAGGGTTTAGAGTTTAGTGTTATGGTTACGGTTAGGGTTAGGGTTAGGGTTAGGGTTAGGATTAGGATTAGGGTTAAGGTTAGGGT
>NC_137985.1:840000-865000 GCF_963924665.1 Micromys minutus | reverse complement strand
TAGGATTAGGGTTAGGGTTAGGGTTAGGGTAAGGGTTAGGGGTTAGGGTTAGGGTTATTTTTATTGTTAGGTTTAGGGTTTAGGGTTTAGTGTTTAGGGTTTAAGATTTAGGGTTTATGATTGTTTAAGATTTAGGTTGGTTTAGGTTAAGGGTTTAGGGTTTAGAGTTTAGGATTGTTTAAGGTTTTAGGTTTTTTAGGGTACAGTGTTTAGGGTTAGAAGTTTAGGGTTGTTTAGGGTTTAGTGTTTAGGGTTTAGGGTTGTTTAAGGTTTAGTGTTTAAGGTTTAGGTTTTAGGGTTGTTTTGGGTTTAGTGTTTAGTGTTGTTTAGGGTATAGTGTTAATAGTTTAGGGTTTAGGGTTATTTAGGGTTTAGTGTTTAAGGTTTAGGGTATAGGGTTGTTTAGGGTTTAGTGTTTAGGGTTGTTTATGGTTTAGTGATTAGGGTTGTTTAGGTTTGTTTAGAGGTTAGTGTTTAGGGTTATTCAGCGTTTATGATTTAGGGTTGTTCAGGGTTTAGGATTTATGGTTGTTCAGGGTTTAGGATTTAGGGATTAAGGTTAAGGGGTTAGGGTTAGGGTTAGGGTTAGGGTTAGGGTTAGGGTTAGCATTAGGGTTAGAGTTAGGGTTAGAGTTAGGGTTAGAGTTATGGTTATGGTTAGTGTTAGGATTAGGGTTAGGGTTAGGGTCAGGGTTAGGTTTAGGGTTAGGGTTAGGGTTAGGGTTAGGGTTAGGGTTAGATTTAGGGTCAGGTTTAGGTTTATTGTTAGATTTAGGTTTTAGGGTTTAAGGTTTATGGTTTAGGATTGTTTAAGGTTTAGGGTGGATTAGGTTTAGGGTTTAGAGTTTAGTGTTATGGTTACGGTTAGTGTTAGGCTTAGGGTTAGGGTTAGGGTTAGGGTAATGGTTAGGGTTAGTGTTAGGGTTAGGGTTAGGGTAAGGGTTAGGGGTTAGTGTTAAGGTTAGGGTTAGGGTTAGGGTTAGGGTTAGGTTAGGGTTAGGGTTAGGGTTAGGGTTAGGGTTAGGGTTTAGTGTTAGTGTTAGGGTTAGGGTTATTATTAGGGGGTTAGGTTTAAGTTTAGGATGAGTGTTAGGGTTAGAATTAGAAATAGGGTTAGTGTTAGGATTAGGGTCAGGGTTAGGTTTAGGGTTAGGGTTAGGGTTAGGGTGAGGGTTAGGGTCAGGGAGGGTTTAGGGTTAGGGTTAGGGTTAGGGTAAGATTTAGGGTTAGGTTTAGGTTTATTGTTAGATTTAGGATTTAGGGTCTAAGGTTTATGGTTTAAGATTGTTTAAGGTTTAGGGTGGATTAGGTTTAGGGTTTAGAGTTTAGTGTTATGGTTACGGTTAGGGTTAGGGTTAGGGTTAGGTTTAGGATTAGGGTTAAGGTTAGGGTTAGGATTAGGTTTAGGGTTAGGGTTAGGGTTAGGGTTAGGGTTAGGGTTAGTGGTTAGGGTTAGGGTTAGTGTTAGGGGTTAGGGGTTAGGGTTAGGGTTAGGGTTAGGGTTAGGGTTAGGGTTAGGTTTAGGTTTAGGGTTAGGGTTAGGGTTATGGTTATTCTTAGATTTATGGTTTAAAATTTATAGTTTATGGTTTAAGGTTTAGGGTTTAGGATTGTTTAAGTTTTAGGGTGGTTTAGGTTTAGGGTATAGGGTTTAGCGTTTAAGATTGTTTAATGTTTAGGGTTGTTTATGTTTTAGCGTTTAGAGTTGTTTAGGTTTTTTTAGGGTTGTTTATGATTTAGTGTTTAGGGTTGTTCAGGATTTATGATTTAGGATATTTTAAGGTTTAGGGTTTAAGGTTGTATAATGTTTTAGGGTTTAGGCTATAATGTTTAGGGTTAAGAGTTTAGGGTTGTTTAGGGTATAGTGTTAATGGTTTTAGGGTTTAGGTTTGTTTAGGGTTTAGTGTTTAGATTTAAGGGTTTAGGGTTTTTTAGCGTTTAGTGTTTAGAGTTTAGGGTTTAGGGTGCTTTTGGAATTAGTGTTTAGGGTTATTCTGGGTTTAGGGTTTTGGATTTAGGGTGTTAGGGTTAGTGTTAGGTTTAGGTTTAGGGTTAGGGTGAGGGTTAGGGTGAGGGTTAAGGTTAGGGTTAGGGTTAAGTTTAGTGTTAGTGTTAGGGTAAGGGATAGGGTTAGGGATAGGGTTAGGGTTAGGGCTAGGGTTAGGGTTAGGGTTAGTGTTAGGGTTGGGTTAGAATTAGGGTTAGGGTTAGGGGTTAGGGTTAGGGTTAGTGTTAGGGGTTAGGTGTTAGGGTTAGGGTTAGTGTTAGGGTTAGGGTTAGGGTTAGGGTTAGGTTTAGTGTTAGGGTTATTATTAGGGGGTTAGGTTTAAGTTTAGGATTAGTGTTAGGGTTAGAATTAGAAATAGGGTTAGTGTTAGGATTAGGGTCAGGGTTAGGTTTAGGGATATGGTTAGGGTTAGGGTTAAGGGTAGGGTTAGGGTTAGGGTTAGATTTAAAGTTTAGGGTTTAGTGTTAGGATTAGGGATAGTGTGAGGTTTAGGGTTAGGGTTAGGTTTAGGGTTAGGGTTAGGGTTAGTGTTTGGGTTATGGTTAGTGTTAGGATTAGGGTTAGGGTTAGGGTCAGGGTTAGGTTTAGGGTTAGGGTTAGGATTAGGGTTAGATTAGGGTTAGGTTTAGGTTTATTATTAGATTTAGGGTTTAGAGTTTAAAGTTTATGGTTTAGAATTGTTTAAGGTTTAGGGTGGATTAGGTTTAGGGTTTAGAGTTTAGTATTATGGTTACGGTTAGGGTTAGGGTTAGGGTTAGGGTTAGGGTTAGGGTTAAGGTTAGTGTTAGGGTTATGGTTAGGGTTATGGTTAGTGTTAGGATTAGTGTTAGGGTTAGGGTCAGGGTTAGGTTTAGGGTTAGGGTTAGGGTTAGGGTTAGATTTAGGGTCAGGTTTAGGTTTATTGTTAGATTTAGGGTTTAGGGTTTAAGGTTTATGGTTTAGGATGGTTTAAGGTTTAGGGTGGATTAGGTTTATGGTTTAGAGTTTAGTGTTATGGTTACGGTTAGTGTTAGGTTAGGGTTAGGGTTAGGGTTAGGGTTAGGGTTAGGGTTAGGGTAATGCTTAGGGTTAGGGTTAGGGTTAGGGTAAGGGTTAGGGGTTAGTGTTAGTGTTAGGGTTAGGGTTAGGGTTAGGGTTAGGGTTAGGTTAGGGTTAGTGTTAGGGTTAGGGTTAGGGTTAGGGGTTAGGGTTAGTGTTAGGGTTAGGGTTTTTATTAGGGGGTTAGGTTTAAGTTTAGGATTAGTGTTAGGGTTAAAATTAGAAATAGGGTTAGTGTTAAGATTAGGGTCAGGGTTAGGTTTAGGTTTAGGGTTAGGGTTAGGGTTAGGGTTAGGGTCAGGGAGGGTTTAGGGTTAGGGTTAGGGTTAGGGTTAGATTTAGGGTTAGGTTTAGGTTTATTGTTAGATTTAGGATTTAGGGTCTAAGGTTTATGGTTTAGGATTGTTTAAGGTTTAGGGTGGATTAGGTTTAGGGTTTAGAGTCTAGTGTTATGGTTACGGTTAGGGTTAGGGTTAGGGTTAGGTTTAGGATTATTGTTAAGGTTAGGGTTAGGATTAGGTTTAGGGTTAGGGTTATGGTTAGGGTTAGGGTTAGGGTTAGGGTTAGGGTTAGGGTTAGGGTTAAGGTTAGGGTTAGGATTAGGTTTAGGGTTAGGGTTAGGGTTAGGGTTAGGGTTAGGGTTAGGGTTAGGGGTAGGATTAGGGTTAGGGTTAGGGTTAGGGTAAGGGTTAGGGGTTAGGGTTAGGGTTATTTTTATTGTTAGGTTTAGGGTTTAGGGTTTAGTGTTTAGGGTTTAAGATTTAGGGTTTATGATTGTTTAAGATTTAGGTTGGTTTAGGTTAAGGGTTTAGGGTTTAGAGTTTAGGATTGTTTAAGGTTTTAGGTTTTTTAGGGTACAGTGTTTAGGGTTAGAAGTTTAGGGTTGTTTAGGGTTTAGTGTTTAGGGTTTAGGGTTGTTTAAGGTTTAGTGTTTAAGGTTTAGGTTTTAGGGTTGTTTTGGGTTTAGTGTTTAGTGTTGTTTAGGGTATAGTGTTAATAGTTTAGGGTTTAGGGTTATTTAGGGTTTAGTGTTTAAGGTTTAGGGTATAGGGTTGTTTAGGGTTTAGTGTTTAGGGTTGTTTATGGTTTAGTGATTAGGGTTGTTTAGGTTTGTTTAGAGGTTAGTGTTTAGGGTTATTCAGCGTTTATGATTTAGGGTTGTTCAGGGTTTAGGATTTATGGTTGTTCAGGGTTTAGGATTTAGGGATTAAGGTTAAGGGGTTAGGGTTAGGGTTAGGGTTAGGGTTAGGGTTAGGGTTAGGGTTAGCATTAGGGTTAGAGTTAGGGTTAGAGTTAGGGTTAGAGTTATGGTTATGGTTAGTGTTAGGATTAGGGTTAGGGTTAGGGTCAGGGTTAGGTTTAGGGTTAGGGTTAGGGTTAGGGTTAGGGTTAGGGTTAGATTTAGGGTCAGGTTTAGGTTTATTGTTAGATTTAGGTTTTAGGGTTTAAGGTTTATGGTTTAGGATTGTTTAAGGTTTAGGGTGGATTAGGTTTAGGGTTTAGAGTTTAGTGTTATGGTTACGGTTAGTGTTAGGCTTAGGGTTAGGGTTAGGGTTAGGGTAATGGTTAGGGTTAGTGTTAGGGTTAGGGTTAGGGTAAGGGTTAGGGGTTAGTGTTAAGGTTAGGGTTAGGGTTAGGGTTAGGGTTAGGTTAGGGTTAGGGTTAGGGTTAGGGTTAGGGTTAGGGTTTAGTGTTAGTGTTAGGGTTAGGGTTATTATTAGGGGGTTAGGTTTAAGTTTAGGATGAGTGTTAGGGTTAGAATTAGAAATAGGGTTAGTGTTAGGATTAGGGTCAGGGTTAGGTTTAGGGTTAGGGTTAGGGTTAGGGTGAGGGTTAGGGTCAGGGAGGGTTTAGGGTTAGGGTTAGGGTTAGGGTAAGATTTAGGGTTAGGTTTAGGTTTATTGTTAGATTTAGGATTTAGGGTCTAAGGTTTATGGTTTAAGATTGTTTAAGGTTTAGGGTGGATTAGGTTTAGGGTTTAGAGTTTAGTGTTATGGTTACGGTTAGGGTTAGGGTTAGGGTTAGGGTTAGGATTAGGGTTAAGGTTAGGGTTAGGATTAGGTTTAGGTTTAGGGTTAGGGTTAGGGTTAGGGTTAGGGTTAGGGGTAGGGTTAGGGTTAAGATTAGGATTAGGGTTAGGGTTAGGGTAAGGGTTAGGGGTTAGTGTTAGTGTTATGGTTATTGTTAGGTTTAGGGTTTAGGGTTTAGTGTTTAGGGTTTAAGGTTTAGGGTTTAGGATTGTTTAAGATTTAGGGTGGTTTAGGTTAAGGGTTTAGGGTTTAGAGTTTAGGATTGTTTAAGGTTTAGGGTTGTTTAGGGTATAGTGTTTAGGGTTAAAAGTTTAGGGTTGTTTTGGGTTTAGTGTTTAGTGTTGTTTAGGGTATAGTGTTAATGGTTTAGGGTTTAGGGTTATTTAGGGTTTAGTGTTTAAGGTTTAGGGTATAGGGTTGTTTAGGATTTAGTGTTTAGGGTTGTTTATGGTTTAGTGATTAGGGTTGTTTAGGGTTGTTTAGAGGTTAGTGTTTAGGGTTATTCAGGGTTTATGATTTAGGGTTGTTCAGGGTTTAGGATTTATGGTTGTTCAGGGTTTAGGATTTAGGGATTAAACTTAAGGGGTTAGGGTTTGGGTTAGGGTTAGGGTTAGGGTTAGCATTAGGGTTAGAGTTAGGGTTAGAGTTAGGGTTATGGGGTTATGTTAGGCTTAAGGTTAGGGTTAGGGTTATGGGGTTAAGGTTAGGGTTGGGGTTAGGGTTAGGTTTAGGTTTAGGGTTAGGTTTAGGGTTATGGTTATTCTCAGATTTAAGGTTTAAATTTTAGGGTTTATGGTTTAAGGTTTAGGATTTAGGATTGTTTAAGTTTTAGGGTGGTTTAGGTTTAGGGTATAGGGTTTAGCGTTTAAGTTTGTTTAATGTTTAGGGTTGTTTAGGTTTTAGCGTTTAGAGTTGTTTAGGGTTATTTAGGGTTGTTTATGATTTAGTGTTTAGGGTTGTTCATGATTTATGATTTAGGATATTTTAAGGTTTAGGGTTTATGGTTGTATAGTGTTTTGGGTTTAGGGTATAATGTTTAGTGTTAAGGGTTTAAGGTTGTTTAGGGTATAGTGTTAATGGTTTTAGGGTTTAGGCTTGTTTAGTGTTTAGTGTTTAGGGTTTAGGGTTTAGGGTTTTTTAGCGTTTAGTGTTTATAGTTTAGGGTTTAGGGTGCTTTTGGAATTAGTGTTTAGGGTTTTTTGGGGTTTAGTGTTTAGGATTTAGGGTGTTAGGGTTAGTGTTAGGGTTAGGTTTAGGGTTAAGGTGAGGTTTAGGGTGAGGGTTAAGGTTAGGGTTAGGGTTAAGGTTAGTGTTAGTGTTAGGGTAAGGGATAGGGTTAGGGATAGGGTTAGGGTTAGGGTTAAGGTTAGGGTTAAGGTTAGGGTTAGGGTTAGGGTTAGGGTTAGGGGTTAGGGTTAGGGTTAGTGTTAGGAGTTAGGGGTTAGTGTTAGGGTTAGTGTTAGGGTTAGGGTTAGGGTTAGGTTTAGTGTTAGGGTTATTATTAGGGGGTTAGGTTTTAGTTTAGGATTAGTGTTAGGGTTAGAATTAGAAATAGGGTTAGTGTTAGGATTAGGGTCAGGGTTAGGTTTAGGGATATGGTTAGGGTTAGGGTTAAGTGTAGGGTTAGGGTTAGGGTTAGATTTAAAGTTTAGGGTTTAGTGTTAAGATTAGGGATAGTGTGAGGTTTAGGGTTAGGTTTAGGGTTAGGGTTAGGGATAGTGTTTGGGTTATGATTAGTGTTATTATTAGGGTTAGGGTTAGGGTCAGGTTTAGGTTTAGGGTTAGGGTTAGGGTTAGGGTTAGATTTAGAGTTAGGTTTAGGTTTATTGTTAGATTTAGGGTTTAGGGTTTAAGGTTTAAGGTTTAGGATTGTTTAAGATTTAGGGTAGATTAGGTTTAGGGTTTAGAATTTAGTATTATGGTTACGGTTAGGGTTAGGGTTAGGGTTAGAGTTAAGGTTAGGTTTAGTGTTAGGGTTAGGGTTAGGGTTAAGGTTAGGGTTAATGTTAGGGTTAGGGTTATGGTTAGTGTTAGGATTAGGGTTAGGTTTAGGGTCAGTGTTAGGTTTAGGGTTAGGGATAGGGTTAGGGTTAGATTTAGGGTTAGGTTTAGGTTTATTGTTAGATTTAGGGTTTAGGGTTTAAGGTTTATGGTTTAGGATTGTTTAAGGTTTAGGGTGGATTAGGTTTAGGGTTTAGAGTTTAGTGTTATGGTTACGGTTAGGGTTAGGGTTAGGGATGGGGTTAGGGTTAGGGTTAGGGTTATGGTAAGGGTTAGGGTTATTGTTAGGGTTAGGGTTATGGTAAATGTTAGGGGGTTAGTGTTAGGGTTTGGGTTAGGGTTAGGGTTAGGGTTAGGGTTAGGTTAGGGTTAGGATTAGGGTTAGGGTTAGGGGTTAGGGTTAGTGTTAGTGTTAGGGTTATTATTAGGGGGTTAGGTTTAAGTTTAGGATTAGTGTTAGGGTTAGAATTAGAAATAGGGTTAGTGTTAGGATTAAGGTCAGGGTTAGGTTTAGGGTTAGGGTTAGGGTTAGGGTTAGGGTTAAAGTCAGGGAGGGTTTAGGGTTAGGGTTAGGGTTAGGGTTAGCGTTAGATTTAGGGTTAGGTTTAGGTTTATTGTTAGATTTAGGATTTAGGGTCTAAGGTTTATGGTTTAGGATTGTTTAAGGTTTAGGGTGGATTAGGTTTAGGGTTTAGAGTTTAGTGTTATGGTTACAGTTAGGGTTAGGGTTAGGGTTAGGGTTAGGATTAGGGTTCAGGTTAGGGTTAGGATTAGGTTTAGGTTTAGGTTTAGGGTTAGGGTTAGGGTTAGGGTTAGGGTTAGGGTTAGGGTTAGGTTAGGGTTAGGGTTAGGGTTAGGGTAAGGGTTAGGGGTTAGGGTTAGGGTTATGGTTATTGTTAGGTTTAGGGTTTAGGGTTTAGTGTTTAGGGTTTAAGGTTTAGGGTTTAGGATTGTTTAAGGTTTAGGGTGGTTTAGGTTAAGGGTTTAGGGTTTAGAGTTTAGGATTGTTTAAGGTATAGGGTTGTTTAGGGTATAGAATTTAGGGTTAAAATTTTAGGGTTGTTTAGGGTTTAGTGTTTAGGGTTTAGGGTTGTTTAAGGTTTAGTGTTTAAGGTTTAGGTTTTAGGGTTGTTTTGGGTTTAGTGTTTAGTGTTGTTTAGGGTATAGTGTTAATGGTTTAGGGTTTAGGGTTATTTAGGGTTTAGTGTTTAAGGTTTAGGGTATAGGGTTGTTTAGGGTTTAGTGTTTAGGGTTGTTTATGGTTTAGTGATTAGGGTTGTTTAGGGTTGTTTAGAGGTTAGTGTTTAGGGTTATTCAGGGTTTATGATTTAGGGTTGTTCAGGGTTTAGGATTTATGGTTGTTCAGGGTTCAGGATTTAGGGATTAAGGTTAAGGGGTTAGGGTTAGGGTTAGGGTTAGGGTTAGGGTTAGGGTTAGCATTAGGGTTAGAGTTAGGGTTAGAGTTAGGGTTAGAGTTAGGGTTACGGGGTTATGTTAGGCTTAAGGTTAGGGTTAGGGTTATGGGGTTAAAGTTAGGGTTGGGGTTAGGGTTAGGTTTAGGTTTCGGGTTAGGGTTAGGGTTATGGTTATTCTTAGATTTATGGTTTAAAATTTAGGGTTTATGGTTTAAGGTTTAGGGTTTAGGATTGTTTAAGTTTTAGGGAGGTTTACGTTTAGGGTATAGAATTTAGCGTTTAAGATTTTTTAATGGTTAGGGTTGTTTAGGTTTTAGCGTTTAGAGTTGTTTAGGGTTTTTTAGGGTTGTTTATAATTTAGTGTTTAGGGTTGTTCAGGATTTATGATTTAGGATATTTTAAGGTTTAGGGTTTAAGGTTGTATCGTGTTTTAGGGTTTAGGGTATAATGTTTAGGGTTAAGGGTTTAGGGTTGTTTAGGGTATAGTGTTAATGGTTTTAGGGTTTAGGCTTGTTTAGGGTTTAGTGTTTAGGGTTTAGGGTTTAGGGTTTTTTAGCGTTTAGTGTTTATAGTATAGGGTTTAGGCTGCTTTTGGAATTAGTGCTTAGGGTTTTTCGGGGCTTAAGGTTTAGGATTTAGGGTGTTAGGGTTAGTGTTAGGGTTAGGTTTAGGGTTAAGGTGAGGGTTAGGGTGAGGGTTAAGGTTAGGGTTAGGGTTAAGGTTAGTGTTAGTGTTAGGGTAAGGGTTAGGGTTAGGGATAGGGTTAGGGTTAGGTTTAGGGTTAAGTTTAGGGTTAGGGTTAGGGTTAGGGGTTAGGGTTAGGGTTAGTGTTAGGGGTTAGGGGTTAGTGTTAGGGTTAGGGTTAGGGTTAGGGTTAGGGTTAGGTTTAGTGTTAGGGTTATTATTAGGTGGTTAGGTTTTAGTTTAGGATTACTGTTAGGGTTAGAATTAGAAATAGGGTTAGTGTTAGGATTAGGGTCAGGGTTAGGTTTAGGGATAGGGTTAGGGTTAAGGGTAGGGTTAGGGTTAGGGTTAGATTTAAAGTTTAGGGTTTAGTGTTAGGATTAGGGATAGTGTGAGTTTTAGGGTTAGGTTTAGGGTTAGGGTTAGGGTTAGTGTTTGGGTTATGATTAGTGTTAGGATTAGGGTTAGGGTTAGGGTCAGGTTTAGGTTTAGGGTTAGGGTTAGGGTTAGGTTTAGATTTAGGGTTAGGTTTAGGTTTATTGTTAGATTTAAGGTTTAGGGTTTAAGGTTTATGGTTTAGGATTGTTTAAGGTTTAGGGTGGATTAGGTTTAGGGTTTAGAGTTTAGTATTATGGTTACGGTTAGGGTTAGGGTTAGGGTTAGAGTTAGGGTTAGGGTTAGGGTTAGGGTTAGGGTTAGGGTTAAGGTTAGGGTTAGTGTCAGGGTTAGGGTTATGGTTAGTGTTAGGATTAGGGTTAGGGTTAGGGTCAGGGTTAGGTTTAGGGTTAGGGATAGGGTTAGGGTTAGATTTAGGGTTAGGTTAGGTTTATAGTTAGATTTAGGGTTTAGGGTTTAAGGTTTATGGTTTAGGATTGTTCAAGGTTTAGGGTGGATTAGGTTTAGGGTTTAGAGTTTAGTGTTATGGTTACGGTTAGTGTTAGGGTTAGGGATGGGATTAGGGTTAGGGTTAGGGTTAGGGTTAGGGTTAGGGTAATGGTTAGGGTTAGGGTTAGGGTTAGGGTAAGGGTTAGGGGTTAGTGTTAGGGTTAGGGTTAGGGTTAGGGTTAGGGTTAGGTTAGGGTTAGGGTTAGGGTTAGGGTTAGGGTTAGGGTTAGGTTAGGGTTAGGGATAGGGTTATGGTAAAGGTTAGGGTTAGGGTTAGGGTTAGAGTAAAAGTTAAGGGGTTAGTGTTAGGGTTTGTGTTAGGGTTAGGGTTAGGGTTAGGGTTAGGTTAGGGTTAGGGTTAGGTTTAGGGTTAGGGTTAGGGTTTAGGGTTAGTTTTAGGGTTAGGGTTAGGGTTAGGGGGTTAGGGTTAAGTTTAGGATTAGTGTTAGGGTTAGAATTAGAAATAGGTTTAGTGTTAGGATTAGGGTCAGGGTTAGGTTTAGGGTTAGGGTTAGGGTTAGGGTTAGGGTCAGGGAGGGTTTAGGGTTAGGGTTAGATTTAGGGTTAGGTTTAGGTTTAATGTTAGATTTAGGGTTTAGGGTCTACGGTTTATGGTTTAGGATTGTTTAAGGTTTAGGGTGGATTAGGTTTAGGGTTTAGAGTTTAGTGTTATGGTTACGGTTAGGGTTAGAGTTAGGGTTAGGGTTAGGGTTAGGGTTAGGGTTATGGTTAGGGTTAGGGCTAGGGTTAGGTTTAGAATTAGGATTAGGGTTAGGGTTTGGGTAAGGGTTAGGGGTTAGGGTTAGGGTTAGGGTTAAGGTTAGGGTTAGGGTTAGGGTTAGGGTTAGTGTTAGGGTAAGTTTAGGGTTAGGGTTAGGGTTAGGGTTAGGGGTTAGGGTTAGTGTTAGGGTTAGGGTTATATTAGGGGGTTAGGTTTAAGTTTAGGATTAGTGTTAGGGTTAGAATTAGAAATAGGGTTAGTGTTAGGATTAGGGTCAGGGTTAGGTTTAGGGTTAGGGTTAGGGTTAGGGTTAAAGTCAGGGAGGGTTTAGGGTTAGGGTTAGGGTTAGGGTTAGATTTAGGGTTAGGTTTAGGTTTATTGTTAGATTTAGGATTTAGGGTCTAAGGTTTATGGTTTAGGATTGTTTAAGGTTTAGGGTGGATTAGGTTTAGGGTTTAGAGTTTAGTGTTATGGTTATGGTTAGGGTTAGGGTTAGGGTTAGGGTTAGGATTAGGATTAAGGTTAGGGTTAGGATTAGGTTTAGGGTTAGGGTTAGGGTTAGGGTTAGGGTTAGGGTTATGGTTAGGATTAGGGTTAGGGTTAGGGTTAGGGTAAGGGTTAGGGGTTAGGGTTAGGGTTATGTTTATTGTTAGGTTTAGGGTTTAGGGTTTAGTGTTTAGGGTTTAAGGTTTAGGGTTTAGGATTGTTTAAGGTTTAGGGTGGTTTAGGTTAAGGGTTTAGGGTTTAGAGTTTAGGATTGTTTAAGGTTTAGGGTTGTTAAGGGTATAGAGTTTAGGGTTAAAAGTTTAGGGTTGTTTAGTGTTTAGGGTTTAGGGTTGTTTAAGGTTTAGTGTTTAAGGTTTAGGTTTTAGGGTTGTTTTGGGTTTAGTGTTTAGTGTTGTTTAGGGTATAGTGTTAATGGTTTAGGGTTTAGGGTTATTTAGGGTTTAGTGTTTAAGGTTTAGGGTATAGGGTTGTTTAGGGTTTAGTGTTTAGGGTTGTTTATGGTTTAGTGATTAGGGTTGTTTAGGGTTGTTTAGAGGTTAGTGTTTAGGGTTATTCAGGGTTTATGATTTAGGGTTGTTCAGGGTTTAGGATTTATGGTTTTCAGGGTTTAGGATTTAGGGATTAAGGTTAAGGGGTTAGGGTTAGGGTTAGGGTTAGGGTTAGGGTTAGCATTAGGGTTAGAGTTAGGGTTAGAGTTAGGGTTAGAGTTAGGGTTATGGGGTTATGTTAGGCTTAAGGTTAGGGTTAGGGTTATGGGGTTAAGGTTAGGGTTGGGGTTAGGGTTAGGTTTAGGTTTAGGGTTAGGGTTAGGGTTATGGTTATTCTTAGATTTATGGTTTAAAATTTAGGGTTTATGGTTTAAGGATTAGGGTTTAGGATTGTTTAAGTTTTAGGGTGGTTTAGGTTTAGCGTATAGAATTTAGCGTTTAAGATTTTTTAATGGTTAGGGTTGTTTAGGTTTTAGCGTTTAGAGTTGTTTAGGGTTTTTTAGGGTTGTTTATAATTTAGTGTTTAGGGTTGTTCAGGATTTATGATTTAGGATATTTTAAGGTTTAGGGTTTAAGGTTGTATAGTGTTTTAGGGTTTAGGGTATAATGTTTAGGGTTAAGGGTTTAGGGTTGTTTAGGGTATAGTGTTAATGGTTTTAGTGTTTAGGCTTGTTTAGGGTTTAGTGTTTAGTGTTTAGGGTTTAGGGTTTTTTAGCGTTTAGTGTTTATAGTTTAGGGTTTAGGGTGCTTTTGGAATTAGTGTTTAGGGTTTTTCGGGGCTTAAGGTTTAGGATTTAGGGTGTTAGGGTTAGTGTTAGGGTTAGGTTTAGGGTTAAGGTGAGGGTTAGGGTGAGGGTTAAGGTTAGGGTTAGGGTTAAGGTTAGTGTTAGTGTTAGGGTAAGGGTTAGGTTTAGGGATAGGTTTAGAGTTAGGGTTAGGGTTAAGGTTAGGGTTAGGGTTAGGGTTAGGGGTTAGGGTTAGGGTTAGTGTTAGGGGTTAGGGGTTAGTGTTAGGGTTAGGGTTAGGGTTATGGTTAGGGTTAGGTTTAGTGTTAGGGTTATTATTAGTGGGTTAGGTTTTAGTTTAGGATTAGTGTTAGGGTTAGAATTAGAAATAGGGTTAGTGTTAGGATTAGGGTCAGTGTTAGGTTTAGGGATAGGGTGGGGGTTAAGGGTAGGGTTAGGGTTAGGGTTAGATTTAAAGTTTAGGGTTTAGTGTTAGGATTAGGGATAGTGTGAGTTTTAGGGTTAGGTTTAGGGTTAGGGTTAGGGTTAGTGTTTGGGTTATGATTAGTGTTAGGATTAGGGTTAGGGTTAGGGTCAGGTTTAGGTTTAGGGTTAGGGTTAGGGTTAGGGTTAGATTTAGGGTTAGGTTTAGGTTTATTGTTAGATTTAAGGTTTAGGGTTTAAGGTTTATGGTTTAGGATTGTTTAAGGTTTAGGGTGGATTAGGTTTAGTGTTTAGAGTTTAGTATTATGGTTACGGTTAGGGTTAGGGTTAGGGTTAGAGTTAGGGTTAGGGTTAGGGTTAGGGTTAGGGTTAGGGTTAAGGTTAGGGTTAGTGTTAGGGTTAGGGTTATGGTTAGTGTTAGGATTAGGGTTAGGGTTAGGGTCAGGGTTAGGTTTAGGGTTAGGGATAGGGTTAGGGTTAGATTTAGGGTTAGGTTTAGGTTTATTGTTAGATTTAGGGTTTAGGGTTTAAGGTTTATGGTTTAGGATTGTTTAAGTTTAAGGGTGGATTAGGTTTAGGGTTTAGAGTTTAGTATTATGGTTATGGTTAGGGTTAGGGTTAGGGTTAGAGTTAGGGTTAGGGTTAGGGTTAGGGTTAGGGTTAAGGTTAGGGTTAGTGTTAGGGTTAGGGTTATGGTTAGTGTTAGGATTAGGGTTAGGGTTAGGGTCAGGGTTAGGTTTAAGGTTAAGGTTAGGGTTAGGGTTAGGGTTAGGGTTAGGGTTAGGATTAGGGTTAGGGTTAGGGTTAGGGTAAGGGTTAGGGGTTAGGGTTAGGGTTATGGTTATTGTTAGGTTTAGGGTTTAGGGTTTAGTGTTTAGGGTTTAAAGTTTATGGTTGAGGATTGTTTAAGGTTTAGGGTGGATTAGGTTTAGGGTTTAGAGTTTAGTGTTATGGTTACGGTTAGGGTTAGGGTTAGGGAGAGGGTTAGGGTTAGGGTTAGGGTTATGGTAAGGGTTAGGTTTAGGGTTAGGGTTAGGGTTAGGGTAAAAGTTAGGGGGTTAGTGTTAGGGTTTGTGTTAGGGTTAGGGTTAGGGTTAGGGTTAGGTTAGGGTTAGGGTTAGGGTTAGGGTTAGGGATAGGGTTAGGTTAGGGTTAGGGTTAGGGTTAGGGTTAGGGTTAGGGGTTAGGGTTAGTGAAAGGGTTAGGGTTATTATTAGGGGGTTAGGTTTAAGTTTAGGATTAGTGTTAGGCTTAGAATTAGAAATAGGGTTAGTGTTAGGATTAGGGTCAGGGTTAGGTTTAGGGTTAGGGTTAGGGTTAGGGTCAGGGAGGGTTTAGGGTTAGGGTTAGGGTTAGTGTTAGATTTAGGGTTAGGTTTATGTTTATTGTTAGATTTAGGATTTAGGGTCTAAGGTTTATGGTTTAGGATTTTTTAACGTTTAGGTTGGATTAGGTTTAGGGTTTAGAGTTTAGTGTTATGGTTACGGTTAGGGTTAGGGTTAGGGTTAGAGTTAGGGTTAGGGTTAGGGTTAGGGTTAGGGTTAGGGTTAGGGTTAGGATTAGGTTTAGGTTTAGGGTTACGGTTAGGGTTAGGGTTAGGGTTAGGATTAGTGTTAAGGTTAGGGTTAGGTTTAGGGTTAGGGTTAGGGTTAGGGTTAGGGTTAGGGTTAGGGTTAGGGTTAGGATTAGGGTTAGGGTTAGGGTTAGGGTAAGGGTTAGGGGTTAGGGTTAGGGTTATGGTTATTGTTAGGTTTAGGGTTTAGGGTTTAGTGTTTAGGGTTTAAGGTTTAGGGTTTAGGATTATTTAAGATTTAGGGTGGTTTAGGTTAAGGGTTTAGGGTTTAGAGTTTAGGATTGTTTAAGGTTTAGGGTTGTTTAGGGTATAGTGTTTAGGGTTAAAAGTTTAGGGTTGTTTAGGGTTTAGTGTTTAGGGTTTAGGTTTGTTTAAGGTTTAGTGTTTAAGGTTTAGGTTTTAGGGTTGTTTTGGATTTAGTGTTTAGTGTTGTTTAGAGTATAGTGTTAATGGTTTAGGGTTTAGGGTTATTTAGGGTTTAGTGTTTAAGGTTTAAGGTATAGGGTTGTTTAGGGTTTAGTGTTTAGGGTTGTTTATGGTTTAGTGATTAGGGTTGTTTAGGGTTGTTTAGAGGTTAGTGTTTAGGGTTATTCAGGGTTTATGATTTAGGGTTGTTCAGGGTTTAGGATTTATGGTTGTTCAGGGTTTAGGATTTAGGGATTAAGGTTAAGGGGTTAGGGTTAGGGTTAGGGTTAAAGTTAGCATTAGGGTTAGAGTTAGGGTTAGAGTTAGGGTCATGGGGTTATGTTAGGCTTAAGGTTAGGGTTATGGTTATGGGGTTAAGGTTAGGGTTGGGGTTAGGGTTAGGTTTAGGTTTAGGGTTAGGGTTAGGGTTATGGTTATTCTTAGATTTATGGTTTAAAATTTAGGGTTTATGGTTTAAGGTTTAGGGTTTAGGATTGTTTAAGTTTTAGGGTGGTTTAGGTTTAGGGTTCAAAATTTAGCGTTTAAGATTGTTTAATGGTTAGGGTTGTTTAGGTTTTAGCGTTTAGAGTTGTTTAGGGTTTTTTAGGGTTGTTTATAATTTAGTGTTTAGGGTTGTTCATTATTTATGATTTAGGATATTTTAAGGTTTAGGGTTTAAGGTTGTATAGTGTTTTAGGGTTTAGAGTATAATGTTTAGGGTTAAGGGTTTAGGGTTGTTTAGGTTATAGTGTTAATGGTTTTAGGGTTTAGGCTTGTTTAGGGTTTAGTGTTTAGGGTTTAGGGTTTAGGGTTTTTTAGCGTTTAGTGTTTATAGTTTAGGGTTTAGGGTGCTTTTGGAATTAGTGTTTAGGGTTTTTCGGGGTTTAGGGTTTAGGATTTAGGGTGTTAGGGTTAGTGTTAGGGTTAGGTTTAGGGTTAAGGTGAGGGTTAGGGTGAGGGTTAAGGTTAGGGTTAGGGTTAAGGTTAGTGTTAGTGTTAGGGTAAGGGTTAGGGTTAGGGATAGGGTTAGGGTTAGGGTTAGAGTTAGGGTTAAGGTTAGGGTTAGGGTTAGGGTTAGGGTTAGGGGTTTGGTTTAGGGTTAGTGTTAGGTGTTAGGGGTTAGTGTTAGGGTTAGGATTAGGGTTAGGGTTCGGGTTAGGTTTAGTGTTAGGTTTATTATTAGGGGGTTAGGTTTTAGTTTAGGATTAGTGTTAGGGTTAGAATTAGAAATAGGGTTAGTGTTAGGATTAGGGTCAGGATAAGGTTTAGAAATATGGTTAGGGTTAGGGTTAAGGGTAGGGTTAGGGTTAGGGTTAGAATTAAGGTTTAGGGTTTAGTGTTAAGATTAGGAATAGGGTGAGGTTTAGGGTTAGGTTTAGGGTTAGGCTTAGGGTTAGTGTTTGGGTTATGATTAGTGTTAGGATTAGGATTAGGGTTAGGGTCAGGTTTATGTTTAGGGTTAGGGTTAGGGTTAGGGTTAGATTTAGGGTTAGGTTTAGGTTTATTGTTAGATTTAGGGTTTAGGGTTTAAGGTTTATGGTTTAGGATTTTTTAAGTTTAAGGGTGGATTAGGTTTAGGGTTTAGAGTTTAGTATTATGGTTACGGTTAGGGTTAGGGTTAGGGATGGGGTTAGGGTTAGGGTTAGGGTTATGGTAAGGGTTAGGTTTAGGGTTAGGGTTAATGTCAGGGTAAAAGTTAGGGGGTTAGTGTTAGGGTTTGTGTTAGGGTTAGGGTTAGGGTTAGGGTTAGGTTAGGGTTAGGGTTAGGGTTAGGGTTAGTGTTAGGGTTAGGGTTAGGTTAGGGTTAGGGTTAGGGTTAGGGTTAGGGTTAGGGGTTAGGGTTAGTGAAAGGGTTAGGGTTATTATTAGGGGGTTAGGTTTAAGTTTAGGATTAGTGTTAGGGTTAGAATTAGAAATAGGTTTAGTGTTAGGATTAGGGTCAGGGTTAGGTTTAGGGTTAGGGTTAGGGTTAGGGTTAGGGTCAGGGAGGGTTTAGGGTTAGGGTTAGGGTTAGGGTTAGATTTAGGTTTAGGTTTAGGTTTATTGTTAGATTTAGGATTTAGGGTCTAAGGTTTATGGTTTAGGATTGTTTAAGGTTTAGGGTGGATTAGGTTTAGGGTTTAGAGTTTAGTGTTATGGTTACGGTTAGGGTTAGGGTTATGGTTAGGATTAGGGTTAAGGTTAGGGTTAGGATTAGGTTTAGGGTTAGGGTTAGGGTTAGGGTTAGGGTTAGGGTTAGGATTAGGGTTAGGGTTAGGGTTAGGGTAAGGGTTAGGGGTTAGGGTTAGGGTTATGGTTATTGTTAGGTTTAGGGTTTAGGGTTTAGTGTTTAGGGTTTAAGGTTTAGGGTTTAGGATTGTTTAAGATTTAGGGTGGTTTAGGTTAAGGGATTAGGGTTTAGAGTTTAGGATTGTTTAAGGTTTAGTGTTGTTTAGGGTATAGTGTTTAGGGTTAAAAGTTTAGGGTTGTTTAGGGTTTAGTGTTTAGGGTTTAGGGTTGTTTAAGGTTTAGTGTTTAAGGTTTAGGTTTTAGGGTTGTTTTGGGTTTAGTGTTTAGTGTTGTTTAGGGTATAGTGCTAATGGTTTAGGGTTTAGGATTATTTAGGGTTTAGTGTTTAAGGTTTAGGGTATAGGGTTGTTTAGGGTTTAGTGTTTAGGGTTGTTTATGGTTTAGTGATTAGGGTTATTTAGGGTAGTTTAGAGGTTAGTGTTTAGGGTTATTCAGGGTTTATGATTTAGGGTTGTTCAGGGTTTAGGATTTATGGTTGTTAAGGGTTTAGGATTTAGGGATTAAGCTTAAGGGGTTAGGGTTAAGGTTAGGGTTAGGGTTAGGGTTAGGGTTAGGGTTAGGGTTAAGGTTAGGGTTAGGGTTAGGGTTAGGGTTATGGTAAGGGTTAGGTTTAGGGTTAGGGTTAGGGTTAGGGTAAAAGTTAGGGGGTTAGTGTTAGGGTTTGTGTTAGGGTTAGGGTTAGGGTTAGGGTTAGGTTAGGGTTAGGGTTAGGGTTAGGGTTAGGGTTAGGTTAGGGTTAGGGTTAGGGTTAGGGTTAGGGTTAGGGTTAGGGGTTAGGGTTAGTGAAAGGGTTAGGGTTATTATTAGGGGGTTAGGTTTAAGTTTAGGATTAGTGTTAGGGTTAGAATTAGAAATAGGGTTAGTGTTAGGATTAGGGTCAGGGTTAGGTTTAGGGTTAGGGTTAGGGTTAGGGTTAGGGTCAGGGAGGGTTTAGGGTTAGGGTTAGGGTTAGGGTTAGATTTAGGTTTAGGTTTAGGTTTATTGTTAGATTCAGGGTTTAGGGTCTAAGGTTTATGGTTTAGGATTGTTTAAGGTTTAGGGTGGATTAGGTTTAGGGTTTAGAGTTTAGTGTTATGGTTACGGTTAGGGTTAGGGTTAGGGTTAGGATTAGGGTTAAGGTTAGGGTTAGGATTAGGTTTAGGGTTAGGGTTAGGGTTAGGGTTAGGGTTAGGGTTAGGGTTAGGATTAGGGTTAGGGTTAGGGTTAGGGTAAGGGTTAGGGGTTAGGGTTAGGGTTATGGTTATTGTTAGGTTTAGGGTTTAGGGTTTAGTGTTTAGGGTTTAAGGTTTAGGGTTTGGGATTGTTTAAGATTTAGGGTGGTTTAGGTTAAGGGATTAGGGTTTAGAGTTTAGGATTGTTTAAGGTTTAGTGTTGTTTAGGGTATAGTGTTTAGGGTTAAAAGTTTAGGGTTGTTTAGGGTTTAGTGTTTAGGGTTTAGGGTTGTTTAAGGTTTAGTGTTTAAGGTTTAGGTTTTAGGGTTGTTTTGGGTTTAGTGTTTAGTGTTGTTTAGGGTATAGTGCTAATGGTTTAGGGTTTAGGATTATTTAGGGTTTAGTGTTTAAGGTTTAGGGTATAGGGTTGTTTAGGGTTTAGTGTTTAGGGTTGTTTATGGTTTAGTGATTAGGGTTATTTAGGGTAGTTTAGAGGTTAGTGTTTAGGGTTATTCAGGGTTTATGATTTAGGGTTGTTCAGGGTTTAGGATTTATGGTTGTTCAGGGTTTAGGATTTAGGGATTAAGGTTAAGGGGTTAGGGTTAGGGTTAGGGTTAGGGTTAGGGTTAGGGTTAAGGTTAGGGTTAGTGTTAGGGTTAGGATTATGGTTAGTGTTAGGATTAGGGTTAGTGTTAGGGTCAGGGTTAGGTTTAGGGTTAGGGTTAGGGTTAGGGTTAGATTTAGGGTCAGGTTTAGGTTTATTGTTAGATTTAGGGTTTAGGGTTTAAGGTTTATGGTTTAGGATTGTTTAAGGTTTAGGGTGGATTAGGTTTAGGGTTTAGAGTTTAGTGTTATGGTTACGGTTAGTGTTAGGGTTAGGGTTAGGGTTAGGGTTAGGGTTAGTGTTAGGGTTAGGGTAATGGTTAGGATGAGGGTTAGGGTTAGGGTTAGGGTAAGGGTTAGGGGTTAGTGTTAGGGTTAGGATTAGGGTTAGGGTTAGGGTTAGGTTAGGGTTAGGGTTAGGGTTAGGGGTTAGGGTTAGTGTTAGGGTTAGGGTTATTATTAGGGGGTTAGGTTAAAGTTTAGGATTAGTGTTAGGGTTAGAATTAGAAATAGGGTTAGTGTTAGGATTAGGGTCAGGGTTAGGTTTAGGGTTAGGGTTAGGGTTAGGGTGAGGGTTAGGGTCAGGGAGGGTTTAGGGTTAGGGTTAGGGTTAGGGTAAGATTTAGGGTTAGGTTTAGGTTTATTGTTAGATTTAGGATTTAGGGTCTAATGTTTATGGTTTAGGATTGTTTAAGGTTTAGGGTGGATTAGGTTTAGGGTTTAGAGTTTAGTGTTATGGTTACGGTTAGGGTTAGGGTTAGGGTTAGGGTTAGGATTAGGGTTAAGGTTAGGGTTAGGATTAGGTTTAGGTTTAGGGTTAGGTTTAGGGTTAGGGTTAGGGTTAGGGTTAGGGTTAGGGTTAGGATTAGGGTTAGGGTTAGGGTTAGGGTAAGGGTTAGGGGTTAGGGTTAGGGTTATGGTTATTGTTAGGTTTAGGGTTTAGGGTTTAGTGTTTAGGGTTTAAGGTTTAGGGTTTAGGATTGTTTAAGATTTAGCGTGGTTTAGGTTAAGGGTTTAGGGTTTAGAGTTTAGGATTGTTTAAGGTTTAGGGTTGTTTAGGGTATAGTGTTTAGGGTTAAAAGTTTAGGGTTGTTTTGGGTTTAGTGTTTAGGGTTTAGTGTTGTTTCAGGTTTAGTGTTTAAGGTTTAGGTTTTAGGGTTGTTTTGAGTTTAGTGTTTAGTGTTGTTTAGGGTATAGTGTTAATGGTTTATGGTTTAGAGTTATTTAGGGTTTAGTGTTTAAGGTTTAGGGTATAGGGTTGTTTAGGATTTAGTGTTTAGGGTTGTTTATGGTTTAGTGATTAGGGTTGTTTAGGGTTGTTTAGAGGTTAGTGTTTAGGGTTATTCAGGGTTTATGATTTAGGGTTGTTCAGGGTTTAGGATTTATGGTTGTTCAGGGTTTAGGATTTAGGGATTAAGGTTAAGGGGTTAGGGTTAGGGTTAGGGTTAGGGTTAGGGTTAGCATTAGGGTTATAGTTAGGGTTAGAGTTAGGGTTATGGGGTTATGTTAGGCTTAAGGTTAGGGTTAGGGTTTTGGGGTTAAGGTTAGGGTTGGGGTTAGGGTTAGGTTTAGGTTTAGGGTTAGGGTTACGGTTATGGTTATTCTTAGATTTAATGTTTAAATTTTAGGGTTTATGCTTTAAGGTTTAGGGTTTAGGATTGTTTAAGTTTTAGGGTGGTTTAGGTTTAGGGTATAGGGTTTAGCGTTTAAGATTCTTTAATGTTTAGCGTTGTTTAGGTTTTAGCGTTTAGAGTTGTTTAGGGTTTTTTAGGGTTGTTTATGATTTAGTGTTTAGGGTTGTTCAGGATTTATGATTTAGGATATTTTAAGGTTTAGGGTTTAAGGTTGTATAGTGTTTTAGGGTTTAGGGTATATTGTTTAGGGTTAACGGTTTAGGGTTGTTTAGGGTATAGTGTTAATGGTTTTAGGGTTTAGGCTTGTTTAGTGTTTAGTGTTTAGGGTTTAGGGTTTAGGGTTTTTTAGCGTTTAGTGTTTACAGTTTAGGGTTTAGGGTGCTTTTGGAATTAGTGTTTAGGGTTTTTTGGGGTTTAGGGTTTAGGATTTAGGGTGTTAGTCTTAGTGTTAGGGTTAGGTTTAGGGTTAAGGTTAGGGTTAGGGTGAGGGTTAAGGTTAGGGTTAGGGTTAAGGTTAGTGTTAGTGTTAGGGTAAGGGTTAGGGTTAGGGATAGGGTTAGGGTTAGGGTTAGGGTTAGGGTTAAGTTTAGGGTTAGGGTTAGGGTTAGGGTTAGGGGTTAGGGTTAGGGTTAGTGTTAGGGGTTAGGGGTTAGTGTTAGGGTTAGGGTTAGGGTTAGGGTTAGGGTTAGGGTTAGGTTTAGTGTTAGGGTTATTATTAGGGGGTTAGGTTTTAGTTCAGGATTAGTGTTAGGGTTAGAATTAGAAATAGGGTTAGTGTTAGGATTAGAGTCAGGGTTAGGTTTAGGGATATGGTTAGGGTTAGTGTTAAGGGTAGAGTTAGGGTTAGGGTTAGATTTAAAGTTTAGGGTTTAGTGTTAGGATTAGGGATAGTGTGAGGTTTAGGGTTAGGTTTAGGGTTAGGGTTAGGGTTAGTGTTTGGGTTATGATTAGTGTTATTATTAGGGTTAGGGTTAGGGTCAGGTTTAGGTTTAGGGTTAGGTTTAGGTTTATTGTTAGATTTAGGGTTTAGGGTTTAAGGTTTAAGGTTTAGGATTGTTTAAGGTTTAGGGTAGATTAGGTTTAGGGTTTAGAGTTTAGTATTATGGTTACGGTTAGTGTTAGGGTTAGGGTTAGAGTTAGGGTTAGGGTTAGGGTTAGGGTTAGGGTTAGGGTTAAGGTTAGGGTTAATGTTAGGGTTAGAGTTATGGTTAGTGTTAGGATTAGGGTTAGGTTTAGGGTCAGGGTTAGGTTTAGGGTTAGGGATAGGGTTAGGGTTAGATTTAGGGTTAGGTTTAGGTTTATTGTTAGATTTAGGGTTTAGGGTTTAAGGTTTATGGTTTAGGATTGTTTAAGGTTTAGGGTGGATTAGGTTTAGGGTTTAGAGTTTAGTGTTATGGTTACGGTTAGGGTTAGGGTTAGGGATGGTGTTAGGGTTAGGGTTAGGGTTATGGTAAGGGTTAGGGTTAGGGTTAGGGTTAGGGTTATGGTAAAAGTTAGGGGGTTAGTGTTAGGGTTTGTGTTAGGGTTAGGGTTAGGGTTAGGGTTAGGTTAGGGTTAGGGTTAGGGTTAGGGTTAGGGTTAGGGGTTAGGGTTAGTGTTAGGGTTAGGGTTATTATTAGGGGGTTAGGTTTAAGTTTAGGATTAGTGTTAGGGTAAGAATTAGAAATAGGGTTAGTCTTAGGATTAGGGTCAGGGTTAGGTTTAGGGTTAGGGTTAAGGTTAGGGTTAGGGTTAAAGTCAGGGAGGGTTTAGGGTTAGGGTTAGGGTTAGGGTTAGATTTAGGGTTAGGTGTAGGTTTATTGTTAGATTTAGGATTTAGGGTCTAAGGTTTATGGTTTAGGATTTTTTAAGGTTTAGGGTGGATTAGCTTTAGGCTTTAGAGTTTAGTGTTATGGTTACAGTTAGGTTTAGGGTTAGGGTTAGGGTTTGGATTAGGGTTAAGGTTAGGGTTAGGATTAGGTTTAGGGTTAGGGTTAGGGTTAGGGTTAGGGTTAGGGTTAGGATTAGGGTTAGCGTTAGGGTTAGGGTAAGGGTTAGGGGTTAGGGTTAGGGTTATGGTTATTGTTAGGTTTAGGGTTTAAGGTTTAGTGTTTAGGGTTTAAGGTTTAGGGTTTAGGATTGTTTAAGATTTAGGGTGGTTTAGGTTAAGGGTTTAGCGTTTAGAGTTTAGGATTGTTTAAGGTTTAGGGTTGTTTAGGGTATAGAGTTTAGGGTTAAAAGTTTAGGGTTTTTTAGGGTTTAGTGTTTAGGGTTTAGGGTTGTTTAAGGTTTAGTGTTTAAGGTTTAGGTTTTAGGGTTGTTTGGGGTTGAGTGTTTAGTGTTCTTTAGGGTATAGTGTTAATGGTTTAGGGTTTAGGGTTATTATGGTTTAGTGTTTAAGGTTTAGTGTATAGGGTTGTTTAGGGTTTAGTGTTTAGGGTTGTTTATGGTTTACTGATTAGGGTTGTTTAGGGTTGTTTAGAGGTTAGTGTTTAGGGTTATTCAGGATTTATGATTTAGGGTTGTTCAGGGTTTAGGATTTATGGTTGTTCAGGGTTTAGAATTTAGGGATTAAGGTTAAGGGGTTAGGGTTAGGGTTAGGGTTAGGGTTAGGGTTAGCATTAGGGTTAGAGTTAGGGTTAGAGTTAGGGTTAGAGTTAGGGTTATGGGGTTATGTTAGGCTTAAGGTTAGGATTAGGGTTATGGGGTTAAGGTTAGGGTTAAGGTTAGGGTTAGGTTTCGGTTTAGGGTTATGGTTAGGGTTATGGTTATTCTTAGATTTATGGTTTAAAATTTAGGGCTTATGGTTTAAGGTTTAGGGTTTAGGATTGTTTAAGTTTTAGGGTGGTTTAGGTTTAGGGTATAGAATTTAGCGTTTAAGATTGTTTAATGGTTAGGGTTGTTTAGGTTTTAGCGTTTAGAGTTGTTTAGGGTTTTTTAGGGTTGTTTATAATTTAGTGTTTAGGGTTGTTCAGGATTTATGATTTAGGATATTTTAAGGTTTAGGGTTTAAGGTTGTATAGTGTTTTAGGGTTAAGGGTATAATGTTTAGGGTTAAGGGTTTAGGGTTGTTTAGGGTATAGTGTTAATGGTTTTAGGGTTTAGGCTTGTTTAGGGTTTAGTGTTTAGGGTTTAGGGTTTTTTAGCGTTTAGTGTTTATAGTTTAGGGTTTAGGGTGCTTTTGGAATTAGTGTTTAGGGTTTTTCAGGGTTTAGGGTTTAGGATTTTGGGTGTTAGGGTTAGTGTTAGGGTTAGGTTTAGGGTTAAGGTGAGGATTAGGGTGAGGGTTAAGGTTAGGGTTAGGGTTAAGGTTAGTGTTAGTGTTAGGGTAAGGGTTAGGGTTAGGGATAGGGTTAGGGTTAGGTTTAGGGTTAGGGTTAGGGTTAGGGTTAGGGTTAGGGTTAGGGGTTAGGGTTAGGTTTAGTGTTAGGGGTTAGGGGTTAGTGTTAGGGTTAGGGTTAGGGTTAGGGTTAGGGTTAGGTGTTAGGGTTATTGAAAGGGTTAGGGTTATTATTAGGGGGTTAGGTTTAAGTTTAGGATTAGTGTTAGGCTTAGAATTAGAAATAGGGTTAGTGTTAGGATTAGGGTCAGGGTTAGGTTTAGGGTTAGGGTTAGGGTTAGGGTCAGGGAGGGTTTAGGGTTAGGGTTAGGGTTAGTGTTAGATTTAGGGTTAGGTTTAGGTTTATTGTTAGATTTAGGATTTAGGGTCTAAGGTTTATGGTTTAGGATTGTTTAACGTTTAGGGTGGATTAGGTTTAGGGTTTAGAGTTTAGTGTTATGGTTACGGTTAGGGTTAGGGTTAGGGTTAGGATTAGGGTTAAGGTTAGGGTTAGGATTAGGTTTAGGGTTAGGGTTAGGGTTAGGGTTAGGGTTAGGGTTAGGGTTAGGGTTAGGATTAGGTTTAGGTTTAGGGTTACGGTTAGGGTTAGGGTTAGGGTTAGGGTTAGGATTAGGGTTAAGGTTAGGGTTAGGGTTAGGGTTAGGGTTAGGGTTAGGATTAGGGTTAGGGTTAGGGTTAGGGTAAGGGTTACGGGTTAGGGTTAGGGTTATGGTTATTGTTAGGTTTATGGTTTAGGGTTTAGTGTTTAGGGTTTAAGGTTTAGGGTTTAGGATTGTTTAAGATTTAGGGTGGTTTAGGTTAAGGGTTTAGGGTTTAGAGTTTAGGATTGTTTAAGGTTTAGGGTTGTTTAGGGTATAGTGTTTAGGGTTAAAAGTTTAGGGTTGTTTAGGGTTTAGTGTTTAGGGTTTAGGTTTGTTTAAGGTTTAGTGTTTAAGGTTTAGGTTTTAGGGTTGTTTTGGATTTAGTGTTTAGTGTTGTTTAGGGTATAGTGTTAATGGTTTAGGGTTTAGGGTTATTTAGGGTTTAGTGTTTAAGGTTTAAGGTATAGGGTTGTTTAGGGTTTAGTGTTTAGGGTTGTTT
>NC_137985.1:830000-835000 GCF_963924665.1 Micromys minutus | reverse complement strand
TAGGGTTTTTCGGGGTTTAGTGTTTAGGATTTAGGGTGTTAGTGTTAGTGTTAGGGTTAGGTTTAGGGTTAAGGTGAGGGTTAGGGTGAGGGTTAAGGTTAGGGTTAGGGTTAAGGTTAGTGTTAGTGTTAGGGTAAGGGTTAGGGTTAGGGATAGGGTTAGGGTTAGGGTTAGGGTTAGGGTTAAGTTTAGGGTTAGGCTTAGGGTTAGGGTTAGGGGTTAGGGTTAGGGTTAGTGTTAGGGGTTAGGGGTTAATGTTAGGGTTAGGGTTAGGGTTAGGGTTAGGTTAGGGTTATTATTAGGGGGTTAGGTTTTAGTTCAGGATTAGTGTTCGGGTTAGAATTAGAAATAGGGTTAGTGTTAGGATTAGGGTCAGGGTTAGGTTTAGGGATATGGTTAGGGTTAGGGTTAAGGGTAGGGTTAGTGTTAGGGTTAGATTTAAAGTTTAGGGTTTAGTGTTAGGAATAGGGATAGTGTGAGGTTTAGGGTTAGGTTTAGGGTTAGGGTTAGGGTTAGTGTTTGGGTTATGATTAGTGTTATTATTAGGGTTAGGGTTATGGTCAGGTTTAGGTTTAGGGTTAGGGTTAGGGTTAGGGTCAGATTTAGGGTTAGGTTTAGGTTTATTGTTAGATTTAGGGTTTAGGGTTTAAGGTTTAAGGTTTAGGATAGTTTAAGGTTTAGGGTAGATTAGGTTTAGGGTTTAGAGTTTAGTATTGTGGTTACGGTTAGGGTTAGGGTTAGGGTTAGAGTTAGGGTTAGGGTTTGGGTTAGGGTTAGGGTTAGGGTTAGGATTAAGGTTAGGGTTAATGTTAGGGTTAGAGTTATGGTTAGTGTTAGGATTAGGGTTAGGTTTAGGGTCAGGGTTAGGTTTAGGGTTAGGGATAGGGTTAGGGTTAGATTTAGGGTTAGGTTTAGGTTTATTGTTAGATTTAGGATTTAGGGTCTAAGGTTTATGGTTTAGGATTGTTTAAGGTTTAGGGTAGATTAGGTTTAGGGTTTAGAGTTTAGTGTTATGGTTACAGTTAGGGTTAGGGTTAGGGATTGGGTTAGGGTTAGGGTTAGGGTTATGGTAAGGTTTAGGGTTAGGGTTAGGGTTAGGGTTATGGTAAAAGTTAGGGGGTTAGTGTTAGGGTTTGGGTTAGGGTTAGGGTTAGGGTTAGGGTTAGGTTAGGGTTAGGGTTAGGGTTAGGGTTAGGGTTAGGGGTTAGGGTTAGTGTTAGGGTTAGGGTTAGGGTTAGGGTTAGGTTAGGGTTAGGGTTAGGGTTAGAGTTAGGGTTAGAGTTAGGGTTAAAGTTAGGGTTATGGGGTTATGTTAGGCTTAAGGTTAGGGTTAGGGTTATGGGGTTAAGGTTAGGGTTGGGGTTAGGGTTAGGTTTAGGTTTAGGGTTAGGGTTAGTGTTATGGTTATTCTTAGATTTATGGTTTAAAATTTAGGGCTTATGGTTTAAGGTTTAGTCTTTAGGATTGTTTAAGTTTTAGTGTGGTTTAGGTTTAGGGTATAGAATTTAGCGTTTAAGATTGTTTAATGGTTAGGGTTGTTTAGGTTTTAGCGTTTAGAGTTGTTTAGGGTTTTTTAGGGTTGTTTATAATTTAGTGTTTAGGGTTGTTCAGGATTTATGATTTAGGATATTTTAAGGTTTAGGGTTTAAGGTTGTATAGTGTTTTAGGGTTTAGTGTATAATGTTTAGGGTTAAGGGTTAAGGGTTGTTTAGGGTATAGTGTTAATGGTTTTAGGGTTTAGGCTTGTTTAGGGTTTAGGGTTTAGGGTTTAGTGTTTCGGGTTTTTTAGCGTTTAGTGTTTATAGTTTAGGGTTTAGGGTGCTTTTGGAATTAGTGTTTAGGGTTTTTCGGGGTTTAGGGTTTAGGATTTAGGGTGTTAGGGTTAGTGTTAGGGTTAGGTTTAGGGTTAAGGTGAGGGTTAGGGTGAGGGTTAAGGTTAGGGTTAGGGTTAAGGTTAGTGTTAGTGTTAGGGTAAGGGTTAGGGTTAGGGATAGGGTTAGGGTTAGGTTTAGGGTTAGGGTTAGGGTTAGGGTTAGGGTTAGGGGTTAGGGTTAGGTTTAGTGTTAGGGGTTAGGGGTTAGTGTTAGGATTAGGGTTAGGGTTAGTGTTAGGGTTAGGTTTAGTGTAGGGTTATTATTAGGGGGTTAGGTTTTAGTTTAGGATTAGTGTTAGGGTTAGAATTAGAAATAAGGTTAGTGTTAGAATTAGGGTAAGGGTTAGGTTTAGGGATAGGGTTAGGGTTAGGGTTAAGGGTAGGGTTAGGGTTAGGGTTAGATTTAAAGTTTAGGGTTTAGTGTTAGGATTAGGGATAGTGTGAGGTTTAGGGTTAGGTTTAGGGTTAGGGTTAGGGTTAGTGTTTGGGTTATGATTAATGTTAGGATTAGGGTTAGGGTTAGGGTCAGGTTTAGGTTTAGGGTTAGGGTTAGGGTTAGGGTTAGATTTAGGGTTAGGTTTAGGTTTATTGTTAGATTTAGGGTTTAGGGTCTACGGTTAATTGTTTAGGATTTTTTAAGTTTTAGGGTGGATTAGGTTTAGGGTTTAGAGTTTAGTGTTATGGTTACGGTTAGGGTTAGGGTTAGGGTTAGGATTAGGGTTAAGGTTAGGGTTAGGGTTAGGTTTAGGGTTAGGTTTAGGGTTAGGGTTAGGGTTAGGGTTACGGTTAGGGTTAGGGTTAGGGTTAGGTTTAGGGTTAGGGTTAGGGTTATTGTTAGGGTTAGGGTAATGGTTAGGGGTTAGGGTTAAGGTTAGGGTTAAGGTTAGGTTTAGGGTTAAGGTTAGGGTTAGGGTTAGGGTTAGGGTTAGGGTTAGGGTTAGGGTTAGGGTTAGGGTTAGGGTAATGTTAGGGTTAGGGTTAGGGTTAGGGTTAGGGGTTAGGGTTAGGATTAGTGTTAGGGGTTAGAAGTTAGGGTTAGTGTTAGGGTTAGGGTTAGGGTTAGGGTTAGGGTTAGGGTTAGGGTTAGGGTGAGGGTTAGGGTTAGGGTTATGTGGTTATGTCAGGCTTAAGGTTAGGGTTAGGGTTATGGGGTTAAGGTTAGGGTTGGGGTTAGGGTTAGGTTTAGGTTTAGGGTTAGGGTTAGGGTTATGGTTATTCTTAGATTTATGGTTTAAAATTTAGGGTTTATGGTTTAAGGTTTAGGGTTAAGATTGTTTAAGTTTTAGGGTGGTTTAGGTTTAGGGTATAGGGTTTAGCGTTTAAGATTGTTTAATGTTTAGGGTTGTTTATGTTTTAGCGTTTAGAGTTGTTTAGATTTTTTTAGGGTTGTTTATGATTTAGTGTTTAGGGTTGTTCAGGATTTATGATTTAGGATATTTTAAGGTGTAGGGTTTAAGGTTGTATAGTGTTTTAGGGCTTAGGCTATAATGTTTAGGGTTAAGAGTTTAGGGTTGTTTAGGGTATAGTGTTAATGGTTTTAGGGTTTAGGCTTGTTTAGGGTTTAGTGTTTAGGGTTTAGGGTTTAGGGTTTTTTAGCGTTTAGTGTTTAGAGTTTAGGGTTTAGGGTGCTTTTGGAATAAGTGTTTAGGGTTTTTCTGGGTTTAGGGTTTAGGATTTAGGGTTTTAGGGTTAGGTTTAGGGTTAGGGTGAGGGTTAGGGTGAGAGTTAAGGTAAGGGTTAGGGTTAAGGTTAGTGTTAGTGTTAGGGTAAGTGTTAGTGTTAGGGATAGTGTTAGGGTTAGGGTTAGGGTTAGTGTTAGGGTTAGGGTTAGGGTTAGGGATAGGGTAGGTGTGAGGTTTAGGGTTAGGGTTAGGTTTAGGGTCAGGGTTAGTCTTTGTTTGGGTTATGGTTATTGTTAGGATTAGGCTTTGGATTAGGGTCAGGGGTAGGTTTAGGTTTACGGTTAGGGTTAGTGTTAGATTTAGGGTTAGGTTTAGGTTTATTGTTAGATTTAGGGTTTAGGGTTTAAGGTTTATGGTTTAGGATTGTTTAAGGTTTAGGGTGGATTAGGTTTAGGGTTTAGAGTTTAGTGTTATGGTTACGGTTAGGGTTAGGGTTAGGGTTAGGGTTAGGGTTAGGGTTAGGGTTAGTGTTAGGGTTACGGTTAGGGTTAGGGTTAGTGTTAGGGTTAGGGTTAGAGTTACGGT
This sequence comes from Micromys minutus, assembly GCF_963924665.1. Lineage (NCBI taxonomy): Eukaryota > Metazoa > Chordata > Mammalia > Rodentia > Muridae > Micromys > Micromys minutus. Next base: position 830,920 of record NC_137985.1, on the reverse strand, counting down.
TAGGGTTAGGGTAAGAGTTACGGTTGGGGTTATGGTTAGGGTTAAGGTTAGGGTTTGGGGGGTTATGGTTTAGGTTAGGGTTAGGGTTAGGGTTAGGGTTAGGGTTAGGGTTAGGCTTAGGGTTAGGGTTAGGTTTAGGGTTAGGGTTATTATTAGGGATTTAGGTTTAAATTTAGGATTAGTGTTAGGGTTAGAATTAGAAATAGGGTTAGTGTTAGGATTAGGGTCAGGGTTAGGTTTAGGGATAGGGTTAGGGTTAGGGTTAGGGGTAGGGTTAGGGTTAGGGTTAGATTTAAAGTTTAAGGTTTAGTGTAAGGATTAGGGTTAGTGTGAGGTTTAGGGTTAGGGTTAGTTTTAGGGTTAGGGTTAGGGTTAGTGTTTGGGTTATGGTTAATGTTAGGATTAGGTTTAGGGTTAGGGTTTTGGTTATGGTTAGATTTAGGGTTCGGTTTAGGTTTATTGTTAGATTTAGGGTTTAGGGTTTAAGGTTTGTGGTTTAGGATTGTTTAAGGTTTAGGGTGGATTAGGTTTAGGGTTTAGAGTTTAGTGTTATGGTTACGTTTAGGGTTAGGGTTAGGTTTAGGGTTAGGGTTTGGGTTAGGGTTAGGGTTAGGTTTAGGTTAGGGTTATGGTTAGGGTTAAGGTTAGGTTTAGGGTTAGGGTTAGGGTTATAGTTAGTGTTAGGATTAGGGTTAGGGTTAAGGTCAGGGTTAGGTTTAGGGTTAGGGTTAGGGTTAGGGATAGATTTAGGTTTAGGTTTAGGTTTATTGTTAGATTTAGGGTTTAGGGTTTAAGGTTTATGGTTTAGGATTTTTTAAGGTTTAGGGTGGATTAGGTTTAGGATTTAGAGTTTAGTGTTATGGTTAAGGTTAAGGTTAGGGTTAGGGTTAGGTTTAGGGTTAGGTTTAGGGTTAGGGTTA
>NC_137985.1:782500-825000 GCF_963924665.1 Micromys minutus | reverse complement strand
GGGTTAGGGTTAGTGTTAGGGGTTAGGGGTTAGTGTTAGGGTTAGGGTTAGGGTTAGGGTTAGGGTTAGGTTTAGTGTTAGGGTTATTATTAGGGGTTTAGGTTTTAGTTTAGGATTAGTGTTAGGGTTAGAATTAGAAATAGGGTTAGTGTTAGGATTAGGGTCAGTGTTAGGTTTAGAAATATGGTTAGGGTTAGGGTTAAGGGTAGGGTTAGGGTTAGGGTTAGAATTAAAGTTTAGGGTTTAGTGTTAGGATTAGGGATAGTGTGAGGTTTAGGGTTAGGTTTAGGGTTAGGGTTAGGGTTAGTGTTTGGGTTATGATTAGTGTTAGGATTAGGATTAGGGTTAGGGTCAGGTTTATGTTTAGTGTTAGGGTTAGGGTTAGGGTTAGATTTAGGGTTAGGTTTAGGTTTATTGTTAGATTTAGGGTTTAGGGTTTAAGGTTTATGGTTTAGGATTGTTTAAGTTTAAGGGTGGATTAGGTTTAGGGTTTAGAGTTTAGTATTATGGTTACGGTTAGGGTTAGGGTTAGAGTTAGGGTTAGGGTTAGGGTTAGGGTTAGGGTTAAGGTTAGGGTTAGTGATAGGGTTATGGTTATGGTTAGTGTTAGGATTAGGGTTAGGGTTAGGGTCAGGATTAGGTTTAGGGTTAGGGATAAGGTTAGGGTTAGATTTAGGGTTAGGTTTAGGTTTATTGTTAGATTTAGGGTTTAGGGTTTAAGGTTTATGGTTTAGGATTGTTTAAGGTTTAGGGTGGATTAGGTTAAGGGTTTAGAGTTTAGTGTTATGGTTACGGTTAGGGTTAGGGTTAGGGATGGGTTTAGAGATAGGGTTAGGGTTATAGTAAGGGTTAGGTTTAGGGTTAGGGTTAGGGTTAGGGTAAAAGTTAGGGGGTTAGTGTTAGGGTTTGTGTTAGGGTTAGGGTTAGGGTTAGGGTTAGGTTAGGGTTAGGGTTAGGGTTAGGGTTAGGTTAGGGTTAGGGTTAGGGTTAGGGTTTGGGTTAGGGGTTAGGGTTAGTGAAAGGGTTAGAGTTATTATTAGGGGGTTAGGTTTAAGTTTAGGATTAGTGTTAGGGTTAGAATTAGAAATAGGGTTAGTGTTAGGATTAGGGTCAGGGTTAGGTTTAGGGTTAGGGTTAGGGTTAGGGTTAGGGTTAGGGTCAGGGAGGGTTTAGGGTTAGGATTAGGGTTAGGGTTAGATTTAGGGTTAGGTTTAGGTTTATTTGTAGATTTAGGATTTGGGGTCTAAGGTTTATGGTTTAGGATTGTTTAAGGTTTAGGGTGGATTAGGTTTAGGGTTTAGAGTTTAGTGTTATGGTTACGGTTAGGGTTAGGGTTAGGGTTAGGATTAGGGTTAAGGTAAGGGTTAGGATTAGGTTTAGGTTTAGGGTTAGGGTTAGGGCTAGGGTTAGGATTAGGGTTAGGGTTAGGGTTAGGGTAAGGGTTAGGGGTTAGAGTTAGGGTTATGGTTATTGTTAGGTTTAAGGTTTAGGGTTTTGTGTTCAGGGTTTAAGGTTTAGGGTTTTGGATTGTTTAAGTTTTAGGGTGGTTTAGGTTAAGGGTTTAGGGTTTAGAGTTTAGGATTGTTTAAGGTTTACGGTTGTTTAGGGTATAGTGTTTAGGGTTAAAAGTTTAGGGTTGTTTAGGGTTTAGTGTTTAGGGTTTAGGGTTGTTTAAGGTTTAGTGTTTAAGGTTTAGGTTTTATGGTGGTTTTGGGTTTAGTGTTTAGTGTTCTTTAGGGTATAGTGTTAATGATTTAGGGTTTAGGGTTATTTAGGGTTTAGTGTTTAAGGTTTAGGGTATAGGGTTGTTTAGGATTTAGTGTTTAGGGTTGTTTATGGTTTAGTGATTAGGGTTGTTTAGGGTTGTTTAGAGGTTAGTGATTAGGGTTATTCAGGGTTTATGATTTAGGGTTGTTCAGGGTTTAGGATTTATTGTTGTTCAGGGTTTAGGATTTAGGGATTAAGGTTAAGGGGTTAGGGTTAGGGTTAGGGTTAGGGTTAGGGTTAGCATTAGGGTTAGAATTAGGGTTAGAGTTAGGGTTATGGGGTTATGTTAGGCTTAAGGTTAGGGTTAGGGTTATGGGGTTAAGGTTAGGGTTTGGGTTAGGGTTAGGTTTAGGTTTAGGGTTAGGGTTAGGGTTATGGTTATTCTTAGATTTAAGGTTTAAATTTTAGGGTTTATGGTTTAAGGTTTAGGGTTTAGGATTGTTTAAGTTTTAGGGTGGTTTAGGTTTAGGGTATAGGGTTTAGCGTTTAAGATTGTTTAATGGTTAGGGTTGTTTAGGTTTTAGCGTTTAGAGTTGTTTAGGGTTTTTTAGGGTTGTTTATGATTTAGTGTTTAGGGTGGTTCAGGATTTATGATTTAGGATATTTTAAGGTTTAGGGTTTAAGGTTGTATAGTGTTTTAGGGTTTAGGGTATAATGTTTAGGGTTAAGGGTTTATGGTTGTTTAGGGTATAGTGTTAATGGTTTTAGGGTTTAGGCTTGTTTAGTGTTTAGTGTTTAGGGTTTAGGGTTTAGGGTTTTTAGCGTTCAGTGTTTATAGTTTAGGGTTTAGGGTGCTTTTGGAATTAGTGTTTAGGGTTTTTTGGGGTTTAGGGTTTAGGATTTAGGGTGTTAGGGTTAGTGTTAGGGTTAGGTTTAGGGTTAAGGTGAGGGTTAGGGTGAGGGTTAAGGTTAGGGTTAGGGTTAAGGTTAGTGTTAGTGTTAGGGTAAGGGTTAGGGTTAGGGTTAGGGTTAGGGGTTAGGGTTAGGGTTAGTGTTAGGGGTTAGGGGTTAGTGTTAGGGTTAGGGTTAGGGTTAGGGTTAGGGTTAGGTTTAGTGTTAGGGTTATTATTAGGGGGTTAGGTTTTAGTTTAGGATTAGTGTTAGAGTTAGAATTAGAAATAGGGTTAGTGTTAGGATTAGGGTCAGGGTTAGGTTTAGGGATATGGTTAGGGTTAGGGTTAAGGGTAGGGTTAGGGTTAGGGTTAGATTTAAAGTTTAGGGTTTAGTGTTAGGATTAGGGATAATGTGAGGTTTAGGGTTAGGTTTAGGGTTAGGGTTAGGGTTAGGGTTAGGGTTAGATTTAGGGTTAGGTTTAGGTTTATTGTTAGATTTAGGGTTTAGGGTTTAAGGTTTAAGGTTTAGGATTGTTTAAGGTTTAGGGTAGATGAGGTTTAGGGTTTAGAGTTTAGTATTATGGTTACGGTTAGGGTTAGGGTTAGGGTTAGAGTTAGGGTTAGAGTTAGGGTTAGGGTTAGGGTTAGGGTTAAGGTTAGGGTTAATGTTAGGGTTAGGGTTATGGTTAGTGTTAGGATTAGGGTTAGGTTTAGGGTCAGGGTTAGGTTTAGGGTTAGGGATAGGGTTAGGGTTAGATTTAAGGTTAGGTTTAGGTTTATTGTTACATTTAGGGTTTAGGGTTTAAGGTTTATGGTTTAGGATTGTTTAAGGTTTAGGGTGGACTAGGTTTAGGGTTTAGAGTTTAGTGTTATGGTTACGGTTAGGGTTAGGGTTAGGGATGGGGTTAGGGTTAGGGTTAGGGTTATGGTAAGGGTTAGGGTTAGGGTTAGGGTTAGGGTTATGGTAAAAGTTAGGGGGTTAGTGTTAGGGTTTGGGTTAGGGTTGGGGTTAGGGTTAGGGTTAGGTTAGGGTTAGGGTAGGGGTTAGGGTTAGGGGTTAGGGTTAGTGTTAGGGTTAGGGTTATTATTAGGGTGTTAGGTTTAATTTTAGGATTAGTGTTAGGGTTAGAATTAGAAATAGGGTTAGTGTTAGGATTAGGGTCAGGGTTAGGTTTAGTGTTAGGGTTAGGGTCAGGGAGGGTTTAGGGTTATGGTTAGATTTAGGGTTAGGTTTAGGTTTATTGTTAGATTTAGGATTTAGGGTCTCAGGTTTATGGTTTAGGATTGTTTAAGGTTTAGGGTGGATTAGGTTTAGGGTTTAGAGTTTAGTGTTATGGTTACGGTTAGGGTTAGGGTTAGGGTTAGGGTTAGGATTAGGGTTAAGGTTAGGGTTAGGATTAGGGTTAGGGTTAGGGTTAGGGTTAGGGTTAAGGTTAGGGTTAGGGTTAGGGTTAGGGTTAGGATTAGGGTTAGGGTTAGGGTTAGGGTAAGGGTTAGGGGTTAGGGTTAGGGTTATGGTTATTGTTAGGTTTAGGGTTTAGGGTTTAGGGTTTAGGGTTGTTTAAGGTTTAGTGTTTAAGGTTTAGGTTTTAGAGTTGTTTTGGGTTTAGTGTTTAGTGTTGTTTAGGGTATAATGTTAATGGTTTAGGGTTTAGGGTTATTTAGGGTTTAGTGTTTAAGGTTTAGTGTATAGGGTTGTTTAGGTTTTAGTGTTTAGGGTTGTTTATGGTTTAGTGATTAGGGTTGTTTAGGGTTGTGTAGAGGTTAGTGTTTAGGGTTATTCAGGTTTAATGATTTAGGGTTGTTCAGGGTTTAGGATTTTTGGTTGTTCAGGGTTTAGGATTTAAAGATTAAGGTTAAGGGGTTAGGGTTAGGGTTAGGGTTAGGGTTACGGTTAGCATTAGGGTTAGAGTTAGGGTTAGAGTTAGGGTTAGAGTTAGGGTTATGGGGTTATGTTAGGCTTAAGGTTAGGGTTAGGGTTATGGGTTTAAGGTTAGGGTTGGGGTTAGGGGTAGAATTAGGTTTAGGGTTAGGGTTAGGGTTATGGTTATTCTTAGATTTATGGTTTAAAATTTAGGGTTTATGGGTTAAGGTTTAGGGTTTAGGATTGTTTAAGTTTTAGGGTGGTTTAGGTTTAGGGTATAGAATTTAGCGTTTAAGATTGTTTAATGGTTAGGGTTGTTTAGGTTTTAGCGTTTAGAGTTGTTTATGGTTTTTTAGGGTTGTTTACAATTTAGTGTTTAGGGTTGTTCAGGATTTATGATTTAGGATTTTTTAAGGTTTAGGGTTTAAGGTTGTATAGTGTTTTAGGTTTTAGGGTATAATGATTAGGGTTAAGGGTTTAGGGTTGTTTAGGGTATAGTGTTAATGGTTTTAGGGTTTAGGCTTGTTTAGGGTTTAGTGTTTAGGGTTTAGGGTTTAGGGTTTTTTAGCGTTTAGTGTTTATAGTTTAGGGTTTAGGGTGCTTTTGGAATTAGTGTTTAGGGTTTTTCGGGGTTTAAGGTTTAGGATTTAGGGTGTTAGGGTTAGTGTTAGGGTTAGGTTTAGGGTTAAGGTGAGGGTTAGGGTGAGGGTTAAGGTTAGGGTTAGGGTTAAGGTTAGTGTTAGTGTTAGGGTAAGGGTTAGGGTTAGGGATAGGGTTAGGGTTAGGGTTAGGGTTAAGGTTAGGGTTAGGGTTAGGGTTAGGGGTTAGGGTTAGGGTTAGTGTTAGGGGTTAGGGGTTAGTGTTAGGGTTAGGGTTAGGGTTAGGGTTAGGGTTAGGTTTAGTGTTAGGGTTATTATTAGGAGGTTAGGTTTTAGTTAAGGATTAGTGTTAGGGTTAGAATTAGAAATAGGGTTAGTGTTAAGATTAGGGTCAGGGTTAGGTTTAGGGATAGGGTTAGGGTTAGGGTTAAGGGTAGGGTTAGGGTTAGGATTAGATTTAAAGTTTAGGGTTTAGTGTTAGGATTAGGGATAGTGTGAGGTTTAGGGTTAGGGTTAGGTTTAGGGTTAGGGTTTGGGTTAGTGTTTGGGTTATGGTTAGTGTTAGGATTAGGTTTAGGGTTAGGGTCAGGGTTAGGTTTAGGGTTAGGGTTAGGGTTAGGTTAGATTTAGGGTCAGGTTTAGGTTTATTGTTAGATTTAGGGATTAGGTTTTAAGGTTTATGGTTTAGGATTGTTTAAGGTTTAGGGTGGATTAGGTTTAGGGTTTAGAGTTTAGTGTTATGGTTACGGTTAGTGTTAGGGTTAGGGTTAGGGTTAGGGTTAGGGTTAGGGTTAGGGTAATGGATAGGGTTAGAGTTAGGGTTAGGGTTAGGGTAAGGGTTAGGGGTTAGTGTTAGGGTTAGGGTTAGGGTTAGGATTAGGTTTAGGGTTAGAGGTTAGCGTTAGTGTTAGGGTTAGGTTTATTATTTGGGGGTTAGGTTTCAGTTTAGGATTAGTGTTAGGGTTAGAATTAGAAATAGGGTTAGTGTTAGGATTAGGGTCAGGGTTAGGTTTAGGGTTAGGGTTAGGGTTAGGGTTAGGGTTAGGGTTAGGGTCAGGGAGTGTTGAGGGTTAGGGTTAGGGTTAGGGTTAGATTTAGGGTTAGGTTTAGGTTTATTGTTAGATTTAGGATTTAGGGTCTAAGGTTTATGGTTTAGGATTGTTTAAGGTTTAGGGTGGATTAGGATTAGTGTTTAGAGTTTAGTGTTATGGTTACGGTTAGGGTTAGGGTTAGGGTTAGGATTACGGTTAAGGTTAGGGTTAGGATTAGGTTTAGGGTTAAGGTTAGGGTTAGGGTTAGGGTTAGGGTTAGGGTTAGGGTTAGGGTTAGGATTAGGGTTAGGGTTAGAGTTAGGGTAAGGGTTAGGGGTTAGGGTTAGGGTTATGGTTATTGTTAGGTTTAGGGTTTAGTGTTTAGTGTTTAGGGTTTAAGGTTTAGGGTTTAGGATTGTTTAAGATTTAGGGTGGTTTAGGTTAAGGGTTTAGGGTTTAGACTTTAGGATTGTTTAAGGTTTAGGGTTGTTTAGGGTATAGTGTTTAGGGAAAAAGTTTAGGGTTGTTTAGGCTTAAGTGTTTAGGTTTTAGGGTTGTTTAAGTTTTAGTGTTTAAGGTTTAGGTTTTAGGGTTGTTTTGGGTTTAGTGTTTAGTGTTGTTTAGGGTATAGTGTTAATGGTTTAGGGTTTAGGGTTATTTAGTGTTTAGTGTTTAAGGTTTAGGGTATAGGATTGTTTAGGGTTCAGTGTTTAGGGTTGTTTATGGTTTAGTGATTAGGGTTGTTTAGGGTTGTTTAGAGACTAGTGTTTAGGGTTATTCAGGGTTTATGATTTAGGGTTGTTCAGGGTTTAGGATTTATGGTTGTTCAGGGTTTAGGATTTAGGGATTAAGGATAAGGGGTTAGGGTTAGGGTTAGGGTTAGGGTTAGGGTTAGGGTTAGGGTTAGGGTTAAGGTTAGGGTTAGGGTTAGGGTTAAGGTTATGGTTAGTGTTAGGATTAGGGTTACGGTTAGGGTCAGGGTTAGGTTTAGGGTTAGGGCTAGGGTTAGGTTTAGATTTAGGGTCAGGTTTAGGTTTATTGTTAGATTTAGGGTTTAGGGTTTAAGGTTTATGGTTTAGGATTGTTTAAAGTTTAGGGTGGATTAGGTTTAGGGTTTTGAGTTTAGTGTTAAGGTTACGGTTATTGTTAGGGTTAGGGTTAGGGTTAGGGTTAGGGTTAGGTTAGGGTTAGGGTTAGGGTTAGGGTTAGGTTAGGGTTAGGGTTAGGGTTAGGGTTAGGGTTTAGGGTTTAGTGTTTAGGGTTTAAGGTTTAGGGTTTAGGATTGTTTAAGATTTAGGGTGGTTTATGTTAAGGGTTTAGGGTTTAGAGTTTAGGATTGTTTAAGGTTTAGGGTTGTTTAGGGTATAGTGTTTAGGGTTAAAAGTTTAGGGTTGTTTAGGGTTTAGTGTTTAGGGTTTAGGGTTGTTTAAAGTTTAGTGTTTAAGGTTTAGGTTTTAGGGTTGTTTTGGTTTTAGTGTTTAGTGTTGTTTAGGGTATAGTGTTAATGGTTTAGGGTTTAGGGTTATTTAGGGTTTAGTGTTTAAGGTTTAGGGTATAGTGTTGTTTAGGGTTTAGTGTTTAGGGTTGTTTATGGTTTAGTGATTAGGGTTGTTTAGGGTTGTTTAGAGGTTAGTGTTTAGGGTTATTCAGGGTTTATGATTTAGGGTTTTTCAGGGTTTAGGATTTATGGTTGTTCAGGGTTTAGGATTTAGGGATTAAGGTTAAGTGGTTAGGGTTAGGGTTAGGGTTAGGGTTAGCATTAGGGTTAGAGTTAGGGTTAGAGTTAGGGTTATGGGTTTATGTTAGGCTTAAGTTTAGGGTTAGGGTTATGGGGTTAAGGTTAGGGTTGGGGTTAGGGTAAGGTTTAGGTTTAGGTTTAGGGTTAGGGTTATGGTTATTCTTAGATTTATGGTTTAAAATTTAGGGTTTATGGTTTAAGGTTTAGGGATTAGGATTGTTTAAGTTTTAGGGTGGTTTAGGTTTAGGGTATAGGGTTTAGCGTTTAAGATTGTTTAATGTTTAGGGTTGTTTAGGTTTTAGCGTTTAGAGTTGTTTAGGGTTTTTTAGGGTTGTTTATAATTTAGTGTTTAGGGTTGTTCAGGATTTATGATTTAGGATATTTTAAGGTATAGGGTTTAAGTTTGTATGGTGTTTTAGGGTTTAGGGTATAATGTTTAGGGTTAAGGGTTTAGGGTTGTTTAGGGTATAGTGTTAATGGTTTTAGGGTTTAGGCTTGTTTAGGGTTTAGTGTTTAGGGTTTAGGGTTTAGGGTTTTTTAGCGTTTAGTGTTTATAATTTAGGGTTTTGGGTGCTTTTGGAATTAGTGTTTAGGGTTTTTCGTGGTTTAGGGTTTAGGATTTAGGGTGTTAGGGTTAGTGTTAGGGTTAGGTTTAGGGTTAAGGTGAGGGTTAGGGTGAGGGTTAAGGTTAGGGTTAGGGTTAAGGTTAGTGTTAGTGTTAGGGTAAGGGTTAGGGTTAGGGATAGGGTTAGGGTTAGGGTTAAATTTAGGGTTAGGGTTAGGGTTAGGGTTAGGGTTAGGGGTTAGGGTTAGGGTTAGTGTTAGGGGTTAGGGGTTAGTGTTAGGGTTAGGGTTAGGGTTAGGTTTAGTGTTAGGGTTATTATTTGGGGGTTAGGTTTTAGTTAAGGATTAGTGTTAGGGTTAGAATTAGAAATAGGGTTAGTGTTAGGATTAGGGTCAGGGTTAGGTTTAGGTATAGGGTTAGGGTTAGGGTTAAAGGTAGGGTTAGGGTTAGGATTAGATTTAAAATTTAGGGTTTAGTGTTAGGATTAAGAATAGTGTGAGGTTTAGGGTTAGGTTTAGGGTTAGGGTTAGGGTTAGTGTTTGGGTTATGATTAGTGTTAGGATTAGGGTTAGGGTTAGGGTCAGGTTTAGGTTAGTGTTAGGGTTAGGGTTAGGGTTAGATTTAGGGTTAGGTTTAGGTTTATTGTTAGATTTTGGGTTTAGGGTTTAAAGTTTATGGTTTAGGATTGTTTAAGGTTTAGGGTGGATTAGGTTTAGGGTTTAGAGTTTAGTATTATGGTTACGGTTAGGGTTAGGGTTAGGGTTAGAGTTAGGGTTAGGGTTAGGGTTAGGGTTAGGGTAAGGGTTAAGGTTAGGGTTAGTGTTAGGGTTAGGGTTATAGTTAGTGTTAGTATTAGGGTTAGGGTTAGGGTCAGTGTTAGGTTTAGGGTTAGGGATAGGGTTAGGGTTAGATTTACGGTTAGGTTTAGGTTTATTGTTAGATTTAGGGTTTAGGGTTTAAGGTTTATGGTTTAGGATTGTTTAAGGTTTAGGGTGGATTAGGTTTAGGGTTTAGAGTTTAGTGTTATGGTTACAGTTAGGGTTAGGGTTAGGGATGGGGTTAGGGTTAGGGTTAGGGTTATGGTAAAGGTTAGGGTTAGGGTTAGGGTTAGGGTAAAAGTTAGGGGGTTAGTGTTACGGTTTGGATTAGGGTTAGGGTTAGGGTTAGGTTAGGGTTAGGGTTAGGGTTAGGGTTAGGGGTTAGGGTTATGGTTAGGGTTAGGGTTAGGGTTAGGGTTAGGGTCAGGGAGGGTTTAGGGTTAGGGTTAGATTTAGGGTTAGGTTTAGGTTTAATATTAGATTTAGGGTTTAGGGTCTACGGTTTATGGTTTAGGATTGTTTAAAATTTAGGGTGGATTAGGTTTAGGGTTTAGAGTTTAGTGTTATGGTTACGGTTAGTGTTAGGGTTAGGGTTAGGGTTAGGGTTAGGGTTAGGGTTAGGGTTCGGGTTAGGGTAATGGATAGGGTTAGGGTTAGGGTTAGGATTAGGGTTAAGGTTAGGGTTAGGGTTAGGGTTATGGTTAGGGTTAGGGTTAGGGTTATGGTTAGGATTAGGGTTAGGGTTAGGGTTATGGTTAGGATTAGGGTTAGGGTTAGGGTTAGGGTAAGGGTTAGGGGTTAGGGTTAGGGTTATGGTTATTGTTAGGTTTAGGTTTTAGGGTTTAGTGTTTAGGGTTTAAGGTTTAGGGTTTAGGATTGTTTAAGATTTAGGGTGGATTAGGTTTAGGGTTTAGAGTTTAGTGTTATGGTTACGGTTAGGGTTAGGGTTAGGGATGGGGTTAGGGTTAGGGTTAGGGTTATGGTAAGAGTTAGGGTTAGGGTTAGGTTTAGGGTTAGGGTAAAAGTTAGGGGGTTAGTGTTAGGGTTTGGGTTAGGGTTAGGGTTAGGGTTAGGGTTAGGTTAGGGTTAGGGTTAGGGTTAGGGTTAGGGGTTAGGGTTAGTGTTATGGTTAGGGTTATTATTAGGGGGTTAGGTTTAAGTTTAGGATTAGTGTTAGGGATAGAATTAGAAATAGGTTTAGTGTTAGGATTAGGGTCAGGGTTAGGTTTAGGGTTAGGGTTAGGGTTAGGGTTAGGGTTAGGGTTAGGGTCAGGGAGGGTTTAGGGTTAGGGTTAGATTTAGGGTTAGGTTTAGGTTTATTGTTAGATTAAGGTTTAGGGTCTACGGTTTATGGTTTAGGATTTTTTAAGGTTTAGGGTGGATTAGGTTTAGGGTTTAGAGTTTAGTGTTAGGGTTACGGTTAGGATTAGGGTTAGGGTTAGGGTTAGGATTAGGGTTAAGGTTAGGGTTAGGGTTAGGTTTAGGGTTAGGGTTAGGGTTAGGGTTAGAGTTAGGGTTACGGTTAGGGTTAGGGTTAGGGTTAGGTTTAGGGTTAGGGTTAGGGTTAGGGTTAGGGTTAGGGTAATGGTTAGGGGTTAGGGTTAAGGTTAGGGTTAAGGTTAGGTTTAGGTTTAAGGTTAGGTTTAGGGTTAGGGTTAGGGTTAGGGTTAGGGTTAGGGTTAGGGTTAGGGTAAATTTAGGGTTAGGGTTAGGGTTAGGGTTAGGGGTTAGGGTTCGTGTTAGTGTTAGGGGTTAGGGGTTAGGGTTAGGGTTCGGGTTAGGGTTAGGGTTAGGGTTAGGGTTAGCATTAGGGTTAGAGTTAGGGTTATGTGGTTATGTTAGGCTTAAGGTTAGGGTTAGGGTTATGGGGTTAAGGTTAGGGTTGGGGTTAGGGTTAGGTTTAGGTTTAGGGTTAGGGTTAGGGTTATGGTTATTCTTAGATTTATGGTTTGAAATTTAGGGTTTATGGTTTAAGGTTTAGGGTTTAGGATTGTTTAAGTTTTAGGGTGGTTTAGGTTTAGGGTATAGGGTTTAGCGTTTAAGATTGTTTAATGTTTAGGGTTGTTTATGTTTTAGCGTTTAGAGTTGTTTAGGTTTTTTTAAGGTTGTTTATGATTTAGTGTTTAGGGTTGTTCAGGATTTATGGTTTAGGATATTTTAAGGTTTAGGGTTTAAGGTTGTATAGTATTTTAGGGTTTAGGCTATAATGTTTAGGGTTAAGAGTTTAGGGTTGTTTAGGGTATAGTGTTAATGGTTTTAGGGTTTAGGCTAGTTTAGGGTTTAGTGTTTAGAGTTTAGGGTTTAGGTTTTTTTAGCGTTTAGTGTTTAGGGTTTAGGGTGCTTTTGGAATTAGTGTTTAGGGTTTTTCTGCGTTTAGGGTTTAGGATTTAGGGTTTTACGGTTAGGTTTAGGGTTAGGGTGAGGGTTAGGGTGAGGGTTAAGGTTAGGGTTAGGGTTAAGGTTAGTGTTAATGTTAGGGTAAGGGTAAGTGTTAGGGATAGTGTTAGGGTTAGGGTTAGGGTTAGTGTTAGGGTTAGGGTTAGGGTTAGGGATAGGGTAGGTGTGAGGTTTAGGGTTAGGGTTAGGTTTAGGGTTAGGGTTAATCTTTGTTTGGGTTATGGTTATTGTTAGGATTAGGCTTTGGATTAGGGTCAGGGGTAGGTTTAGGTTTACGGTTAGGGTTAGTGTTAGATTTAGGGTTAAGTTTAGGTTTATTGTTAGATTTAGGGTTTAGGGTTTAAGGTTTATGGTTTAGGATTGTTTAAGTTTTAGGGTGGATTAGGTTTAGGGTTTAGAGTTTAGTGTTATGGTTATGGTTAGGGTTAGGGTTAGGGTTAGGGTTAGGGTTAGGGTTAGTGTTACGGTTAGGGTTAGGGTTAGTGTTAGGGTTAGGGTTAGAGTTACGGTTAGGGTTAGGGTTAGAGATACGTTTAGGGTTAGGGTTAGGGTTAAGGTTAGGGTTGGGGGGGTTAGGGTTTAGGTTAGGGTCAGGGTTAGGGTTAGGGTTAGGGTTAGGTTTAGGGTTAGTGTTATTATTAGGGAGTTAGGTTTAAATTTAGGATTAGTGTTAGGGTTAGAATTAGAAATAGGTTTAGTGTTAGGATTAGGGTCAGGGTTAGGTTTAGGGATAGGGTTAGGGTTAGGGTTAGGGGTAGGGTTAGGGTTAGGGTTAGATTTAAAGTTTAAGGTTTAGTTTTAGGATTAGGGTTAGTGTGAGGTTTAGGGTTAGGGTTAGGTTTAGGGTTAGGGTTAGTGTTTGGTTATGGTTAGTGTTAGGATTAGGTTTAGTGTTAGGGTTAGGGTTAGGGTTAGATTTAGGGTTAGGTTTAGGTTTATTGTTAGACTTAGGGTTTAGGGTTTAAGGTTTGTGGTTTAGGATTGTTTAAGGTTTAGGGTGGATTAGGTTTAGGGTTTAGAGTTTAGTGTTATGGTTACGGTTAGGGTTAGGGTTAGGTTTAGGGTTAAGGTTTGGGTTAGGGTTAGGGTTAGTTTTAGGGTTAGGGTTATGGTTAGGGTTAAGGTTAGGGTTAGGGTTAGGGTTACGGTTAGGTTTAGGGTTAGAGTTAGTGTTACGGTTAGGGTTAGGGTTAGGGTTACGGTTAGGGTTAGGTTTAGGGTTAGGGTAAGGGTTATGATTATGTTTATTGTTAGGTTTAGGGTTAGGGTTAGGGTTAAGGTTAGGTTTAGGTTTAGGGTTAGGTTTACGGTTAGGCTTAAGGTTAGGGTTAGGTTTAGGGATAGGGTTATGTTTAGGGTTAGGTTTAAGGTTAGGGTTAGGGTTAGGGTTAGGGTTAGGTTTATTGTTAGGTTTAGGGTTTAGTCTTTAGGGTCTAAGGTTTTGGGTTTAGGATTGTTTAAGGTTTAGGGTAGATTAGGTTTAGGGTTTAGAGTTTAGTGTTAAGGTTAGGGTTAGGTTTAGGGTTTAGGGTTTAGTGTTCGGATTAGGGTTAGGGTTAGGGTTAGGTTTAGGGTTACGTTTAGGGTCAGGGATATTGTTAGGTTTAGGGTTTAGGGTTTAGGGTAAAGGTTTAGGTTTTAGGATTGTTTAAGGTTTAGGGTGGATTATTTTTAGGGTTTAGAGTTTTGTGTTTGGGATATCGTTAGGGTTAGGTTTAGGGTTTAGGGATTACTGTTAGGGTTAGCGTTAGGGTTAGGGTTAAGGTTAGTGTTAGGTTTAGGGTTAGGGTTAGGGTTAAGTTTAGGCTTATTGTTAGGATTAGGGTTAGAGTTAGGATTAGGGTTAGGGTTAGGGTTAGGGTTAGGGTCAGGTTTAGGGTTAGGGTTAGGGTTAGGACTACGTTTAGTGTTAGTGTTAGGTTTAGGGTTAGGGTTAGAGTTAGGGTTAGGTTTAGTGTTAGGGTTACGTTTAGGGTTAGGGTTTGGGTTAGGATTAGGGTTAGGGTTATGGTAATTGTTAGGTTTAAGGTTTAAGGTTTAGGGTTTAAGATTGTTTAAGGTTTATCGTAAATTAAATTTAGGGTTTACAATTTAGTGTTAAGGTTATGGTTAGTGTTAGGGTTAGGGTTAGGGTTAGGTTTAGGGTTCAGGGTTTAGGGTTTAGGATTGTTTAAGGTTTAGGGTAGATTAGGTTGAGGATTTAAAGTTTATTTTAGGGTTAGGGTTAGGTTTAGGGTTTAGGGTTTGGTGTTAGGATTAGGGTTAAAGTTAAAGTTAGGGTTAGGGTACGGGTTAGGATTAGGTTTAGGGTTAAGGTTAGGGTTAGGGTTAGGGTTAGGGTTAGGGTTAGGGTTAGGATTAGGGTTAGGGTTAGGGTTAGGGTAAGGGTTAGGGGTTAGGGTTAGGGTTATGGTTATTGTTAGGTTTAGGGTTTAGGGTTTTGTGTTTACGGTTTAAGGTTTAGGGTTTAGGATTGTTTAAGATTTAGGGTGGTTTAGGTTAAGGGTTTAGGGTTTAGAGTTTAGGATTGTTTAAGGTATAGGGTTGTTTAGGGTATAGTGTTTAGGGTTAAAAGTTTAGGGTTGTTTAGGGTTTACTGTTTAGGGTTTAGGGTTGTTTAAGGTTTAGTGTTTAAGGTTTAGGTTTTAGGGTTGTTTTGGGTTTAGTGTTTAGTGTTGTTTAGGGTATAGTGTTAATGGTTTAGGGTTTAGGGTTATTTAGGGTTTAGTGTTTAAGGTTTAGGGTATAGGGTTGTTTAGGGTTTAGTGTTTAGGGTTGTTTATGGTTTAGTGATTAGGGTTGTTTAGGGTTGTTTAGAGGTTAGTGTTTAGGGTAATTCAGGGTTTATGATTTAGGGTTGTTCAGCGTTTAGGATTTATGGTTGTTCAGGGTTTAGGATTTAGGGATTAAGGTTAAGGGGTTAGGGTTAGGGTTAAGGTTAGGGTTAGGGTTAGGGTTAGGGTTAGGGTTAGGGTTAAGGTTAGGGTTAGGTTTAGGGTTAGGGTTATGGTTAGTTTTAGGATTAGGGTTAGGGTTAGGGTCAGGGTTAGGTTTAGGGTTAGGGTTAGGGTTAGGGTTAGATTTAGGGTTATGTTTAGGTTTATTGTTAGATTTAGGGTTGAGGGTTTAAGGTTTATGGTTTAGGATTGTTTAAGGTTTAGGGTGGATTAGTTTTAGGAATTAGAGTTTAGTGTTATGGTTACGGTTAGTGTTAGGGTTAGGGTTAGGGTTAGGGTTAGGGTTAGGGTAATGGTTAGGGTTAGGGTTAGGGTTAGGGTTAGGGTAAGGGTTAGGGGTTAGTGTTAGGGTTAGGTTTAGGGTTAGGGTTAGGGTTAAGGTTAGGGGTTAGGGTTAGTGTTAGGGTTAGGGTTATTATTAGGGAGTTAGGTTTAAGTTTAGGATTAGTGTTAGGGTTAGAATTAGAAATAGGGTTAGTGTTAGGATTAGGGTCAGGGTTAGGTTTAGGGTTAGGGTTAGGGTTAGGGTTAGGGTTAGGGTTAGGGTTAGGGTCAGGGAGGGTTTAGGGTTAGGGTTAGGGTTAGGGTTAGATTTAGGTTTAGGTTTAGTTTTATTCTTAGATTTAGGATTTAGGGTCTAAGGTTTATGGTTTAGGATTGTTTAAGGTTTAGGGTGGATTAGGTTTAGGGTTTAGAGTTTAGTGTTATGGTGACGGTTAGGGTTAGGGTTAGGGTTAGGGTTAGGATTAGGGTTAAGGTTAGGGTTAGGATTAGGTTTAGAGTTAGGGTTAGAATTAGGGTTAGGGTTAGGGTTAGGGTTAGGGTTAGGGTTAGGGTTAGGGTTAGGATTAGAATTAGGGTTAGGGTTAGGGTAAGGGTTAGGGTTAGGGTTAGGGTTAGGGTTATGGTTAGTGTTAGGATTAGGGTTTAGGGTTTAGTGTTTAGGGTTTAAGGTTTAGGGTTTAGGATTGTTTAAGATTTAGGGTGGTTTAGGTTAAGGGTTTAGGGTTTAGACTTTAGGATTGTTTAAAGTTTAGGGTTGTTTAAGGTATAGTGTTTAGGGTTAAAAGTTTAGGGTTATTTAGGCTTTAGTGTTTAGTGTTTAGGTTTTTTTAAGTTTTAGTGTTTAAGGTTTAGGTTTTAGGGTGGTTTTGGGTTAATGTTTAGTGTTGTTTAGGGTATAGTGTTAATGGTTTAGGGTTTAGGGTTATTTAGGGTTTAGTGTTTAAGTTTTAGGGTATAGGGTTGTTTAGGGTTTAGTGTTTAGGGTTGTTTATGGTTTAGTGATTAGGGTTGTTTAGGGTTGTTTAGAGGTTAGTGTTTAGGGTTATTCAGGGTTTAAGATTTATGGTTGTTCAGGAAATAGGATTTAGGGATTAAGGTTAAAAAGTTAGGGTTAGGGTTAGGGTTAGGGTTAGGGTTAGGGTTAGGGTTAAGGTTAGGGTTAGGGTTAGGGTTAGGGTTATGGTTAGTGTTAGGATTAGGGTTAGGGTTAGGGTCAGGGTTAGGTTTAGGGTTAGGGTTAGGGTTAGGGTTAGATTTAGGGTCAGGTTTAGGTTTATTGTTAGATTTAGGGTTTAGGGTTTAAGGTTTATGGTTTAGGATTGTTTAAGGTTTAGGGTGGATTAGGTTTAGGGTTTAGAGTTTAGTGTTATGGTTACGTTTAGTGTTAGGGTTAGGGTTAGGGTTAGGTTAGGGTTAGGGTTAGGGTTAGGGTAATGGTTAGGGTTAGGGTTAGTGTTAGGGTTAGGGTAAGGGTTAGGGGTTAGTGTTAGGGTTAGGTTTAGGGTTAGGGTTAGGGTTAAGGTTAGGGGTTAGGGTTAGTGTTAGTGTTAGGGTTATTATTAGGGGGTTAGGTTTACGTTTAGGATTAGTGTTAGGGTTAGAATTAGAAATAGGGTTAGTGTTAGGATTAGGGTCAGCGTTAGGTTTAGGGTTAGGGTTAGGGTTAGGGTTAGGGTTAGGGTTAGGTTTAGGGTTAGGGTCAGGGAGGGTTTAGGGTTAGGGTTAGGGTTAGGGTTAGATTTAGAGTTAGGTTTATGTTTATTGTTAGATTTAGGATTTAGGGTCTAAGGTTTATGGTTTAGGATTGTTTAAGGTTTAGGGTGGATTAGGTTTAGGGTTTAGAGTTTAGTGTTATCGTTACGGTTAGGGTTAGGGTTAGGGTTAGGATTAGGGTTAAGGTTAGGGTTAGGATTAGGTTTAGAGTTAGGGTTAGGGTTAGGGTTAGGGTTATGGTTAGGGTTAGGGTTAGGATTAGGGTTAGGGTTAGGGTTAGGGTAAGGGTTAGGGGTTAGGGTTAGGTTTATGGTTATTGTTAGGTTTAGGGTTTAGGGTTTAGTGTTTAGGGTTTAAGGTTTAGGGTTTAGGAGTGTTTAAGATTTAGGGTGGTTTAGGTTAAGGGTTTAGGGTTTAGACTTTAAGGTTGTTTAAGGTTTAGGGTTGTTTAGGGTATAGTGTTTAGGGTTAAAAGTTTAGGGTTGTTTAGGCTTTAGTGTTTAGGGTTTAGGGTTGTTTAAGTTTTAGTGTTTAAGGTTTAGGTTTTAGGGTTGTTTTGGGTTAATGTTTAGTGTTGTTTAGGGTATAGTGTTAATGGTTTAGGGTTTAGGGTTATTTAGGGTTTAGTGTTTAAGGTTTAGGGTATAGGGTTCTTTAGGGTTTAGTGTTTAGGGTTGTTTATGGTTTAGTGATTAGGGTTGTTTAGGGTTGTTTAGAGGTTAGTGTTTAGAGTTATTCAGGATTTATGATTTAGGGTTGTTCAGAGTTTAGGATTTATGGTTGTTCAGGGTTTAGGATTTAGGGATTAAGGTTAAGGGGTTAGGGTTAGGTTTAGGGTTAGGGTTAGGGTTAGGGTTAGGGTTAGGGTTAGGGTTAGGGTTAAGGTTAGGGTTAGGGTTAGGGTTATGGTTAGTGTTAGGATTAGGGTTAGGGTTATGGTCAGGGTAAGGTTTAGGGTTAGGGTTAGGGTTAGGGTTAGATTTAAGGTCAGGTTTAGGTTTATTGTTAGATTTAGGGTTTAGGGTTTAAGGTTTATGGTTTAGGATTGTTTAAGGTTTAGGGTGGATTAGGTTTAGGGTTTAGAGTTTAGTGTTATGGTTACGTTTAGTGTTAGGGTTAGGGTTAGGGTTAGGTTAGGGTTAGGGTTAGGGTAATGGTTAGAGTTAGGGTTAGGGTTAGGGTTAGGGTAAGGGTTAGAGGTTAGTGTTAAGGTTAGGGTTAGGGTTAGGGTTAGGGTTAGGGTTAAGGTTAGGGGTTAGGGTTAGTGTTAGGGTTAGGGTTATTATTAGGGCGTTAGGTTTACGTTTAGGATTAGTGCTAGGGTTAGAATTAGAAATAGGGTTAGTGTTAGGATTAGGGTCAGGGTTAGGTTTAGGGTTAGGGTTAGGGTTAGGGTTAGGGTTAGGGTTAGGGTCAGGGAGGGTTTAGGGTTAGGGTTATGGTTAGGGTTAGATTTAGGGTTAGGTTTATGTTTATTGTTAGATTTAGGATTTAGGGTCTAAGGTTTATGGTTTAGGATTGTTTAAGGTTTAGGGTTGATTAGGTTTAGGGTTTAGAGTTTAGTGTTATGGTTACGGTTAGGGTTAGGGTTAGGGTTAGGATTAGGGTTAAGGTTAGGGTTAGGATTAGGTTTAGAGTTAGGGTTAGGGTTAGGGTTAGGGTTAGGGTTAGGGTTAGGGTTAGGGTTAGGATTAGGGTTAGGGTTAGGGTTAGGGTAAGGGTTAGGTGTTAGGGTTAGAGTTATGGTTATTTTTAGGTTTAGGGTTTAGGGTTTAGTGTTTAGGGTTTAAGGTTTAGGGTTTAGGATTGTTTAAGATTTAGGTTGGTTTAGGTTAAGGGTTTAGGGTTTAGACTTTAGGATTGTTTAAAGTTTAGGGTTGTTTAAGGTATAGTGTTTAGGGTTAAAAGTTTAGGGTTGTTTAGGCTTTAGTGTTTAGTGTTTAGGTTTTTTTAAGTTTTAGTGTTTAAGGTTTAGGTTTTAGGGTGGTTTTGGGTTAATGTTTAGTGTTGTTTAGGGTATAGTGTTAATGGTTTAGGGTTTAGGGTTATTTAGGGTTTAGTGTTTAAGGTTTAGGGTATAGGGTTGTTTAGGGTTTAGTGTTTAGGGTTGTTTATGGTTTAGTGATTAGGGTTGTTTAGGGTTGTTTAGAGGTTAGTGTTTAGGGTTATTCAGGGTTTAAGATTTATGGTTGTTCAGGGAATAGGATTTAGGGATTAAGGTTAAAAAGTTAGGGTTAGGGTTAGGGTTAGGGTTAGGGTTAGGGTTAGGGTTAAGGTTAGGGTTAGGGTTAGGGTTAGGGTTATGGTTAGTGTTAGGATTAGGGTTAGGGTTAGGGTCAGGGTTAGGTTTAGGGTTAGGGTTAGGTTTAGGGTTAGATTTAGGGTCAGGTTTAGGTTTATTGTTAGATTTAGGGTTTAGAGTTTAAGGTTTATGGTTTAGGATTGTTTAAGGTTTAGGGTGGATTAGGTTTAGGGTTTAGAGTTTAGTGTTATGGTTACGTTTAGTGTTAGGGTTAGGGTTAGGGTTAGGTTAGGGTTAGGGTTAGGGTTAGGGTAATGTTTAGGGTTAGGGTTAGGGTTAGGGTTAGGGTAAGGGTTAGGGGTTAGTGTTAGGGTTAGGTTTAGGGTTAGGGTTAGGGTTAAGGTTAGGGGTTAGGGTTAGTGTTAGTGTTAGGGTTATTATTAGGGGGTTAGGTTTACGTTTAGGATTAGTGTTAGGGTTAGAATTAGAAATAGGGTTAGTGTTAGGATTAGGGTCAGCGTTAGGTTTAGGGTTAGGGTTAGGGTTAGGGTTAGGGTTAGGGTTAGGGTTAGGGTTAGGGTCAGGGAGGGTTTAGGGTTAGGGTTAGGGTTAGGGTTAGATTTAGAGTTAGGTTTATGTTTATTGTTAGATTTAGGATTTAGGGTCTAAGGTTTATGGTTTAGGATTGTTTAAGGTTTAGGGTGGATTAGGTTTAGGGTTTAGAGTTTAGTGTTATCGTTACGGTTAGGGTTAGGGTTAGGGTTAGGATTAGGGTTAAGGTTAGGGTTAGGATTAGGTTTAGAGTTAGGGTTAGGGTTAGGGTTAGGGTTATGGTTAGGGTTAGGGTTAGGATTAGGGTTAGGGTTAGGGTTAGGGTAAGGGTTAGGGGTTAGGGTTAGGTTTATGGTTATTGTTAGGTTTAGGGTTTAGGGTTTAGTGTTTAGGGTTTAAGGTTTAGGGTTTAGGAGTGTTTAAGATTTAGGGTGGTTTAGGTTAAGGGTTTAGGGTTTAGACTTTAAGGTTGTTTAAGGTTTAGGGTTGTTTAGGGTATAGTGTTTAGGGTTAAAAGTTTAGGGTTGTTTAGGCTTTAGTGTTTAGGGTTTAGGGTTGTTTAAGTTTTAGTGTTTAAGGTTTAGGTTTTAGGGTTGTTTTGGGTTAATGTTTAGTGTTGTTTAGGGTATAGTGTTAATGGTTTAGGGTTTAGGGTTATTTAGGGTTTAGTGTTTAAGGTTTAGGGTATAGGGTTCTTTAGGGTTTAGTGTTTAGGGTTGTTTATGGTTTAGTGATTAGGGTTGTTTAGGGTTGTTTAGAGGTTAGTGTTTAGAGTTATTCAGGATTTATGATTTAGGGTTGTTCAGAGTTTAGGATTTATGGTTGTTCAGGGTTTAGGATTTAGGGATTAAGGTTAAGGGGTTAGGGTTAGGTTTAGGGTTAGGGTTAGGGTTAGGGTTAGGGTTAGGGTTAGGGTTAGGGTTAAGGTTAGGGTTAGGGTTAGGGTTATGGTTAGTGTTAGGATTAGGGTTAGGGTTATGGTCAGGGTAAGGTTTAGGGTTAGGGTTAGGGTTAGGGTTAGATTTAAGGTCAGGTTTAGGTTTATTGTTAGATTTAGGGTTTAGGGTTTAAGGTTTATGGTTTAGGATTGTTTAAGGTTTAGGGTGGATTAGGTTTAGGGTTTAGAGTTTAGTGTTATGGTTACGTTTAGTGTTAGGGTTAGGGTTAGGGTTAGGTTAGGGTTAGGGTTAGGGTAATGGTTAGAGTTAGGGTTAGGGTTAGGGTTAGGGTTAGGGTAAGGGTTAGGGGTTAGTGTTAAGGTTAGGGTTAGGGTTAGGGTTAGGGTTAGGGTTAAGGTTAGGGGTTAGGGTTAGTGTTAGGGTTAGGGTTATTATTAGGGCGTTAGGTTTACGTTTAGGATTAGTGCTAGGGTTAGAATTAGAAATAGGGTTAGTGTTAGGATTAGGGTCAGGGTTAGGTTTAGGGTTAGGGTTAGGGTTAGGGTTAGGGTTAGGGTTAGGGTCAGGGAGGGTTTAGGGTTAGGGTTATGGTTAGGGTTAGATTTAGGGTTAGGTTTATGTTTATTGTTAGATTTAGGATTTAGGGTCTAAGGTTTATGGTTTAGGATTGTTTAAGGTTTAGGGTTGATTAGGTTTAGGGTTTAGAGTTTAGTGTTATGGTTACGGTTAGGGTTAGGGTTAGGGTTAGGATTAGGGTTAAGGTTAGGGTTAGGATTAGGTTTAGAGTTAGGGTTAGGGTTAGGGTTAGGGTTAGGGTTAGGGTTAGGGTTAGGGTTAGGATTAGGGTTAGGGTTAGGGTTAGGGTAAGGGTTAGGTGTTAGGGTTAGAGTTATGGTTATTTTTAGGTTTAGGGTTTAGGGTTTAGTGTTTAGGGTTTAAGGTTTAGGGTTTAGGATTGTTTAAGATTTAGGGTGGTTTAGGTTAAGGGTTTAGGGTTTAGACTTTAGGATTGTTTAAGGTTTAGGGTTGTTTAGGGTATAGTGTTTAGGGTTAAAAGTTTAGGGTTGTTTAGGCTTTAGTGTTTAGGGTTTAGGGTTGTTTAAGTTTTAGTGTTTAAGGTTTAGGTTTTAGGGTTGTTTTGGGTTAATGTTTAGTGTTGTTTAGGGTATAGTGTTAATGGTTTAGGGTTAAGGGTTATTTAGGGTTTAGTGTTTTAAGTTTAGGGTATAGGGTTGTTTAGGGTTTAGTATTTAGGGTTGTTTATGGTTTAGTGATTAGGGTTGTTTAGGGTTGTTTAGAGGTTAGTGTTTATGGTTATTCAGGATTTATGATTTAGGGTTGTTCAGGGTTTAGGATTTATGGTTGTTCAAGGTTTAGGATTTAGGGATTAAGGTTAAGGGGTTAGGGTTAGGTTTAGGGTTAGGGTTAGGGTTAGGGTTAGGGTTAGGATTATGGTTAGGGTTAAGGTTAGGGTTAGGGTTAGGGTTAGGGTTATGGTTAGTGTTAGGATTAGGGTTAGGGTTAGGGTTAGGGTAAGGTTTAGGGTTAGGGTTAGGGTTAGGGTTAGATTTAAGGTCAGGTTTAGGTTTATTGTTAGATTTAGGGTTTAGGGTTTAAGGTTTATGGTTTAGGATTGTTTAACGTTTAGGGTGGATTAGGTTTACGGTTTAGAGTTTAGTGTTATGGTTATGGTTAGTGTTAAGCTTAGGGTTAGGGTTAGGGTTAGGGTTAGTGTTAGGGTAATGGTTAGGGTTAGGGTTAGGGTTAGGGTTAGGGTTAGGGTTAGGGTTTTGGGTTAGGGTTAGTGTTAGGGTTAGGGTTATTATTAGGGGGTTAGGTTTAAGTTTAGGATTAGTGTTAGGGTTAGAATTAGAAATAGGGTTAGTGTAAGGATTAGGGTCAGGGTTAGGTTTAGGGTTAGGGTTAGGGTTAGGGTTAGGTTTAGGGTTAGGGTCAGGGAGGGTTTAGGGTTAGGGTTAGGGTTAGGGTTAGATTTAGGGTTAGGTTTAGGTTTATTGTTAGATTTAGGATTTAGGGTCTAAGGTTTATGGTTTAGGATTGTTTAAGGTTTAGGGTGGATTAGGTTTAGGGTTTAGAGTTTAGTGTTATGGTTACGGTTAGGGTTAGGGTTACGGTTAGGGTTAGGATTAGGGTTAAGGTTAGGGTTAGGATTAGGTTTAGGGTTAGAGTTAGGGTTAGGGTTAGGGTTAGGGTTAGGGTTAGGATTAGGGTTAGGGTTAGGGTTAGGGTAAGGGTTAGGGGTTAGGGTTAGGGTTATGGTTATTGTTAGGTTTAGGGTTTAGGGTTTAGTGTTTAGGGTTTAAGGTTTAGGGTTTAGGATTGTTTAAGATTTAGAGTGGTTTAGGTTAAGGGTTTAGGGTTTAGAGTTTAGGATTGTTTAAGGTTTAGGGTTGTTTAGGGTATAGTGTTTAGGGTTAAAATTTAGGGTTATTTAGGGTTTAGTGTTTAGGGTTTAGGGTTGTTTAAGGTTTAGTGTTTAAGGTTTAGGTTTTAGGGTTGTTTTGGGTTTAGTGTTTAGTGTTGTTTAGGGTATAGTGTTAATGGTTTAGGGTTTAGGGTTATTTAGGGTTTAGTGTTTAAAGTTTAGGGTATAGGGTTTTAGGGTTTAGTGTTTAGGGTTGTTTATGGTTTAGTGATTAGGGTTGTTTAGGGTTGTTTAGAGGTTAGTGTTTAGGGTTATTCAGGGTTTATGATTTAGGGTTGTTCAGGGTTTAGGATTTATGGTTGTTCAGGGTTTAGGATTTAGGGATTAAGGTTGAGGGGTTAGGGTTAGGGTTAGGGTTAGGGTTAGGGTTAGGGTTAGGGTTAGGGTTAGGGTTAGGGTTAGGGTTAGGGTTAGGATTAGGGTTAGAGTTAGGGTTAGGGTAAGGGTTAGGGGTTAGGGTAAGGGTTATGGTTATTGTTAGGTTTAGGGTTTAGGGTTTAGTGTTTAGGGTTTAAGGTTTAGGGTTGAGGATTGTTTAAGATTTAGGGTGGTTTAGGTTAAGGGTTTAGGGTTTAGACTTTAGGATTGTTTAAGGTTTAGGGTTGTTTAGGGTATAGTGTTTAGGGTTAAAAGTTTAGGGTTGTTTAGGATTTAGTGTTTAGGGTTTAGAATTGTTTAAGGTTTAGTGTTTAAGGTTTAGGTTTTAGGGTTTTTTTGGGTTTAGTGTTTAGTGTTGTTTAGGGTATAGTGTTAATGGTTTAGGGTTTAGGGTTATTTAGGGTTTAGTGTTTAAGGTTTAGGGTATAGGGTTGTTTAGGGTTTAGTGTTTAGGGTTGTTTATGGTTTAGTGATTAGGGTTCTTTAGGGTTGTTTAGAGGTTAGTGTTTAGGGTTATTCAGGGTTTATGATTTAGGGTTGTTCAGGGTTTAGGATTTATGGTTGTTCAGGGTTTAGGATTTAGGGATTAAGGTTAAGGCGTTAGGGTTATGGTTAGGGTTAGGGTTAGGGTTAGCATTAGGGTTAGAGTTAGGGTTAGAGTTAGGGTTATGGGGTTATGTTAGGCTTAAGGTTAGGGTTAGGGTTATGGGTTTAAGGTTAGGGTTGGGGTTAGGGTTAGGTTTAGGTTTAGGGTTAGGGTTAGGGTTATGGTTATTCTTAGATTTATGGTTTAAAATTTAGGGTTTATGGTTTAAGGTTTAGGCTTTAGGATTGTTTAAGTTTTAGGGTGGTTTACGTTTAGGGTATAGGGTTTAGAGTTTAAGATTGTTTAATGATTAGGGTTGTTTAGGTTTTAGCGTTTAGAGTTGTTTAGGGTTTTTTAGGGTTGTTTATGATTTAGTGTTTAGGGTTGTTCAGGATTTATGATTTAGGATATTTTAAGGTTTAGGGTTTAAGGTTGTATAATGTTTTATGGTTTTGGGTATAATGTTTAGGGTTAAGGGTTTAGGGTGCTTTTGAAATTAGTGTTTAGGGTTTTTCGGGGTTTAGGGTTTAGGATTTAGGGTGTTAGGGTTAGTTTTAGGGTTAGGTTTAGGGTTAAGGTGAGGGTTAGGGTGAGGGTTAAGGTTAGGGTTAGGGTTAAGGTTAGTTTTAGTGTTAGGGTAAGGGTTAGGATTAGGGATAGGGTTAGGGTTAGGGTTAGGGTTAGGGTTAAGGTTAGGGTTAGGGTTAGGGTTAGGGTTAAGGGTTAGGGGTACGGTTAGTGTTAGGGGTTAGGGGTTAGTGTTAGTGTTAGTGTTAGGGTTAGGGTTAGGGTTAGGTTTAGTGTTAGGGTTATTATTAGGGGGTTACGTTTTAGTTTAGGATTAGTGTTAGGGTTAGAATTAGAAATAGGGTTAGTGTTAGGATTAGGGTCAGGGTTAGGTTTAGCGATATGGTTAGGGTTAGCGTTAAGGGTAGGGTTAGGGTTAGGGTTAGGGTTAGATTTAAAGTTTAGGGTTTAGTGTTAGGATTAGGGATAGTGTGAGGTTTAGGGTTAGGTTTAGGGTTAGGGTTAGGGTTAGTGTTTGTGTTATGATTAGTGTTATTATTAGGGTTAGGGTTAGGGTCAGGTTTAGGTTTAGGGTTAGGGTTAGGGTTAGGGATAGATTTAGGGTTAGGTTTAGGTTTATTGTTAGATTTAGGGTTTAGGGTTTAAGGTTTAAGGTTTAGGATTGTTTAAGGTTTAGGGTAGATTAGGTTTAGGGTTTAGAGTTTAGTATTATGGTTACGGTTAGGGTTAGGGTTATTGTTAGAGTTAGGGTTAGGGTTTGGGTTAGGGTTAGGGTTAAGTTTAGGGTTAGTGTTAGGGTTAGGGTTATGGTTAGTGTTAGAATTAGGGTTAGGGTTAGGGTCAGGGTTAGGTTTAGGGTTAGGGATAGGGTTAGGGTTAGATTTAGGGTTAGGTTTAGATTTATTGTTAGATTTAGGGTTTAGGGTTTAAGGTTTATGGTTTAGGATTTTTTAAGGTTTAGGGTGGATTAGGTTTAGGGTTTAGAGTTTAGTGTTATGGTTACGGTTAGGGTTAGGGTTAGGGATGGGGTTACGGTTAGGGTTAGGTTTATGGTACTGGTTAGGGTTAGGGTTAGGATTAGGGTTAGGGTAAAAGTTAGGGCGTTAGTGTTAGGGTTTGGGTTAGGGTTAGGGTTAGGGTTAGGGTTAGGGTTAGGGTTAGGGGTTAGGGTTAGTGTTAGGGTTAGGGTTATTATTAGGGGGTTAGGTTTAAGTTTAGGATTAGTGTTAGGGTTAGAATTAGAAATAGGGTTAGTGTTAGGATTAGGGTCAGGGTTAGGTTTAGGGTTAGGGTTAGGGTTAGGGTTAGGGTTAGGGTCAGGGAGGGTTTAGGGTTAGGGTTAGGGTTAGGGTTAGATTTAGAGTTAGGTTTATGTTTATTGTTAGATTTAGGATTTAGGGTCTAAGGTTTATGGTTTAGGATTGTTTAAGGTTTAGGGTGGATTAGGTTTAGGGTTTAGAGTTTAGTGTTATCGTTACGGTTAGGGTTAGGGTTAGGGTTAGGATTAGGGTTAAGGTTAGGGTTAGGATTAGGTTTAGAGTTAGGGTTAGGGTTAGGGTTAGGGTTATGGTTAGGGTTAGGGTTAGGATTAGGGTTAGGGTTAGGGTTAGGGTAAGGGTTAGGGGTTAGGGTTAGGTTTATGGTTATTGTTAGGTTTAGGGTTTAGGGTTTAGTGTTTAGGGTTTAAGGTTTAGGGTTTAGAAGTGTTTAAGATTTAGGGTGGTTTAGGTTAAGGGTTTAGGGTTTAGACTTTAAGGTTGTTTAAGGTTTAGGGTTGTTTAGGGTATAGTGTTTAGGGTTAAAAGTTTAGGGTTGTTTAGGCTTTAGTGTTTAGGGTTTAGGGTTGTTTAAGTTTTAGTGTTTAAGGTTTAGGTTTTAGGGTTGTTTTGGGTTAATGTTTAGTGTTGTTTAGGGTATAGTGTTAATGGTTTAGGGTTTAGGGTTATTTAGGGTTTAGTGTTTAAGGTTTAGGGTATAGGGTTCTTTAGGGTTTAGTGTTTAGGGTTGTTTATGGTTTAGTGATTAGGGTTGTTTAGGGTTGTTTAGAGGTTAGTGTTTAGAGTTATTCAGGATTTATGATTTAGGGTTGTTCAGAGTTTAGGATTTATGGTTGTTCAGGGTTTAGGATTTAGGGATTAAGGTTAAGGGGTTAGGGTTAGGTTTAGGGTTAGGGTTAGGGTTAGGGTTAGGGTTAGGGTTAGGGTTAGGGTTAAGGTTAGGGTTAGGGTTAGGGTTATGGTTAGTGTTAGGATTAGGGTTAGGGTTATGGTCAGGGTAAGGTTTAGGGTTAGGGTTAGGGTTAGGGTTAGATTTAAGGTCAGGTTTAGGTTTATTGTTAGATTTAGGGTTTAGGGTTTAAGGTTTATGGTTTAGGATTGTTTAAGGTTTAGGGTGGATTAGGTTTAGGGTTTAGAGTTTAGTGTTATGGTTACGTTTAGTGTTAGGGTTAGGGTTAGGGTTAGGTTAGGGTTAGGGTTAGGGTAATGGTTAGAGTTAGGGTTAGGGTTAGGGTTAGGGTAAGGGTTAGAGGTTAGTGTTAAGGTTAGGGTTAGGGTTAGGGTTAGGGTTAGGGTTAGGGTTAAGGTTAGGGGTTAGGGTTAGTGTTAGGGTTAGGGTTATTATTAGGGCGTTAGGTTTACGTTTAGGATTAGTGCTAGGGTTAGAATTAGAAATAGGGTTAGTGTTAGGATTAGGGTCAGGGTTAGGTTTAGGGTTAGGGTTAGGGTTAGGGTTAGGGTTAGGGTTAGGGTCAGGGAGGGTTTAGGGTTAGGGTTATCGTTAGGGTTAGATTTAGGGTTAGGTTTATGTTTATTGTTAGATTTAGGATTTAGGGTCTAAGGTTTATGGTTTAGGATTGTTTAAGGTTTAGGGTTGATTAGGTTTAGGGTTTAGAGTTTAGTGTTATGGTTACGGTTAGGGTTAGGGTTAGGGTTAGGATTAGGGTTAAGGTTAGGGTTAGGATTAGGTTTCGAGTTAGGGTTAGGGTTAGGGTTAGGGTTAGGGTTAGGGTTAGGGTTAGGGTTAGGATTAGGGTTAGGGTTAGGGTTAGGGTAAGGGTTAGGTGTTAGGGTTAGAGTTATGGTTATTTTTAGGTTTAGGGTTTAGGGTTTAGTGTTTAGGGTTTAAGGTTTAGGGTTTAGGATTGTTTAAGATTTAGGTTGGTTTAGGTTAAGGGTTTAGGGTTTAGACTTTAGGATTGTTTAAAGTTTAGGGTTGTTTAAGGTATAGTGTTTAGGGTTAAAAGTTTAGGGTTGTTTAGGCTTTAGTGTTTAGTGTTTAGGTTTTTTTAAGTTTTAGTGTTTAAGGTTTAGGTTTTAGGGTGGTTTTGGGTTAATGTTTAGTGTTGTTTAGGGTATAGTGTTAATGGTTTAGGGTTTAGGGTTATTTAGGGTTTAGTGTTTAAGGTTTAGGGTATAGGGTTGTTTAGGGTTTAGTGTTTAGGGTTGTTTATGGTTTAGTGATTAGGGTTGTTTAGGGTTGTTTAGAGGTTAGTGTTTAGGGTTATTCAGGGTTTAAGATTTATGGTTGTTCAGGGAATAGGATTAAGGGATTAAGGTTAAAAAGTTAGGGTTAGGGTTAGGGTTAGGGTTAGGGTTAGGGTTAGGGTTAAGGTTAGGGTTAGGGTTAGGGTTAGGGTTATGGTTAGTGTTAGGATTAGGGTTAGGGTTAGGGTCAGGGTTAGGTTTAGGGTTAGGGTTAGGGTTAGGGTTAGATTTAGGGTCAGGTTTAGGTTTATTGTTAGATTTAGGGTTTAGAGTTTAAGGTTTATGGTTTAGGATTGTTTAAGGTTTAGGGTGGATTAGGTTTAGGGTTATAGTTTAGTGTTATGGTTACGTTTAGTGTTAGGGTTAGGGTTAGGGTTAGGTTAGGGTTAGGGTTAGGGTTAGGGTAATGGTTAGGGTTAGGGTTAGGGTTAGGGTTAGGGTAAGGGTTAGGGGTTAGTGTTAGGGTTAGGTTTAGGGTTAGGGTTAGGGTTAAGGTTAGGGGTTAGGGTTAGTGTTAGTGTTTGGGTTATTATTAGGGGGTTAGGTTTACGTTTAGGATTAGTGTTAGGGTTAGAATTAGAAATAGGGTTAGTGTTAGGATTAGGGTCAGCGTTAGGTTTAGGGTTAGGGTTAGGGTTAGGGTTAGGGTTAGGGTTAGGGTTAGGGTTACGGTCAGGGAGGGTTTAGGGTTAGGGTTAGGGTTAGGGTTAGATTTAGAGTTAGGTTTATGTTTATTGTTAGATTTAGGATTTAGGGTCTAAGGTTTATGGTTTAGGATTGTTTAAGGTTTAGGGTGGATTAGGTTTAGGGTTTAGAGTTTAGTGTTATCGTTACGGTTAGGGTTAGGGTTAGGGTTAGGATTAGGGTTAAGGTTAGGGTTAGGATTAGGTTTAGAGTTAGGGTTTGGGTTAGGGTTAAGGTTATGGTTAGGGTTAGGGTTAGGATTAGGGTTAGGGTTAGGGTTAGGGTAAGGGTTAGGGGTTAGGGTTAGGTTTATGGTTATTGTTAGGTTTAGGGTTTAGGGTTTAGTGTTTAGGGTTTAAGGTTTAGGGTTTAGGAGTGTTTAAGATTTAGGGTGGTTTAGGTTAAGGGTTTAGGGTTTAGACTTTAAGGTTTTTTAAGGTTTAGGGTTGTTTAGGGTATAGTGTTTAGGGTTAAAAGTTTAGGGTTGTTTAGGCTTTAGTGTTTAGGGTTTAGGGTTGTTTAAGTTTTAGTGTTTAAGGTTTAGGTTTTAGGGTTGTTTTGGGTTAATGTTTAGTGTTGTTTAGGGTA
This sequence comes from Micromys minutus, assembly GCF_963924665.1. Taxonomy (NCBI): domain Eukaryota; kingdom Metazoa; phylum Chordata; class Mammalia; order Rodentia; family Muridae; genus Micromys; species Micromys minutus. Next base: position 796,045 of record NC_137985.1, on the reverse strand, counting down.
TAGTGTTAATGGTTTAGGGTTTAGGGTTATTTAGGGTTTAGTGTTTAAGGTTTAGGGTATAGGGTTCTTTAGGGTTTAGTGTTTAGGGTTGTTTATGGTTTAGTGATTAGGGTTGTTTAGGGTTGTTTAGAGGTTAGTGTTTAGAGTTATTCAGGATTTATGATTTAGGGTTGTTCAGAGTTTAGGATTTATGGTTGTTCAGGGTTTAGGATTTAGGGATTAAGGTTAAGGGGTTAGGGTTAGGTTTAGGGTTAGGGTTAGGGTTAGGGTTAGGGTTAGGGTTAGGGTTAGGGTTAGGGTTAAGGTTAGGGTTAGGGTTAGGGTTATGGTTAGTGTTAGGATTAGGGTTAGGGTTATGGTCAGGGTAAGGTTTAGGGTTAGGGTTAGGGTTAGGGTTAGATTTAAGGTCAGGTTTAGGTTTATTGTTAGATTTAGGGTTTAGGGTTTAAGGTTTATGGTTTAGGATTGTTTAAGGTTTAGGGTGGATTAGGTTTAGGGTTTAGAGTTTAGTGTTATGGTTACGTTTATTGTTAGGGTTAGGGTTAGGGTTAGGTTAGGGTTAGGGTTAGGGTAATGGTTAGAGTTAGGGTTAGGGTTAGGGTTAGGGTAAGGGTTAGGGGTTAGTGTTAAGGTTAGGGTTAGGGTTAGGGTTAGGGTTAGGGTTAAGGTTAGGGGTTAGGGTTAGTGTTAGGGTTAGGGTTATTATTAGGGCGTTAGGTTTACGTTTAGGATTAGTGCTAGGGTTAGAATTAGAAATAGGGTTAGTGTTAGGATTAGGGTCAGGGTTAGGTTTAGGGTTAGGGTTAGGGTTAGGGTTAGGGTTAGGGTTAGGGTCAGGGAGGGTTTAGGGTTAGGGTTATGGTTAGGGTTAGATTTAGGGTTAGGTTTATGTTTATTGTTAGATTTAGGATTTAGGGTCTAAGGTTTATGGTTTAGGATTGTTTAAGGTTTAGGGTTGATTAGGTTTAGGGTTTAGAGTTTAGTGTTATGGTTACGGTTAGGGTTAGGGTTAGGGTTAGGATTAGGGTTAAGGTTAGGGTTAGGATTAGGTTTAGAGTTAGGGTTAGGGTTAGGGTTAGGGTTAGGGTTAGGGTTAGGGTTAGGATTAGGGTTAGGGTTAGGGTTAGGGTAAGGGTTAGGTGTTAGGGTTAGAGTTATGGTTATTTTTAGGTTTAGGGTTTAGGGTTTAGTGTTTAGGGTTTAAGGTTTAGGGTTTAGGATTGTTTAAGATTTAGGGTGGTTTAGGTTAAGGGTTTAGGGTTTAGACTTTAGGATTGTTTAAGGTTTAGGGTTGTTTAGGGTATAGTGTTTAGGGTTAAAAGTTTAGGGTTGTTTAGGCTTTAGTGTTTAGGGTTTAGGGTTGTTTAAGTTTTAGTGTTTAAGGTTTAGGTTTTAGGGTTGTTTTGGGTTAATGTTTAGTGTTGTTTAGGGTATAGTGTTAATGGTTTAGGGTTAAGGGTTATTTAGGGTTTAGTGTTTTAAGTTTAGGGTATAGGGTTGTTTAGGGTTTAGTATTTAGGGTTGTTTATGGTTTAGTGATTAGGGTTGTTTAGGGTTGTTTAGAGGTTAGTGTTTAGGGTTATTCAGGATTTATGATTTAGGGTTGTTCAGGGTTTAGGATTTATGGTTGTTCAAGGTTTAGGATTTAGGGATTAAGGTTAAGGGGTTAGGGTTAGGTTTAGGGTTAGGGTTAGGGTTAGGGTTAGGGTTAGGATTAGGGTTAGGGTTAAGGTTAGGGTTAGGGTTAGGGTTAGGGTTATGGTTAGTGTTAGGATTAGGGTTAGGGTTAGGGTTAGGGTAAGGTTTAGGGTTAGGGTTAGGGTTAGGGTTAGATTTAAGGTCAGGTTTAGGTTTATTGTTAGATTTAGGGTTTAGGGTTTAAGGTTTATGGTTTAGGATTGTTTAACGTTTAGGGTGGATTAGGTTTACGGTTTAGAGTTTAGTGTTATGGTTATGGTTAGTGTTAAGCTTAGGGTTAGGGTTAGGGTTAGGGTTAGTGTTAGGGTAATGGTTAGGGTTAGGGTTAGGGTTAGGGTTAGGGTTAGGGTTAGGGTTTTGGGTTAGGGTTAGTGTTAGGGTTAGGGTTATTATTAGGGGGTTAGGTTTAAGTTTAGGATTAGTGTTAGGGTTAGAATTAGAAATAGGGTTAGTGTAAGGATTAGGGTCAGGGTTAGGTTTAGGGTTAGGGTTAGGGTTAGGGTTAGGTTTAGGGTTAGGGTCAGGGAGGGTTTAGGGTTAGGGTTAGGGTTAGGGTTAGATTTAGGGTTAGGTTTAGGTTTATTGTTAGATTTAGGATTTATGGTCTAAGGTTTATGGTTTAGGATTGTTTAAGGTTTAGGGTGGATTAGGTTTAGGGTTTAGAGTTTAGTGTTATGGTTACGGTTAGGGTTAGGGTTACGGTTAGGGTTAGGATTAGGGTTAAGGTTAGGGTTAGGATTAGGTTTAGGGTTAGAGTTAGGGTTAGGGTTAGGGTTAGGGTTAGGTTTAGGATTAGGGTTAGGGTTAGGGTTAGGGTAAGGGTTAGGGGTTAGGGTTAGGGTTATGGTTATTGTTAGGTTTAGGGTTTAGGGTTTAGTGTTTAGGGTTTAAGGTTTAGGGTTTAGGATTGTTTAAGATTTAGAGTGGTTTAGGTTAAGGGTTTAGGGTTTAGAGTTTAGGATTGTTTAAGGTTTAGGGTTGTTTAGGGTATAGTGTTTAGGGTTAAAAGTTTAGGGTTATTTAGGGTTTAGTGTTTAGGGTTTAGGGTTGTTTAAGGTTTAGTGTTTAAGGTTTAGGTTTTAGGGTTGTTTTGGGTTTAGTGTTTAGTGTTGTTTAGGGTATAGTGTTAATGGTTTAGGGTTTAGGGTTATTTAGGGTTTAGTGTTTAAAGTTTAGGGTATAGGGTTTTAGGGTTTAGTGTTTAGGGTTGTTTATGGTTTAGTGATTAGGGTTGTTTAGGGTTGTTTAGAGGTTAGTGTTTAGGGTTATTCAGGGTTTATGATTTAGGGTTGTTCAGGGTTTAGGATTTATGGTTGTTCAGGGTTTAGGATTTAGGGATTAAGGTTAAGGGGTTAGGGTTAGGGTTAGGCTTAGGGTTAGGGTTAGGGTTAGGGTTAGGGTTAGGGTTAGGGTTAGGGTTAGGGTTAGGGTTAGGGTTAGGGTTAGGATTAGGGTTAGAGTTAGGGTTAGGGTAAGGGTTAGGGGTTAGGGTAAGGGTTATGGTTATTGTTAGGTTTAGGGTTTAGGGTTTAGTGTTTAGGGTTTAAGGTTTAGGGTTGATGATTGTTTAAGATTTAGGGTGGTTTAGGTTAAGGGTTTAGGGTTTAGACTTTAGGATTGTTTAAGGTTTAGGGTTGTTTAGGGTATAGTGTTTAGGGTTAAAAGTTTAGGGTTGTTTAGGATTTAGTGTTTAGGGTTTAGAATTGTTTAAGGTTTAGTGTTTAAGGTTTAGGTTTTAGGGTTTTTTTGGGTTTAGTGTTTAGTGTTGTTTAGGGTATAGTGTTAATGGTTTAGGGTTTAGGGTTATTTAGGGTTTAGTGTTTAAGGTTTAGGGTATAGGGTTGTTTAGGGTTTAGTGTTTAGGGTTGTTTATGGTTTAGTGATTAGGGTTCTTTAGGGTTGTTTAAAGGTTAGTGTTTAGGGTTATTCAGGGTTTATGATTTATGGTTGTTCAGGGTTTAGGATTTATGGTTGTTCAGGGTTTAGGATTTAGGGATTAAGGTTAAGGCGTTAGGGTTATGGTTAGGGTTAGGGTTAGGGTTAGCATTAGGGTTAGAGTTAGGGTTAGAGTTAGGGTTATGGGGTTATGTTAGGCTTAAGGTTAGGGTTAGGGTTATGGGTTTAAGGTTAGGGTTGGGGTTAGGGTTAGGTTTAGGTTTAGGGTTAGGGTTAGGGTTATGGTTATTCTTAGATTTATGGTTTAAAATTTAGGGTTTATGGTTTAAGGTTTAGGCTTTAGGATTGTTTAAGTTTTAGGGTGGTTTACGTTTAGGGTATAGGGTTTAGAGTTTAAGATTGTTTAATGATTAGGGTTGTTTAGGTTTTAGCGTTTAGAGTTGTTTAGGGTTTTTTAGGGTTGTTTATGATTTAGTGTTTAGGGTTGTTCAGGATTTATGATTTAGGATATTTTAAGGTTTAGGGTTTAAGGTTGTATAATGTTTTAGGGTTTAGGGTATAATGTTTAGGGTTAAGGGTTTAGGGTGCTTTTGAAATTAGTGTTTAGGGTTTTTCGGGGTTTAGGGTTTAGCATTTAGGGTGTTAGGGTTAGTTTTAGGGTTAGGTTTAGGGTTAAGGTGAGGGTTAGGGTGAGGGTTAAGGTTAGGGTTAGGGTTAAGGTTAGTTTTAGTGTTAGGGTAAGGGTTAGGATTAGGGATAGGGTTAGCGTTAGGGTTAGGGTTAGGGTTAAGGTTAGGGTTAGGGTTAGGGTTAGGGTTAAGGGTTAGGGGTACGGTTAGTGTTAGGGGTTAGGGGTTAGTGTTAGTGTTAGTGTTAGGGTTAGGGTTAGGGTTAGGTTTAGTGTTAGGGTTATTATTAGGGGGTTACGTTTTAGTTTAGGATTAGTGTTAGGGTTAGAATTAGAAATAGGGTTAGTGTTAGGATTAGGGTCAGGGTTAGGTTTAGCGATATGGTTAGGGTTAGCGTTAAGGGTAGGGTTAGGGTTAGGGTTAGGGTTAGATTTAAAGTTTAGGGTTTAGTGTTAGGATTAGGGATAGTGTGAGGTTTAGGGTTAGGTTTAGGGTTAGGGTTAGGGTTAGTGTTTGTGTTATGATTAGTGTTATTATTAGGGTTAGGGTTAGGGTCAGGTTTAGGTTTAGGGTTAGGGTTAGGGTTAGGGATAGATTTAGGGTTAGGTTTAGGTTTATTGTTAGATTTAGGGTTTAGGGTTTAAGGTTTAAGGTTTAGGATTGTTTAAGGTTTAGGGTAGATTAGGTTTAGGGTTTAGAGTTTAGTATTATGGTTACGGTTAGGGTTAGGGTTATTGTTAGAGTTAGGGTTAGGGTTTGGGTTAGGGTTAGGGTTAAGTTTAGGGTTAGTGTTAGGGTTAGGGTTATGGTTAGTGTTAGAATTAGGGTTAGGGTTAGGGTCAGGGTTAGGTTTAGGGTTAGGGATAGGGTTAGGGTTAGATTTAGGGTTAGGTTTAGATTTATTGTTAGATTTAGGGTTTAGGGTTTAAGGTTTATGGTTTAGGATTTTTTAAGGTTTAGGGTGGATTAGGTTTAGGGTTTAGAGTTTAGTGTTATGGTTACGGTTAGGGTTAGGGTTAGGGATGGGGTTACGGTTAGGGTTAGGTTTATGGTACTGGTTAGGGTTAGGGTTAGGATTAGGGTTAGGGTAAAAGTTAGGGCGTTAGTGTTAGGGTTTGGGTTAGGGTTAGGGTTAGGGTTAGGGTTAGGGTTAGGGTTAGGGGTTAGGGTTAGTGTTAGGGTTAGGGTTATTATTAGGGGGTTAGGTTTAAGTTTAGGATTAGTGTTAGGGTTAGAATTAGAAATAGGGTTAGTGTTAGGATTAGGGTCAGGGTTAGGTTTAGGGTTAGGGTTAGGGTTAGGGTTAGGGTTAGTGTCAGTGAGGGTTTAGGGTTAGGGTTAGGGTTAGGGTTAGATTTAGGGTTAGGTTTAGGTTTATTGTTAGATTTAGGATTTAGGGTCTAAGGTTTATGGTTTAGGATTGTTTAAGGTTTAGGGTGGATTAGGTTTAGGGTTTAGAGTTTAGTGTTATGATTACGGTTAGGGTTAGGGTTAGGGTTAGGGTTAGGATTAGGGTTAAGGTTGGGGTTAGGATTAGGTTTAGGGTTAGGGTTAGGGTTAGGGTTAGGGTTAGGGTTAGGGTTAGGGTTAGGGTTAGGATTAGGGTTAGGGTTAGGTTTAGGTTAAGGGTTAGGTGTTAGGGTTAGGGTTATGGTTATTGTTAGGTTTAGGGTTTAGGGTTTAGTGTTTAGGGTTTAAGGTTTAGGGTTTAGGATTTTTTAAGATTTAGGGTGGTTTAGGTTAAGGGTTTAGGGTTTAGAGTTTAGGATTGTTTAAGGTTTAGGGTTGTTTAGGGTATAGTGTTTAGGGTTAAAAGTTTAGGGTTGTTTAGGGTTTAGTGTTTAGGGTTTAGTGTTGTTTAAGGTTTATTGTTTAAGGTTTAGGTTTTAGGGTTGTTTTGGGTTTAGTGTTTAGTGTTGTTTAGGGTATAGTGTTAATGGTTTAGGGTTTAGGGTTATTTAGGGTTTAGTGTTTAAAGTTTAGGGTATAGGGTTGTTTAGGGTTTAGTGTTTAGGGTTGTTTATGGTTTAGTGATTAGGGTTGTTTAGGGTTGTTTAGAGGTTAGAGTTTAGGGTTATTCAGGGTTTATGATTTAGGGTTGTTCAGGGTTTAGGATTTATGGTTGTTCAGGGTTTAGGATTTAGGGATTAAGCTTAAGGGGTTAGGGTTTGGGTTAGGGTTAGGGTTAGGGTTAACATTAGGGTTAGAGTTAGGGTTAGAGTTAGGGTTATGGGGTTATGTTAGGCTTAAGGTTAGGGTTAGGGTTATGGGGTTAAGGTTAGGGTTGGGGTTAGGGTTAGGTTTAGGTTTAGGGTTAGTGATAGGGTTATGGTTATTCTTAGATTTATGGTTTAAAATTTAGGGCTTATGGTTTAAGGTTTAGGGTTTAGGATTGTTTAAGTTTTAGGGTGGTTTAGGTTTTGGGTATAGAATTTAGCGATTAAGATTGTTTAATGGTTAGGGTTGTTTAGGTTTTAGCGTTTAGAGTTGTTTAGGGTTTTTTAGGGTTGTTTATAATTTAGTGTTTAGGGTTGTTCAGTATTTATGATTTAAGATATTTTAAGGTTTAGGGTTTAAGGTTGTATAGTGTTTTAGGGTTTAGGGTATAATGTTTAGGGTTAAGGGTTTAGGATTGTTTAGGGTATAGTGTTAATGGTTTTAGGGTTTAGGCTTGTTTAGGGTTTAGTGTTTAGGGTTTAGGGTTTAGGGTTTCTTAGCGTTTAGTGTTTATAGTTTAGGGTTTAGGGTGCTTTTGGAATTAGTGTTTAGGGTTTTTCGGGGTTTAGGGTTTAGGATTTAGGGTGTTAGGGTTAGTGTTAGGGTTAGGTTTAAGGTTAAGGTGAGGGTTAATGTGAGGGTTAAGGTTAGGGTTAGGGTTAAGGTTAGTGTTAGTGTTAGGGTAAGGGTTAGGGTTAGGGATAGGTTTATGGTTAGGGTTAGGGTTAGGGTTAAGGTTAGGGTTAGGGTTAGGGTTAGGGTTAGGGGTTTGGGTTAGGGTTAGTGTTAGGGGTTAGGGGTTAGTGTTAGGGTTAGGGTTAGGGTTAGGGTTAGGTTTAGTGTTAGGGTTATTATTAGGGGGTTAGGTTTTAGTTTAGGATTAGTGTTAGGGTTAGAATTAGAAATAGGTTTAGTGTTAGGATTAGGGTCAGGGTTAGGTTTAGGGATATGGTTAGGGTTAGGGTTAAGGCTAGAGTTAGGGTTAGGGTTAGATTTAAAGTTTAGGGTTTAGTGTTAGGATTAGGGATAGTGTAAGGTTTAGGGTTAGGTTTAGAGTTAGGGTTAGGTTTAGTGTTTGGGTTATGATTAGTGTTATTATTAGGGTTAGGGTTAGGGTCAGGTTTAGGTTTAGGGTTAGGGTTAGGGTTAGGGTTAGATTTAGGGTTAGGTTTAGGTTTATTGTTAGATTTAGGGTTTAGGGTTTAAGGTTTAAGGTTTAGGATTGTTTAAGGTTTAGGGTAGATTAGGTTTAGGGTTTAGACTTTAGTATTATGGTTACGGTTAGGGTTAGGGTTAGGGTTAGAGTTAGGGTTAGGGTTAGGGTTAGGGTTAGGGTTAGGATTACGGTTAAGGTTAGGGTTAATATTAGGGTTAGGGTTAGGGTAAAAGTTAGGGGGTTAGTGTTAGGGTTAGGGTTAGGGTTAGGGTTAGGTTAGGGTTAGGGTTAGGGTTAGGGTTAGGGTTAGGGGTTAGTGTTAGTGTTAGGGTTAAGGTTATTATTAGGGGGTTAGGTTTAAGTTTAGGAATAGTGTTAGGGTTAGAATTAGAAATAGGGTTAGTGTTAGGATTAGGGTCAGGATTAGGTTCAGGGTTAGGGTTAGGGTTAGGGTTAGGGTTAGGGTCAGGGAGGGTTTAGGTTTAGGATTAGGGTTAGGTTTAGATTTAGGGTTAGGTTTAGGTTTATTGTTAGATTTAGGATTTAGGGTCTAAAGTTTATGGTTTAGGATTGTTTAAGGTTTAGGGTGGATTAGGTTTAGGGTTTAGAGTTTAGTGTTATGGTTACGGTTAGGGTTAGGGTTAGGGTTAGGGTTAGGATTAGGGTTAAGTTTAGGGTTAGGATTAGGTTTAGGGTTAGGGTTAGGGTTAGGGTTAGGGTTAGGGTTAGGGTTAGGGTTAGGGTTAGGGTTAGGATTAGGGTTAGGGTTAGGGTTAGGGTAAGGGTTAGGGGTTAGGGTTAGGGTTATGGTTATTGTTAGGTTTATGGTTTAGGGTTTAGTGTTTAGGGTTTAAGGTTTAGGGTTTAGGATTGTTTAAGATTTAGGGTGGTTTAGGTTACGAGTTTAGGGTTTAGAGTTTAGGATTGTTTAAGGTTTAGGGTTGTTTAGGGTATAGTGTTTAGGGTTAAAAGTTTAGGGTTGTTTAGGGTTTAGTGTTTAGGGTTTAGGGTTGTTTAAGGTTTAGTGTTTAAGGTTTAGGTTTTAGGGTTGCTTTGGGTTTAGTGTTTAGTGTTGTTTAGGGTATACTGTTAATGGTTTAGGGTTTAGGGTTATTTAGGGTTTAGTGTTTAAGGTTTAAGGTATAGGGTTGTTTAGGGTTTAGTGTTTAGGGTTGTTTATGGTTTAGTGATTAGGGTTGTTTAGGGTTGTTTAGAGGTTAGTGTTTAGGGTTATTCAGGGTTTATGATTTAGGGTTGTTCAGGGTTTAGGATTTATGGTTGTTCAGGGTTTAGGATTTAGGGATTAAGGTTAAGGGGTTAAGGTTAGGGTTAGGGTTAGGGTTAGGGTTAGGGTTAGCATTAGGGTTAGAGTTAGGGTTAGAGTTAAGGTTATGGGGTTATGTTAGGCTTAAGGTTAGGGTTAGGGTTATGGGGTTAAGGTTAGGGTTGGGGTTAGGGTTAGGTTTAGGTTTAGGGTTAGGGTTAGGGTTATGGTTATTCTTAGATTTATGGTTTAAAATTTAGGGTTTATGGTTTAAGGTTTAGGGTTTAGGATTGTTTAAGTTTTAGGGTGGTTTAGGTTTAGGGTATAGGGTTTAGCGTTTAAGATTGTTTAATGTTTAGGGTTGTTTAGGTTTAGCGTTTAGAGTTGTTTAGGGTTTTTTAGGGTTGTTTATGATTTAGTGTTTAGGGTTGTTCAGGATTTATGATTTAGGATATTTTAAGGTTTAGGGTTTAAGGTTGTACAGTGTTTTAGGGTTTAGGGTATAATGTTTAGTGTTAAGAGTTTAGGGTTGTTTAGGGTATAGTGTTAATGGTTTTAGGGTTTAGGCTTGTTTAGGGTTTAGTGTTTAGGGTTTAGGGTTTAGGGTTTTTTAGCGTTTAGTGTTTATAGTTTAGGGTTTAGCGTGCTTTTGAAATTAGTGTTTAGGGTTTTTCGGGGATTAGGGTTTAGGATTTTGGGAGTTAGGGTTAGTGTTAGGGTTAGGTTTAGGGTTAAGGTGAGGGTTAGGGTGAGGGTTAAGGTTAGGGTTAGGGTTAATGTTAGTGTTAGTGTTAGAATAAGGGTTAGGGTTAGGGATAGGTTTATGGTTAGGGTTAGGGTTAGGGTTAAGGTTAGGGTTAGGGTTAGGGTTAGGGTTAGGGGTTTGGGTTAGGGTTAGTGTTAGGGTTATTATTAGGGTGTTAGGTTTTAGTTTAGGATGAGTGTTAGGGTTAGAATTAGAAATAGGGTTAGTGTTAGGATTAGGGTCAGGGTTAGGTTTAGAAATATGGTTAGGGTTAGGGTTAAGAGTAGGGTTAAAGTTAGGGTTAGAATTAAAGTTTAGGGTTTAGTGTTAGGATTAGGGATAGTGTGAGGTTTAGGGTTAGGTTTAGGGTTAGGTTTAGGGTTAGTGTTTGGGTTATGATTAGTGTTAGGATTAGGATTAGGGTTAGGGTAAGGTTTATGTTTAGGGTTAGGGTTAGGGTTAGGGTTAGATTTAGGGTTAGGTTTAGGTTTATTGTTAGATTTAGGGTTTAGGGTTTAAGGTTTATGGTTTAGGATTGTTTAAGTTTAAGGGTGGATTAGGTTTAGGGTTTAGAGTTTATTATTATGGTTACGGTTATGGTTAGGGTTAGGGTTAGAGTTAGGGTTAGGGTTAGGGTTAGGGTTAGGGTTAAGGTTAGGGTTAGTGTTAGGGTTAGGGTTATGGTTAGTGTTAGGATTAGAGTTAGGGTTAGGGTCAGGGTTAGGTTTAGGGTTAGGGATAGGGTTAGGGTTAGATTTAGGGTTAGGTTTAGGTTTATTGTTAGATTTAGGGTTTAGGGTTTAAGGTTTATGGTTTAGGATTGTTTAAAGTTTAGGGTGGATAAGGTTTAGGGTTTAGAGTTTAGTGTTATGGTTAAGGTTAGGGTTAGAGTTAGGGATGGAGTTAGGTTTAGGGTTAGGGTTATGGTAAGGGTTAGGTTTAGGGTTAGCGTTAGGGTTAGGGTAAAAGTTAGGGGGTTAGTGTTAGGGTTTGTGTTAGGGTTAGGGTTAGGGTTAGGGTTAGGTTAGGGTTAGGGTTAGGGTTAGGGTTAGGGTTAGGGTTAGGGTTAGGTTAGGGTTAGGGTTAGGGTTAGGGTTAGGTTTAAGGGTTAGGGTTAGTGAAAGGGTTAGGGTTATAATTAGGGGGTTAGGTTTAAGTTTATGATTAGTGTTAGGGTTAGATTTAGAAATAGGGTTAGTGTTAGGATTAGGGTCAGGGTTAGGTTTAGGGTTAGGGTTAGGGTTAGGGTCAGGCAGGGTTTAGGGTTAGGGTTAGGGTTAGGGTTAGATTTAGGGTTAGGTTTAGGTTTATTGTTAGATTTAGGATTTAGGGTCTAAGGTTTATGGTTTAGGATTGTTTAAGGTTTAGGGTGGATTAGGTTTAGGGTTTAGAGTTTAGTGTTATGGTTACGGTTAGGGTTAGGGTTAGGGTTAGGATTAGGGTTAAGATTAGGGTTAGGATTAGGTTTAGGGTTAGGGATAGGGTTAGCGTTAGGGTTAGGGTTAGGGTTAGGGTTAGGGTTAGGATTAGGTTTAGGGTTAGGGTTACGGTTGGGTTTAGGGTTAGGGTTAGGATTAGGGTTAAGGTTAGGGTTAGGTTTAGGGTTAGGGTTAGGGTTAGGGTTAGAGTTAGGGTTAGGTTTAGGATTAGGGTTAGGGTTAGGGTTAGGGTAAGGGTTAGGGGTTAGGGTTAGGGTTATGGTTATTGTTAGGTTTAGGGTTTAGAGTTTAGTGTTTACAGTTTAAGGTTTTGGGTTTAGGATTGTTTATGATTTAGGGTGGTTTAGGTTAAGGGTTTAGAATTTAGAGTTTAGGATTGTTTAAGGTTTAGGGTTGTTTAGGGTATAGTGTTTAGGGTTAAAAGTTTAGGGTTCTTTAGGGTTTAGTGTTTAGGGTTTAGGGTTATTTAAGGTTTAGTGTTTAAGGTTTAGGTTTTAGGGTTGTTTTGGGTTTAGTGTTTAGTGTTGTTTAGGGTATAGTGTTAATGGTTTAGGGTTTAGGGTTATTTAGGGTTTAGTGTTAAGGTTTAAGGTATAGGGTTGTTTAGGTTTTAGTGTTTAGGGTTGTTTATGGTTTAGTGATTAGGGTTGTTTAGGGTTGTTTAGAGGTTAGTGTTTAGGGTTATTCAGGGTTTATGATTTAGGGTTGTTCAGGGTTTAGGATTTATGGTTTTTCAGGGTTTAGGATTTAGGGATTAAGGTTAAGGGGTTAGAGTTAGGGTTAGGGTTAGGGTTAGCATTAGGGTTAGAGTTAGGGTTAGAGTTAGGGTTATGGGTTTATGTTAGGCTTAAGGTTAGGTTTAGGGTTATGGGGTTAAGGTTAGGGTTGGGGTTAGGGTTAGGTTTAGGTTTAGGGTTAGGGTTAGGGTTATGGTTATTCTTAGATTTATTGTTTAAAATTTAGGGTTTATGGTTTAAGGTTTAGGATTTAGGATTGTTTAAGTTTTAGGGTGGTTTAGGTTTAGGGTATAGAATTTAGCGTTTCAGATTGTTTAATGGTTAGGGTTGTTTAGATTTTAGCGTTTAGAGTTGTTTAGGTTTTTTAGGGTTGTTTATGATTTTGTGTAGGGTTGTTCAGGATTTATGATTTAGGATATTATAAGGTTTAGGGTTTAAGGTTGTATAGTGTTTTAGGGTTTAGGGTATAATGTTTAGTGTTAAGGGTTTTGGGTTGTTTAGGGTATAGTGTTAATGGTTTTAGGGTTTAGGCTTGTTTAGGGTTTAGTGTTTAGGGTTTAGGGTTTAGGGTTTTTTAGCGTTTAGTGTTTATAGTTCAGGGTTTAGGGTGCTTTTGGAATTAGTGTTTAGGGTTTTTCGGGGTTTAGGGTTTAGGATTTAGGGTGTTAGGTTTAGTGTTAGGGTTAGGTTTAGGGTTAAGGTGAGGGTTAGGGTGAGGGTTAAGGTTAGGGTTAGGGTTAAGGTTAGTGTTAGTGTTAGGGTAAGGGTTAGGGTTAGGGATAGGGTTAGGGTTAGGGTTAGGGTTAGGGTTAGGGTTAGGGTTAGGGTTAGGGTTAGGGTTAGGGTTAGGGGTTAGGGTTAGGGTTAGTGTTAGGGGTTAGGCGTTAGTGTTAGGGTTATGGTTAGGGTTAGGGTTAGGGTTAGGTTTAGTGTTAGGGTTATTATTAGGGGGTTAGGTTTTAGTTAAGGATTAGTGTTAGGGTTAGATTTAGAAAAAGGGTTAGTGTTAGGATTAGGGTCAGTGTTAGGTTTAGGGATAGGGTTAGGGTTAGGGTTAAGGGTAGGGTTAGGGTTAGGATTAGATTTAAAGTTTAGGGTTTAGTGTTAGGATTAGGAATAGTGTGAGGTTTAGGGTTAGGTTTAGGGTTAGGGTTAGGGTTAGTGTTTGGGTTATGATTAGTGTTAGGATTAGGGTTAGGGTTAGGGTCAGGTTTAGGTTTAGGGTTAGGGTTAGGGTTAGGGTTAGATTTAGGGTTAGGTTTAGGTTTATTGTTAGATTTAGGGTTTAGGGTTTAAGGTTTATGGTTTAGGATTGTTTAAGGTTTAGGGTGGATTAGGTTTAGGGTTTAAAGTTTAGTATTATGGTTACGGTTAGGGTTAGGGTTAGGGTTAGAGTTAGGTTTAGGGTTATTTTTAGGGTTAGGGTTAGGGTTAAGGTTAGGGTTAGTGTTAGGGTTAGGGTTATGGTTAGTGTTAGGATTAGGGTTAGGGTTAGGGTCAGGGTTAGGTTTAGGGTTAGGGATAAGGTTAGGGTTAGATTTAGGGTTAGGTTTAGGTTTATTGTTAGATTTAGGGTTTAGGGTTTAAGGTTTATGGTTTAGGATTGTTTAAGGTTTAGGGTAGATTAGGTTTAGGGTTTAGAGTTTAGTGTTATGGTTACGGTTAGGGTTAGGGTTAGGGATTGGGTTAAGGTTAGGGTTAGGGTTATGGTAAGTGTTAGGGTTAGGGTTAGGGTTAGGGTAAAAGTTAGGGGGTTAGTTTTAG
>NC_137985.1:775000-777500 GCF_963924665.1 Micromys minutus | reverse complement strand
AGGGTTAGGGTAAGGGTTAGGGGTTAGGGTTAGTGTTAGGGTTAAGGTTAGGGTTAGGGTTAAGGTTAGGGTTAGGGTTAGGGTTAGGGTTAGGGTTAGGGTTAGGGTTAGGGTTAGGTTTAGGGTAAGGTTAGGGTTAGGGTTAGGGTTAGGGTTAGGAGTTAGGGTTAGGGTTAGGGTTAGAAGTTAGGGGTTAGGGTTAGGGTTAGGGTTAGTGTTAGGGTTATGGTTAGGGTTAGGGTGAGGGTTAGAGTTAGGGTTATGTGGTTATGTTAGGCTTAAGGTTAGGGTTAGGGTTATGGGGTTAAGGTTAGGGTTGGGGTTAGGGTTAGGTTTAGGTTTAGGGTTAGGGTTAGGGTTATGGTTATTCTTAGATTTATGGTTTAAAATTTAGGGTTTATGGTTTAAGGTTTAGGGTTTAGGATTGTTTAAGTTTTAGGGTGGTTTAGGTTTAGGGTATAGGATTTAGCGTTTAAGATTGTTTAATGTTTAGGGTTGATTATGTTTTAGCGTTTAGAGTTGATTATGTTTTTTTAGGGTTGTTTATGATTTAGTGTTTAGGGTTGTTCAGGATTTATGATTTAGGATATTTTAAGGTTTAGGGTTTAAGTTTGTATAGTGTTTTAGGGTTTAGGCTATAATGTTTAGGGTTAAGGGTTTAGGGTTGTTTAGGGTATAGTGTTAATGGTTTTAGGGTTTAGGCTTGTTTAGGGTTTAGTGTTTAGGGTTTAGGGTTTAGGGTTTTTTAGCGTTTAGTGTTTAGAGTTTAGGGTTTAGGGTGCTTTTGGAATTAGTGCTTAGAGTTTTTCTGGGTTTAGGGTTTAGGATTTAGGGTGTTAGGGTTAGTGTTAGGGTTAGGTTTAGGGTTGGGGTGAGGGTTAGGGTGAGGGTTAGGGTGAGGGTTAAGGTTAGGGTTAGGGTTAAGGTTAGTGTTAGTGTTAGGGTAAGGGTTAGGTTTAGGGATAGGGTTAGGGTTAGGGTTATGGTTAGGGTTAGGGTTAGTGTTAGGGTTAGGTTAGGGTTAGGGTTAGGGTTAGGGGTTAGGGTCAGGGTTAGTGTTAGGGCTTAGGGGTTAGGGTTAGTGTTAGGGTTAGGGTTATGGTTAGTGTTAGGATTAGGGTTAGGGTTAGGGTCAGGGTTAGGTTTAGGGTTAGGGTTAGGGTTAGGGTTAGATTAAGAAATAGGTTTATGTTTATTGTTAGATTTAGGGTTTAGGGTTTAAGGTTTATGGTTTAGGATTGTTTAAGGTTTAGGGTGGATTAGGTTTAGGGTTTAGAGTTTAGTATTATGGTTACGGTTAGGGTTAGGGTTAGGGTTAGGGTTAGGGTTAGGGTTAGGGTTAGGGTTAGGTTTAGGGTTAGGGTTAGGGTTAAGGTTAGTGTTAGGCCTAGGGTTAGGGTTATGGTTAGTGTAAGGATTAGGGTTAGGTTTAGTGTCAGGGTTAGGTTTAGGGTTAGGGTTAGGGTTAGGGTTAGATTTAGGGTCAGGTTTAGGTTTATTGTTAGATTTAGGGTTTAGGGTTTAAGGTTTATGGTTTAGGATTGTTTAAGGTTTAGGGTGGATTAGGTTTAGGGTTTAGAGTTTAGGGTTATGGTTACAGTTAGTGTTAGGGTTTGGGTTAGGGTTAGGGTTAGGGTTAGGGTAATGGTCAGGGTTAGGGTTAGGGTTAGGGTTAGGGTTAGCATTAGGGTTAAAGTTAGGGTTAGAGTTAGGGTTAGAGTTAGGGTTATGGGGTTATGTTAGGCTTAAGGTTAGGGTTAGGGTTATGGGGTTAAGGTTAGGGTTGGGGTTAGGGTTAGGTTTAGGTTTAGGGTTAGGGTTAGGGTTATGGTTATTCTTAGATTTATGGTTTAAAATTTAGGGTTTATGGTTTAAGGTTTAGTGTTTAGGATTGTTTAAGTTTTAGGGTGGTTTAGGTTTAGGTTATAGAATTTAGCGTTTCAGATTGTTTAATGGTTAGGGTTGTTTAGGTTTTAGCGTTTAGAGTTCTTTAGGGTTTTTTAGGGTTGTTTATAATTTAGTGTTTAGGGTTGTTCAGGATTTATGTTTTAGGATATTTTAAGGTTTAGGGTTTAAGGTTGTATAGTGTTTTAGGGATTAGGGTATAATGTTTAGGGTTAAGGGTTTAGGGTTGTTTAGGGTATAGTGTTAATGGTTTTAGGGTTTAGGCTTGTTTAGGGTTTAGTGTTTAAAGTTTAGGGTTTAGGGTTTTTTAGCGTTTAGTGTTTATAGTTTAGGGTTTAGGGTGCTTTTGGAATTAGTGTTTAGGGTTTTTCGGGGTTTAAGGTTTAGGATTTAGGGTTTTAGGGTTAGTGTTAGGGTTAGGTTTAGGGTTAAGGTGAGGGTTAGGGTGAGGGTTAAGTTTAGGGTTAGGGTTAAGGTTAGTGTTAGTGTTAGGGTAAGGGTTAGGGTTAGGGATAGGGTTAGGGTTAGAATTAGGGTTAAGTTTAGGGTTAGGGATAGGTTTAGGGGTTAGGGTTAGGGTTAGTGTTAGGGGTTA
>NC_137985.1:750000-770000 GCF_963924665.1 Micromys minutus | reverse complement strand
GTTATTATTAGGGGGTTAGGTTTAAGTTTGGGATTAGTGTTAGGGTTAGAATTAGAAATAGGGTTAGTGTTAGGATTAGGCTCAGGGTTAGGTTTAGGGTTAGGGAGGGTTTAGGGTTAGGGTTAGATTTAGGATTAGGTTTAGGTTTAATGTTAGATTTAGGGTTTAGGGTCTACGGTTTATGGTTTAGGATTATTTAAGGTTTAGGTTGGATTAGGTTTAGGGTTTAGAGTTTAGTGTTATGGTTACGGTTAGGGTTAGGGTTAGGGTTAGGGTTAGGATTAGGGTTAAGGTTAGGGTTAGGGTTAGGTTTAGGGTTATTGTTAGGGTTAGGTTAGGGTTACGATTAGGGTTAGGGTTAGGGTTAGGGTTAGGGTAAGGGTTAGGGGTTAGGGTTAGGGTTAGGGTTAAGATTAGGGTTAGGGTTAAGGTTAGGGTTATGGTTATGGTTAGGGTTAGGGTTAGGGTTAGGGTTAGGGTAAGTTTAGGGTTAGGGTTATGGTTAGGGTTAGGGTTAGGGTTAGGGTGAGGGTTAGGGTTAGGGTTATGTGGTTATGTTAGGCTTAAGGTTAGGGTTATGGTTATGGTTAGGGTTAGGTTTAGGGTTAGGGTTAGGGTTATGGTTATTCTTAGATTTATGGTTTAACATTTATGGTTTAAGGTTTAGGGTTTAGGATTGTTTAAGTTTTTAGGGCCGTTGCTAGGGCCGTTGTTAGGGCCGTTGCTAGGGCCCTTGTTAGGGCCGTTGCTAGGGCCGTTGCTAGGGGCGTTGCTAGGGCCGTTGCTAGGGCCGTTGTTAGGGCCGTTGCTAGGGCCGTTGTTAGGGCCGTTGCTAGGGCCGTTGCTAGGGCCGTTGCTAGGGCGGTTGCTAGGGCCCTTGTTAGGGCCGTTGCTAGGGCCGTTGCTAGGGTCGTTGCTAGGGCCGTTGCTAGGGCCGTTGTTAGGGCCGTTGCTAGGGCCTTTGTTAGGGCCGTTGCTAGGGCCTTTGTTAGGGCCGTTGCTAGGGCCGTTTCTAGGGCCGTTGCTAGGGCCGTTGTTAGGGCCGTTCCTTGGGCCGTAGTTAGGGCCATTATTAGGGCCGTTGCTAGGGCCGTTGTTAGGGCCGTTGCTAGGGCCCTTGTTAGGGCCGTTGCTAGGGCTGTTGTTAGGGCCGTTGTTAAGGCCCTTGTTAGGGCCGTTGCTAGGGCCGATGCTAGGGCCGTTGATAGGGCTGTTTCTAGGGCCGTTGTTAGGGCCGTTGCTAGGGCCGTTTCTAGGGCCGTTGCTAGGGCCGTTGCTAGGGCCGTTCTTAGGGCCGTTGCTAGGGCCGTTGTTAGGGCCGTTGCTAGGGCCGTTGTTAGGGCCGTTGCTAGGGCCGTTGTTAGAGCCGTTGCTAAAGCCGTTGCTAGGGCCGTTGCTAGGGCCCTTGTTTGGGCCGTTGCTAGGGCCCTTGTTAGGGCCGTTGCTAGGGCCGTTGCTAGGGCCGTTTCAAGGGCCGATGTTAGGGCCGTTGCTAGGGCCCTTGTTAAGGCCGTTGATAGGGCCGTTGTTAGGGCCGTTGCTAGGGCCGTTGCTAGGGCTGTTGCTAGGGTTGTTCCTAGGGCCGTTTCAAGGGCCATTGTTAGGGCCGTTGTTAGGGCCGTTGGTAGGGCTATTGCTAGGGCCGTTGTTAGGGCCGTTGCTAGGACCGTTGGTAGGGCGGTTGCAAGGGCCGTTGTTAGGGTCGTTGCTAGGGCCCTGTTAGGGCCGTTGCTAGGGCCGTTGTTAGGGCCGTTGCTAGGGCCCTTTTTAGGGCCGTTGCTAGGGCCGTTGCTAGGGCCGTTGCTAGGGCCCTTGTTAGGGCCGTTGCTAGGGCCGTTGCTAGGGCCGTTGCTAGGCCCCTTGTTAGGGCCGTTGCTAGGGCCGTTGCTAGGGCCGTTGCTAGGGCCGTTGCTAGGGCCCTTGTTAGGGCCGTTGCTAGGGCCGTTGCTTGGGCCGTTGCTAGGGCCGTTGCTAGGGCCCTTGTTAGGGCCGTTGCTAGGGCCGTAGCTAGGGCCGTTGCTAGGGCCGTTGCTAGGGCCGTTGTTAGGGCTGTTGCTAGGGCCGTTGTTAGGTCCGTTGTCAGGGCCGTTGCTAGGGCCCTTGTTAGGGCCGTTGCTAGGGCCCTTGTTATAGCCGTTGATAGGGCCCTTGTTAGGGCCGTTGCTAGGGCCGTTGCTAGGGCCGTTGTTTGGGCCGTTGCTAGGGCCGTTGCTAGGGCCGTTGCTAGGGCCGTTTCTAGGGCCGTTTCTAGGGCCGTTGTTAGGGCCGTTGCTAGGGCTGTTGCTAGGGCCGTGGTTAGGGCAGTTGCTAGGGCCGTTGCTAGGGCCGTTGCTAGGGCCGTTTCTAGGGCCGTTGCTAGGACCGTTTTTAGGGCCTTTGTTAGGGCCGTTGCTAGGGCCCTTGTTAGGGCCGTTGCTAGGGCCCTTGTTAGGGCCGTTGCTAGGGCCCTTTCTAGGGCCATTGTTAGGGCCGTTGCTAGGGCCGTTGCTAGGGCCCTTGTTAGGGCCGTTGCTAGGGCCGTTGCTAGGGCCGTTGCTAGGGCCGTTGCTAGGGCCCTTGTTAGGGCCGTTATAGGGCCGTAGCTAGGGCCGTTGCTAGGGCCGTTGCTAGGGCCCTTGTTAGGGCCGTTGCTAGGGCCTTTGTTAGGGCCGTTGCTAGGGCCCTTTTTAGGGCCGTTGCTAGGGCTGTTGCTAGGGCCGTTGCTAGGGCCCTTGTTAGGGCCGTTGCTAGGGCCGTTGCTAGGGCCGTTGCTAGGGCCGTTGCTAGGGCCCTTGTTAGGGCCGTTGCTAGGGCCGTTGCTAGGGCCGTTGCTAGGGCCGTTGCTATGGCCCTTGTTAGGGCCGTTGCTAGGGCCGTAGCTAGGGCCGTTGCTAGGGCCGTTGCTAGGGCCCTTGTTAGGGCCGTTGATAGGGCCCTTGTTAGGGCCGTTGCTAGGGCCCTTGTTAGGGCCGTTGCTAGGGCCCTTGTTAGGGCCGTTGCTAGGGCCCTTGTTAGGGCCGTTGCTAGGGCCCTTGTTAGGGCCGTTGCTAGGGCCGTTGCTAGGGCCGTTGCTAGGGCCCTTGTTAGGGCCGTTGCTAGGGCCCTTGTTAGGGCCGTTGCTAGGGCCCTTGTTAGGGCCGTTGCTAGGGCCCTTGTTAGGGCCGTTGCTAGGGCCCTTGTTAGGGCGGTTGCTAGGGCCGTTGTTAGGGCCGTTGCTAGGTCCGTTGCTAGGGCCGTTGCTAGGGTTGTTCCTAGGGCCGTTTCAAAGGCCGTTGTTAGGGCCGTTGCTAGGGCCCTTGTTAGGGCCGTTGCTAGGGCCGTTGTTAGGGCCGTTGCTAGGGCCGTTGCTAGGGCCGTTGTTAGGGCCGTTGCTAGGGCCGTTTCTAGGGCCCTTGTTTGGGCCGTTGCTAGGGCCGTTGCTAGGGCCCTTGTTAGTGCCGTTGCTAGGGCCGTTGCTAGGGCCGTTGCTAGGGCCGTTGCTAGGGCCCTTGTTAGGGCCGTTATAGGGCCGTAGCTAGGGCTGTTGCTAGGGCCGTTGCTAGGGCCCTTGTTAGGGCCGTTGCTAGGGCCCTTGTTAGGGCCGTTGCTAGGGCCCTTGTTAGGGCCGTTGCTAGGGCCCTTGTTAGGGCCGTTGCTAGGGACGTTGCTAGGGCCCTTGTTAGGGCCGTTGCTAGGGCCGTAGCTAGGGCCGTTGCTAGGGCCGTTGCTAGGGCCGTTGCTAGGGTTGTTCCTAGGGCCGTTTGAAGGGCCGTTGTTAGGGCCGTTGCTAGGGCCCTTGTTAGGGCCGTTGCTAGGGCCGTTGTTAGGGTCGTTGCTAGGGCCGTTGCTAGGGCCGTTGTTAGGGCCGTTGCTAGGGCCGTTGCTAGGGCCCTTGTTAGGGCCGTTGCTAGGGCCGTTGCTAGGGCCCTTGTTAGGGCTGTTGCTAGGGCCCTTGTGAGGGCCGTTGCTAGGGCCCTTGTTAGGGCCGTTGCTAGGGCCATTGCTATGGCCGTTTCTAGGGCCCTTGTAAGGGCCGTTGCTAGGGCCGTTGCTAGGGCCGTTGCTAGGGCCGTTGCTAGGGCCCTTGTTAGGGCCGTTATAGGGCCGTAGCTAGGGCCGTTGCTAGGGCCGTTGCTAGGGCCGTTGCTAGGGCCCTTGTTAGGGCCGTTGCTAGGGCCGTTGCTAGGGCCGTTGCTTGGGCCGTTGCTAGGGCCCTTGTTAGGGCAGTTGCTAGAGCCGTTGCTAGGGCCATTGCTAGGGTCTTTGTTAGGGCCGTTGCTAGGGCCGTTGCTAGGGCCGTTGCTAGGGCCGTTGCTAGGGCCCTTGTTAGGGCCGTTGATAGGGCCCTTGTTAGGGCCGTTGCTAGGGCCCGTGTTAGGGCCGTTGCTAGGGCCCTTGTTAGGGCCGTTGCTAGGGCCGTTGCTAGGGCCGTTGCTAGGGCCGTTGCTAGGGCCGTTGCTAGGGCCCTTGTTAGGGCCGTTGATAGGGCCCTTGTTAGGGCCGTTGCTAGGGCCCTTGTTAGGGCCGTTGCTAGGGCCCTTGTTAGGGCCATTGCTAGGGCCGTTTCTAGGGCCGTTGCTAGGGCCGTTGCTAGGGCCGTTGCTAGGGTTGTTCCTAGGGCCGTTTCAAGGGCCCTTGTTAGGGCCGTTGCTAGGGCCCTTGTTAGGGCCGTTGCTAGGGCCCTTGTTAGGGCCGTTGCTAGGGCCGTTGCTAGGGCCGTTGCTAGGGCCGTTGCTAGGGCCGTTGCTAGGGCCCTTGTTAGGGCCGTTGCTAGGGCCCTTGTTAGGGCCGTTGCTAGGGCCGTTGCTAGGGCCGTTGCTCGGGTTGTTCCTAGGGCCGTTTCAAGGGCCGTTGTTAGGGCCGTTGCTAGGGCCGTTGCTAGGGCCGTTGTTAGGGCCGTTGCTAGGGCCGTTTCTAGGACCCTTGTTAGGGCCGTTCCTAGGGCCGTTGCTAGGGCCCTTGTTAGGGCCGTTGCTAGGGCCGTAGCTAGGGCCGTTGCTAGGGCCGTTACTAGGGCCCTTGTTAGGGCCGTTGCTAGGGCCGTTGCTAGGGCCGTTGCTAGGGCCCTTGTTAGGGCTGTTGATAGGGCCCTTGTTAGGGCCGTTGCTAGGGCCCTTGTTAGGGCCGTTGCTAGGGCCCTTGTTAGGGCCGTTGCTAGGGCCGTTTCTAGGGCCGTTGCTAGGGCCGTTTCTAGGGCCCTTGTTAGGGCCGTTGCTAGGGCCGTTGCTAGGGCCCTTGTTAGGGCCGTTGCTAGGGCCATTGCTAGGGCCGTTGCTAGGGCCGTTGCTAGGGCCCTTGTTAGGGCCTTAAAGGGCCATAGCTAGGGCCGTTGCTAGGGCCGTTGCTAGGGCCCTTGTTAGGGCCGTTGCTAGGGCCCTTGTTAGGGCCGTTGCTAGGGCCCTTGTTAGGGCCGTTGCTAGGGCCGTTGCTAGGGCCGTTGCTAGGGCCGTTGCTAGGGCCCTTGTTAGGGCCGTTGCTAGGGCCGTTGCTAGGGCCGTTGCTAGGGCCGTTGCTAGGGCCCTTGTTAGGGCCGTTGCTAGGGCCGTAGCTAGGGCCGTTGCTAGGGCCGTTACTAGGGCCCTTGTTAGGGCCGTTGCTAGGGCCCTTGTTAGGGCCGTTGCTAGGGACGTAGCTAGGGCCGTTGCTAGGGCCGTTGCTAGGGCCCTTGTTAGGGCCGTTGATAGGGCCCTTGTTAGGGCCGTTGCTAGGGCCCTTGTTAGGGCCGTTGCTAGGGCCCTTGTTAGGGCCGTTGCTAGGGCCCTTGTTAGGGCCGTTGCTAGGGCCCTTGTTAGGGCCGTTGCTAGGGCCGTTGCTAGGGCCGTTGCTAGGGCCCTTGTTAGGGCCGTTGCTAGGGCCGTTGTTAGGGCCGTTGCTAGGGCCGTTGCTAGGGCCGTTGTTAGGGCCGTTGCTAGGGCCGTTTCTAGGGCCCTTGTTTGGGCCGTTGCTAGGGCCGTTGCTAGGGCCCTTGTTAGTGCCGTTGCTAGGGCCGTTGCTAGGGCCGTTGCTAGGGCCGTTGCTAGGGCCCTTGTTAGGGCCGTTATAGGGCCGTAGCTAGGGCTGTTGCTAGGGCCGTTGCTAGGGCCCTTGTTAGGTCCGTTGCTAGGGCCCTTGTTAGGGCCGTTGCTAGGGCCCTTGTTAGGGCCGTTGCTAGGGCCCTTGTTAGGGCCGTTGCTAGGGCCGTTGCTAGGGCCCTTGTTAGGGCCGTTGCTAGGGCCGTAGCTAGGGCCGTTGCTAGGGCCGTTACTAGGGCCCTTGTTAGGGCCGTTGCTAGGGCCCTTGTTAGGGCTGTTGATAGGGCCCTTGTTAGGGCCGTTGCTAGGGCCCTTGTTAGGGCCGTTGCTAGGGCCGTTTCTAGGGCCGTTGCTAGGGCCGTTTCTAGGGCCCTTGTTAGGGCCGTTGCTAGGGCCGTTGCTAGGGCTCTTGTTAGGGCCGTTGCTAGGGCCATTGCTAGGGCCGTTGCTAGGGCCGTTGCTAGGGCCCTTGTTAGGGCCGTTGATAGGGCCCTTGTTAGGGCCGTTGCTAGGGCCCTTGTTAGGGCCGTTGCTAGGGCCCTTGTTAGGGCCGTTGCTAGGGCCCTTGTTAGGGCCGTTGCTAGGGCCGTTGCTAGGGCCGTTGCTAGGGCCGTTGCTAGGGCCCTTGTTAGGGCCGTTGCTAGGGCCCTTGTTAGGGCCGTTGCTAGGGCCCTTGTTAGGGCCGTTGCTAGGGCCCTTGTTAGGGCCGTTGCTAGGGCCCTTGTTAGGGCCGTTGCTAGGGCCGTTGTTAGGGCTGTTGCTAGGGCCGTTGCTAGGGCCGTTGCTAGGGTTGTTCCTAGGGCCCTTGTTAGGGCCGTTGCTAGGGCCGTAGCTAGGGCCGTTGCTAGGGCCGTTGCTAGGGCCCTTGTTAGGGCCGTTTCTAGGGCCCTTTTTAGGGCCGTTGCTAGGGCCGTTGCTAGGGCCGTTGCTAGGGCCCTTGTTAGGGCCGTTGCTAGGGCCGTTGCTAGGGCCGTTGCTAGGGCCGTTGCTAGGGCGCTTGTTAGGGCTGTTGCTAGGGCCGTTGCTAGGTCCCTTGTTAGGGCCGTTGCTAGGGCCGTTGTTAGGGCCGTTGCTAGGGCCGTTGTTAGGTCCGTTGTCAGGGCCGTTGTTTGGACCGTTGTCAGGGCCGTTGTTAGGGTCGTTGCTAAGGCCGTTGCTAGGGCCGTTATTAGGGCCCTTGTTAAGGCCGTTGCTAGGGCCCTTGTTAGGGCCGTTGCTAGGGCCCTTGTTAGGGCCGTTGCTAGGGCCCTTGTTAGGGCCGTTGCTAGGGCCGTTGCTATGGCCGTTTCTAGGGCCCTTGTAAGGGCCGTTGGTAGGGCCGTTGCTAGGGCCGTTGCTAGGGCCGTTGCTAGGGCCCTTGTTAGGGCCTTTATAGGGCCGTAGCTAGGGCCATTGCTAGGGCCGTTGCTAGGGCCGTTGCTAGGGCCCTTGTTAGGGCCGTTGCTAGGGCCGTTGCTAGGGCCGTTGCTTGGGCCGTTGCTAGGGCCCTTGTTAGGGCAGTTGCTAGGGCCGTTGCTAGGGCCATTGCTAGGGTCTTTGTTAGGGCCGTTGCTAGGGCCGTTGCTAGGGCCGTTGCTAGGGCCGTTGCTAGGGCCGTTGCTAGGGCCCTTGTTAGGGCCGTTTGAAGGGCCGTTGTTAGGGCCGTTGCTAGGGCCCTTGTTAGTGCCGTTGCTAGGGCCGTTGTTAGGGCCGTTGCTAGGGCCGTTGCTAGGGCCGTTGTTAGGGCCGTTGCTAGGGCCGTTGCTAGGGCCCTTGTTAGGGCCGTTGCTAGGGCCGTTGCTAGGGCCCTTGTTAGGGCTGTTGCTAGGGCCCTTGTGAGGGCCGTTGCTAGGGCCCTTGTTAGGGCCGTTGCTAGGGCCGTTGCTATGGCCGTTTCTAGGGCCCTTGTGAGGGCCGTTGCTAGGGCCGTTGCTAGGGCCGTTGCTAGGGCCCTTGTTAGGGCCGTTATAGGGCCGTAGCTAGGGCCGTTGCTAGGGCCGTTGCTAGGGCCGTTGCTAGGGCCCTTGTTAGGGCCGTTGCTAGGGCCGTTGCTAGGGCCGTTGCTTGGGCCGTTGCTAGGGCCCTTGTTAGGGCCGTTGCTAGGGCCGTTGCTAGGGCCGTTGCTAGGGCCGTTGCTAGGGCCCTTGTTAGGGCCGTTGATAGGGCCCTTGTTAGGGCCGTTGCTAGGGCCCGTGTTAGGGCCGTTGCTAGGGCCCTTGTTAGGGCCGTTGCTAGGGCCGTTGCTAGGGCCGTTGCTAGGGCCGTTGCTAGGGCCGTTGCTAGGGCCCTTGTTAGGGCCGTTGATAGGGCCCTTGTTAGGGCCGTTGCTAGGGCCCTTGTTAGGGCCGTTGCTAGGGCCCTTGTTAGGGCCGTTGCTAGGGCCGTTTCTAGGGCCGTTGCTAGGGCCGTTGCTAGGGTTGTTCCTAGGGCCGTTTCAAGGGCCCTTGTTAGGGCCGTTGCTAGGGCCCTTGTTAGGGCCGTTGCTAGGGCCCTTGTTAGGGCCGTTGCTAGGGCCGTTGCTAGGGCCGTTGCTAGGGCCCTTGTTAGGGCCGTTGCTAGGGCCCTTGTTAGGGCCGTTGCTAGGGCCGTTGCTAGGACCGTTGCTAGGGTTGTTCCTAGGGCCGTTTCAAGGGCCGTTGTTAGGGCCGTTGCTAGGGCCGTTGCTAGGGCCGTTGTTAGGGCCGTTGCTAGGGCCGTTTCTAGGACCCTTGTTAGGGCCGTTGCTAGGGCCGTTGCTAGGGCCCTTGTTAGGGCCGTTGCTAGGGCCGTAGCTAGGGCCGTTGCTAGGGCCGTTACTAGGGCCCTTGTTAGGGCCGTTGCTAGGGCCCTTGTTAGGGCTGTTGATAGGGCCCTTGTTAGGGCCGTTGCTAGGGCCCTTGTTAGGGCCGTTGCTAGGGCCCTTGTTAGGGCCGTTGCTAGGGCCCTTGTTAGGGCCGTTGCTAGGGCCGTTTCTAGGGCCGTTGCTAGGGCCGTTTCTAGGGCCCTTGTTAGGGCCGTTGCTAGGGCCGTTGCTAGGGCCCTTGTTAGGGCCGTTGCTAGGGCCATTGCTAGGGCCGTTGCTAGGGCCGTTGCTAGGGCCCTTGTTAGGGCCGTTAAAGGGCCGTAGCTAGGGCCGTTGCTAGGGCCGTTGCTAGGGCCCTTGTTAGGGCCGTTGCTAGGGCCCTTGTTAGGGCCGTTGCTAGGGCCCTTGTTAGGGCCGTTGCTAGGGCCCTTTTTAGGTCCGTTACTAGGGCCGTTGCTAGGGCCGTTGCTAGGGCCCTTGTTAGGGCCGTTGCTAGGGCCGTTGCTAGGGCCGTTGCTAGGGCCGTTGCTAGGGCCCTTGTTAGGGCCGTTGCTAGGGCCGTTGTTAGGGCTGTTGCTAGGGCCGTTGCTAGGGCCCTTGTTAGGGCCGTTGCTAGGGCCCTTGTTAGGGCCGTTGCTAGGGCCCTTGTTAGGGCCGTTGCTAGGGCCGTTGCTAGGGCCCTTGTTAGGGCCGTTGCTAGGGCCCCTTGTTAGGGTCGTTGCTAGGGCCTTTGTTAGGGCCGTTGCTAGGGCCGTTGCTAGGGCCGTTGTTAAAGCCGTTGCTAGGGCCGTTGCTAGGGTCGTTGCTAGGGCCGTTGTTTGGGCCGTTGTTAGGGCCGTTGCTAGGGCCGTTGCTAGGGCCGTTGTTAGGGCCGTTGCTAGGGCCGTTGCTAGGGCCGTGGTTAGGGCAGTTGCTAGGGCCATTGTTAGGGCCGTTGCTAGGGCCTTTGTTAGGGCCGTTGCTAGGGCCGTTGCTAGGGCCGTTGCTAGGGCCGTTGCTAGGGCCGTTGCTAGGGCCGTGGTTAGGGCCATTGTTAGGGCCGTTGCTAGGGCCGTTGCTAGGGCCGTTGCTAGGGCCGTTGTTAGGGCCGTTCCTAGGGCCGTTGTTAGGGCCGTTGCTAGGGCCGTTGTTAGGGCCGTTGCAAGGGCCGTTGTTAGGGCCGTTGCTAGGGCCCTGTTTAGGGCCGTTGCTAGGGCCCTTTTTAGGGCCGTTGCTAGGGCCGTTGCTAGGGCCGTTGCTAGGGCCCTTGTTAGGGCCGTTGCTAGGGCTGTTGCTAGGGCCGTTGCTAGGGCCCTTGTTAGGGCCGTTGCTAGGGCCGTTGCTTGGGCCGTTGCTAGGGCCGTTGCTAGGGCCCTTGTTAGGGCCGTTGCTAGGGCCGTAGCTAGGGCCGTTGCTAGGGCCGTTGCTAGGGCCCTTGTTAGGGCCGTTGATAGGGCCCTTGTTAGGGCCGTTGCTAGGGCCCTTGTTAGGGCCGTTGCTAGGGCCCTTGTTAGGGCCGTTGCTAGGGCCCTTGTTAGGGCCGTTGCTAGGGCCGTTGCTAGGGCCGTTGCTAGGGCCGTTGCTAGGGCCGTTGCTAGGGCCCTTGTTAGGGCCGTTGCTAGGGCCCTTGTTAGGGCCGTTGCTAGGGCCCTTGTTAGGGCCGTTGCTAGGGCCCTTGTTAGGGCCGTTGCTAGGGCCCTTGTTAGGGCCGTTGCTAGGGCCGTTGTTAGGGCTGTTGCTAGGGCCGTTGCTAGGGCCGTTGCTAGGGTTGTTCCTAGGGCCCTTGTTAGGGCCGTTGCTAGGGCCGTAGCTAGGGCCGTTGCTAGGGCCGTTGCTAGGGCCCTTGTTAGGGCCGTTTCTAGGGCCCTTTTTAGGGCCGTTGCTAGGGCCGTTGCTAGGGCCGTTGCTAGGGCCCTTGTTAGGGCCGTTGCTAGGGCCGTTGCTAGGGCCGTTGCTAGGGCCGTTGCTAGGGCGCTTGTTAGGGCTGTTGCTAGGGCCGTTGCTAGGTCCCTTGTTAGGGCCGTTGCTAGGGCCGTTGTTAGGGCCGTTGCTAGGGCCGTTGTTAGGTCCGTTGTCAGGGCCGTTGTTTGGACCGTTGTCAGGGCCGTTGTTAGGGTCGTTGCTAAGGCCGTTGCTAGGGCCGTTATTAGGGCCCTTGTTAAGGCCGTTGCTAGGGCCCTTGTTAGGGCCGTTGCTAGGGCCCTTGTTTGGGCCGTTGCTAGGGCCCTTGTTAGGGCCGTTGCTAGGGCCCTTGTTAGGGCCGTTGATAGGGCCCTTGTTAGGGCCGTTGCTAGGGCCGTTGCTAGGGCCGTTGTTAAAGCCGTTGCTAGGGCCGTTGCTAGGGTCGTTGCTAGGGCCGTTGTTTGGGCCGTTGTTAGGGCCGTTGCTAGGGCCGTTGCTAGGGCCGTTGTTAGGGCCGTTGCTAGGGCCGTTGCTAGGGCCGTGGTTAGGGCAGTTGCTAAGGCCATTGTTAGGGCCGTTGCTAGGGCCTTTGTTAGGGCCGTTGCTAGGGCCGTTGCTAGGGCCGTTGCTAGGGCCGTTGCTAGGTCCGTTGCTAGGGCCGTGGTTAGGGCCATTGTTAGGTCCGTTGCTAGGGCCGTTGCTAGGGCCGTTGCTAGGGCCGTTGTTAGGGCCGTTCCTAGGGCCGTTGTTAGGGCCGTTGCTAGGGCCGTTGTTAGGGCCATTGCAAGGGCCGTTGTTAGGGCCGGTGCTAGGGCCCTGGTTAGGGCCGTTGCTAGGGCCCTTTTTAGGGCCGTTGCTAGGGCCGTTGCTAGGGCCGTTGCTAGGGCCCTTGTTAGGGCCGTTGCTAAGGCCGTTGCTAGGGCCGTTGCTAGGGCCGTTGCTAGGGCCCTTGTTAGGGCCGTTGCTAGGGCCGTTGCTTGGGCCGTTGCTAGGGCCGTTGCTAGGGCCGTTGCTAGGGCCGTTGCTAGGGCCCTTGTTAGGGCCGTTGCTAGGGCCCTTGTTAGGGCCGTTGCTAGGGCCCTTGTTAGGGCCGTTGCTAGGGCCCTTGTTAGGGCCGTTGCTAGGGCCCTTTTTAGGGCCGTTGCTAGGGCCGTTGCTAGGGCCATTGCTAGTGCCCTTGTTAGGGCCGTTGCTAGGGCCGTTGCTAGGGCCGTTGCTAGGGCCGTTGCTAGGGCGCTTGTTAGGGCTGTTGCTAGGGCCGTTGCTAGGTCCCTTGTTAGGGCCGTTGCTAGGGCCGTTGTTAGGGCCGTTGCTAGGGCCCTTTTTAGGGCCATTGCTAGGGCCGTTGCTAGGGCCCTTGCTAGGGCCCTTGTTAGGGGCATTGCTAGGGCCGTTGCTAGGGCCGTTGCTAGGGCCGTTGCTAGGGCCCTTGTTAGGGCCGTTGCTAGGACCGTTGCTAGGGCCGTTGCTAGGGATATTGTTAGGGCCGTTGCTAGGGCCCTTGTTAGGGCCGTAGCTAGGGCCCTTTTTAGGGCCGTTGCTAGGGCCGTTGCTAGGGCCGTTGCTAGGGCCCTTGTTAGGGCCGTTGATAGGGCCCTTGTTAGGGCCGTTGCTAGGGCCCATGTTTTGGCCGTTGCTAGGGCCCTTGTTAGGGCCGTAGCTAGGGCCCTTTTTAGGGCCGTTGCTAGGGCCGTTGCTAGGGCCGTTGCTAGGGCCCTTGTTAGGGCCGTTGCTAGGGCCGTTGCTAGGGCCCTTGTTAGTGCCGTTGCTAGGGCCGTTGCTAGGGCCGTTGCTAGGGCCGTTGCTAGGGCCCTTGTTAGGGCCGTTATAGGGCCGTAGCTAGGGCCGTTGCTATGGCCGTTGCTAGGGCCCTTGTTAGGGCCGTTGCTAGGGCCCTTGTTAGGGCCGTTGCTAGGGCCGTTGTTAGGGCCGTTGCTAGGGCCGTTGCTAGGGCCGTTGTTAAGGCCGTTGCTAGGGCCGTTGCTAAGGCCCTTGATAAGGCCGTTGCTAGGGCCGTTTCTAGGGCCCTCGTTAGGGCTGTTGCTAGGGCCCTTGTGAGGGCCGTTGCTAGGGCCCTTGTTAGGGCCGTTGCTAGGGCCGTTGCTATGGCCGTTGTTAGGGCCGTTGCTAGGGCCGTTGTTAAAGCCATTGCTAGGGCCTTTGCTAGGGCCGTTGCTAGGGCCGTTGTTTGGGCCGTTGCTAGGGCCGTTGCTAGGGCCGTTGTTAAAGCCATTGCTAGGGCTGTTGCTAGGGCCGTTTCTAGGGCCCTTGTTAGGGCCGTTGCTAGGGCCGTTGCTAGGGCCCTTGTTAGGGCCGTTATAGGGCCGTAGCTAGGGCCGTTGCTAGGGCCGTTGCTAGGGCCCTTGTTAGGGCCGTTGCTAGGGCCCTTGTTAGGGCCGTTGCTAGGGCCCTTGTTAGGGCCGTTGCTAGGGCCGTTGCTAGGGCCGTTGCTAGGGCCGTTGCTAGGGCCCTTGTTTGGGCCGTTGCTAGGGCCCTTGTTAGGGCCGTTGCTAGGGCCGTTGCTAGGGCCGTTGCTAGGGCCGTTGCTAGGGCCCTTGTTAGGGCCGTTGCTAGGGCCCTTGTTAGGGCCGTTGCTAGGGCCGTTGCTAGGGCCGTTGCTAGGGCCCTTGTTTGGGCCGTTGCTAGGGCCGTTGCTAGGGCCCTTGTTAGGGCCGTTGCTACGGCCCTTGTTAGGGTCGTTGCTAGGGCCCTTGTTAGGGCCGTTGCTAGGGCCCTTGTTAGGGCCGTTGCTAGGGCCGTTGCTAGGGCCGTTGCTAGGGCCGTTGCTAGGGCCCTTGTTGGGGCCGTTGCTAGGGCCATTTCTAGGGCCGTTGCTAGGGCCGTTGTTAGGGCCGTTGCTAGGGCCGTTTCTAGGGCCCTTGTTAGTGCCATTGCTAGGGCCGTTGCTAGGGCCGTTGCTAGGGCCCTTGTTAGGGCCGTTGCTAGGGCCCTTGTTAGGGCCGTTGCTAGGGCCCTTGTTAGGGCCGTTGCTAGGGCCCTTGTTAGGGCCGTTGCTAGGGCCCTTGTTAGGGCCGTTGCTAGGACCGTTGCTAGGGCCGTTGTTAGGGCCGTTGCTAGGGCCGTTGCTAGGGCCCTTGTTAGGGCCGTTGCTAGGGCCCTTGTTAGGGCCGTTGCTAGGGCCCTTGTTAGGGCCGCTGCTAGGGCTCTTGTTAGGGCCGTTGCTAGGGCCGTTGTTAGGGCCGTTGCTAGGGCCGTTGCTAGGGTTGTTCCTAGGGCTGTTTGAAGGGCCGTTGTTAGGGCCGTTGCTAGGGCCCTTGTTAGAACCGTTGCTAGGGCCGTTGTTAGGGCCGTTGCTAGGGCCGTTGCTAGGGCCCTTGTTAGGGCCGTTGCTAGGGCCGTTGCTAGGGCCCTTGTTAGGGCTGTTGCTAGGGCCCTTGTGAGGGCCGTTGCTAGGGCCCTTGTTAGGGCCGTTGCTAGGGCCGTTGTTAGGGCCGTTGCTAGGGCCGTTGTTAAAGCCGTTGTTAGGGCCGTTGCTAGGGCCGTTGCTAGGGCCGTTGTTAGGGCCGTTGCTAGGGCCGTTGCTAGGGCCGTGGTTAGGGCAGTTGCTAGGGCCGTTTCTAGGGCCCTTGTTAGTGCCATTGCTAGGGCCGTTGCTAGGGCCGTTGCTAGGGCCCTTGTTAGGGCCGTTGCTAGGGCCCTTGTTAGGGCCGTTGCTAGGACCGTTGCTAGGGCCGTTGTTAGGGCCGTTGCTAGGGCCGTTGCTAGGGCCCTTGTTAGGGCCGTTGCTAGGGCCCTTGTTAGGGCCGTTGCTAGGGCCCTTGTTAGGGCCGCTGCTAGGGCTCTTGTTAGGGCCGTTGCTAGGGCCGTTGTTAGGGCCGTTGCTAGGGCCGTTGCTAGGGTTGTTCCTAGGGCTGTTTGAAGGGCCGTTGTTAGGGCCGTTGCTAGGGCCCTTGTTAGGGCCGTTGCTAGGGCCGTTGCTAGGGCCCTTGTTAGGGCCGTTGCTAGGGCCCTTGTGAGGGCCGTTGCTAGGGCCCTTGTTAGGGCCGT
This sequence comes from Micromys minutus, assembly GCF_963924665.1. Lineage (NCBI taxonomy): Eukaryota > Metazoa > Chordata > Mammalia > Rodentia > Muridae > Micromys > Micromys minutus. The sequence goes on along the minus strand of NC_137985.1, from coordinate 755,381 downwards.
TGCTAGGGCCGTTGTTAGGGCCGTTGCTAGGGCCGTTGTTAAAGCCGTTGTTAGGGCCGTTGCTAGGGCCGTTGCTAGGGCCGTTGTTAGGGCCGTTGCTAGGGCCGTTGCTAGGGCCGTGGTTAGGGCAGTTGCTAGGGCCGTTTTTAGGGCCGTTGCTAGGGCCTTTGTTAGGGCCGTTGCTAGGGCCGTTGCTAGGGCCTTTGTTAGGGCCGTTGCTAGGGCCGTTGCTAGGGCCGTTGCTAGGGCCGTGGTTAGGGCCGTTGTTAGGGCCGTTGCTAGGGCCGTTGCTAGGGCCGTTGCTAGGGCCGTTGTTAGGGCCGTTCCTAGGGCCGTTGTTAGGGCCGTTGCTAGGGCCGTTGGTAGGGCCGTTGCAAGGGCCGTTGTTAGGGCCGTTGCTAGGGCCCTTGTTAGGGCCGTTGCTAGGGCCCTTTTTAGGGCCGTTTCAAGGGCCGTTGCTAGGGCCGTTGCTAGGTCCCTTGTTAGGGCCGTTGCTAGGGCCGTTGCTAGGGCCGTTGCTAGGGCCGTTGCTAGGGCCCTTATTAGGGCCGTTGCTAGGGCCGTTGCTAGGGCCGTTGCTAGGGCCGTTGCTAGGGCCCTTTTTAGGGCCGTTGCTAGGGCCGTTGCTAGGGCCATTGCTAGGGCCTTTGCTCGCGCCCTTGTTAGGGCTGTTGCTAGGGCCCTTGTTAGGGCCATTGCTAGGGCCCTTGTTAGGGCCGTTGCTAGGGCCCTTGTTAGGGCCGTTGCTAGGGACGTGGCTAGGGCCGTTGCGAGGGCCGTTGCTAGGGCCGTTGCTAGGGCCGTTGCTAGGGCCGTTGCTAGGGCCGTTGTTAGTACCGTTGCTAGGGCCGTTGCTAGGGCCGATGCTAGGGCCCTTGTTAGGGCTGTTGCTAGGGCCATTGCTAGGGCCGTTGCTAGGGCCGTTGCTAGGGCCCTTTTTATGGCCGTTGCTAGGACCGTAGCTAGGGCCGTTGCTTAGGCCGTTGCTAGGGCCGTTGCTAGGGCCCTTGTTAGGGCCGTTGCTAGGGCCCTTGTTAGGGCCGTTGCTAGGGCCCTTGTTAGGGCCGTTGCTAGGGCCGTTGCTAGGGCCGTTGTTAGGGCCGTTGTTAGGGCCCTTGTTAGGGCCGTTGCTAGGGCCGTTGTTAGGGCCGTTGCTAGGGCCGTTGTTAAAGCCGTTGCTAGGGCCGTTGCTAGGGCCGTTGCTAGGGCCGTTGTTTTGGCCGTTGTTAGGGCCGTTGCTAGGGCCGTTGTTAGGGCCGTTGCTAGGGTCGTTGCTAGGGCCGTTTTTAGGGCCGTTGCTAGGGCCGTTGCTAGGGCCGTGGTTAGGGCCGTTGCTAGGGCCGTTGTTAGGGCCGTTGCTAGGGCCTTTGTTAGGGCCGTTGCTAGGGCCGTTGCTAGGGCCGTTGCTAGGGCCGTTGCTAGGGCCGTTGCTAGGGCCGTGGTTAGGGCCGTTGCTAGGGCCGTTGCTAGGGCCGTTGCTAGGGCCGTTCCTAGGGCCGTTGTTAGGGCCGTTCTTAGGGCCGTTGTTAGGGCCGTGGCTAGGGCCGTTGTTAGGGCCGTTGCAAGGGCCGTTAGGGCCGTTGCTAGGGCCCTTGTTAGGGCCGTTGCTAGGGCCGTTGCTAGGGCCGTTGCTAGGGCCGTTGCTAGGGCCGTTGCTAGGGCCGTTGCTAGGGCCGTTGCTAGGGCCGTTGCTGGTGCCGTTGCTAGGGCCGTTGCTAGGGCCGTTGCTAGGGCCGTTGCTAGGGCCTTTTCTAGGGCCGTTGCTAGTGCCGTTGCTAGGGCCGTTGCTAGGGCCGTTGCTAGGGCCGTTGCTAGGGCCGTTGCTAGAACCGTTGCTAGGGCCGTTGCTAGGGCCATTGCTAGGGCCTTTGCTAGGGCCGTTGCTAGGGCCGTTGCTAGGGCCGTTGCTTGGGCCGTTGCTAGGGCCGTTGCTAGGGCCGTTGCAAGGGCCGTTGTTAGGGCCGATGCTAGGGCCGTTGTTAGGGCCCTTGTTAGGGCCGTTGCTAGGGCCGTTGTTAGGGCCGTTGTTAGGGCCCTTGTTAGGGCCGTTGCTAGGGCTTTTGTTAGGGCCGTTGCTAGGGCCGTTTCTAGGGCCGTTTTTAGGGCCGTTGTTAGGGCCCTTGTTAAAGCCGTTGCTATGGCCGTTGCTAGGGCCGTTGTTAGGGCCGTTGCTAGGGCCCTTGTTAGGGCCGTTGCTAGGGCCGTTGCTAGGGCCGTTGCTAGGGCCGTTGCTAGGGCCGTTGTTAGGGCCGCTGCTAGGGCCGTTGTTAGGGCCGCTGCTACGGCCGTGGTTTGTGCTGCTGATACGGCCGTTGTTAGGGCCGTTGCTAGGGCCGTTGTTAGGGCCGTTGTTAGGGCCGTTGCTAGGGCCGTTGCTAGGGCCGTTGCAAGGGCCGTTGTTAGGGCCGTTGCTAGGGCCGTTGCTAGGGCCGTTGCTAGGGCCGTTGTAAGGGCCGTTGCTAGGGCCGTTGCTAGGGCCGTTTCTAGGGCCCTTGCAAGGGCCGTTGTTAGGGCCGTTGCTAGGGCCGTTGCTAGGGCCGTTGCTAGGGCCGTTGCTAGGGCCGTTGCAAGGGCCGATGTTAGGGCCGTTGGTAGGGCCGTTGTTACGGCCGTTGCTAGGGCCTTTGTTAGGGCCAGTGTTAGGGCCCTTGTTTGGGCCGTTTCTAGGGCCCTTGTTAGGGCCGTTGTTACAGCCCTTGCTAGGGCCGTTGCTAGGGCCGTTGCTAGGGCCGTTGCTAGGGCCGTTGTTAGGGCCGTTGCTAGGGCCGTTGATAGAACCGTTGCTAGGGCCCTTGTTAGGGCCTTTGCTAGGGCCGTTGTTAGGGCCGTTGCTAGGGCCGTTGATAGGGCCCTTGTTTGGGCCGTTGCTAGGGCCCTTGTTAGGGCAGTTGCTAGGGCCTTTGCTAGGGCCGTTGTTAGGGCCGTTGTTAGGGCCTTTGTTTGGGCCCTTGTTAGGGCCGTTGCTAGGGCCGTTGCTAGGGCCGTTTCTAGGGCCGTTGCTAGGGCCCTTGTTACGCCCGTTGCTAGGGCCCTTGTTAGGGCCGTTCTACTGCCGTTTCTAGGGCCGTTGCTAGGGCCGTTGCTAGGGCCGTGGTTAGGGCCCTTGTTAGGGCCGTTGCTAGGGCCGTTGCTAGGGCCGTTGTTAGGGCCGTTGCTAGGGCCCTTGTTAGGGCCGTTGCTAGGGCCGTTGTTAGGGCCGTTGTTATGGCCGTTGTTAGGGCCCTTGTTAGGGCTGTTGCTAGGGCCGTTGTTAGGGCCGTTGTTAGGGCCGTTGTTATGGCCGTTGAAAGGGCCCTTGTTAGGGCCGTTGCTAGGGCCGTTGTTAGGGCCGTTGTTAGGGCCCTTGTTTGGGCCCTGGTTAGGGCCGTTGCTAGGGCCCTTGTTAGGGCCATTGCTAGGGCCGTTGTTAGGGCCGTTGTTAGGGCCGTTGTTAGGGCCCTTGTTTGGGCCCTGGTTAGGGCCGTTGCTAGGGCCGTTGCTAGGGCCGTTGCTAGGGCCGTTGTTAGGGCCGTTGCTAGGGACGTTGCTAGGGCCGTTGCTAGGGCCGTGGTTAGGGCCCTTGTTAGGGCCGTTGCTAGGGCCGTTGCTAGGGCCGTTGCTAGGGCCGTTGCTAGGGCCGTTGGTAGGGCCGTTGTTAGGGCCCTTGGGGGATTAAGGTTAAGGGGTTAAGGTTAGGGTTGGGGTTAGGGTTAGGTTTAGGTTTAGGGTTAGGGTTAGGGTTATGGTTATTCTTAGATTTATGGTTTAAAATTTAGGGTTTATTGTTTAAGGTTTAGGGTTTAGGATTGTTTATGTTTTAGGGTGGTTTAGGTTTAGGGTATAGAATTTAGCGTTTAAGATTGTTTAATAGTTAGTTTTGGTTAGGTTTTAGCGTTTAGAGTTGTTTAGGGTTTTTTAGGGTTGTTTATAATTTAGTGTTTAGGGTTGTTCAGGATTTATGATTTAGGATATTTTAAGGTTTAGGGTTTAAGGTTGTATAGTGTTTTAGGGTTTAGGGTATAATGTTTAGGGTTAAGGGTTTAGGGTTGTTTAGGGTATAGTGTTAATGGTTTTAGGGTCTTGGCTTGTTAAGGGTTTAGTGTTTAGGGTTTAGGGTTTAGGGTTTTTTAGCGTTTAGTGTTTATAGTTTAGGGTTTAGGGTGCTTTTGGAATTAGTGTTTAGGGTTTTTCGGGGTTTAGGGTTTAGGATTTAGGGTGTTAGGGTTAGGTTTAGGGTTAGGGTTAAGGTGAGGGTTAGGGTGAGGGTTAAGGTTAGGGTTAGGGTTAAGGTTAGTTTTAGTGTTAGGGTAAGGGTTAGGGTTAGGGATAGGGTTAGGGTTAGGGTTAGGGTTAAGGTTAGGGTTAGGGTTAGGGTTAGGGGTTAGGGTTAGGGTTAGTGTTAGGGGTTAGGGGTTAGTGTTAGGGTTAGGGTTAGGGTTAGGGTTAGGGTTAGGTTTAGTGTTAGGGTTATTATTAGGGGGTTAGGTTTTAATTTAGGATTAGTGTTAGGGTTAGAATTAGAAATAGGGTTAGTGTTAGGATTAGGGTCAGGGTTAGGTTTAGGGATAGGGTTAGGGTTAAGGGTAGGGTTAGGGTTAGGGTCAGATTTAAAGTTTAGGGTTTAGTGTTAGGATTAGGGATAGTGTGAGTTTTAGGGTTAGGTTTAGGGTTAGGGTTAGGGTTAGTGTTTGGGTTATGATTAGTGTTAGGATTAGGGTTATGGTTAGATCAGGTTTAGGTTTAGGGTTAGGGTTAGTGTTAGATTTAGGGTTAGGTTTAGGTTTATTGTTAGATTTAGGGTTTAGGGTTTAAGGTTTATGGTTTAGGATTGTTCAAGGTTTAGGGTGGATTAGGTTTAGGGTTTAGAGTTTAGTATTATGGTTACGGTTAGGGTTAGAGTTAGGGTTAGATTTAGGGTTAGGGTTAGGGTTAGGGTTAGGGTTAGGGTTAAGGTTAGGGTTAGTGTTAGGGTTAGGGTTATGGTTAGTGTTAGGATTAGGGTTAGGGTTAGGGTCAGGGTTAGGTTTAGGGTTAGGGATAGGGTTAGGGTTAGATTTAGGGTTAGGTTTAGGTTTATTGTTAGATTTAGGGTTTAGGGTTTAAGGTTTATGGTTTAGGATTGTTCAAGGTTTAGGGTGGATTAGGTTTAGGGTTTAGAGTTTAGTGTTATGGTTACGGTTAGGGTTAGTTTTAGGGATGGGGTTAGGGTTAAGGTTAGGGTTATGGTAAGGGTTAGGGTTAGGGTTAGGGTTAGGGTAAAAGTTAGGGGGTTAGTGTTAGGGTTTGGGTTAGGGTTAGGGTTAGGGTTAGGTTAGGGTTAGGGTTAGGGTTAGGGTTAGGGTTAGGGTTTAGGGTTAGTTTTAGGGTTAGGGTTATTATTAGGGGGTTAGGGTTAAGTTTAG
>NC_137985.1:740000-747500 GCF_963924665.1 Micromys minutus | reverse complement strand
GGTTAGGTTTAGGTTTATTGTTAGATTTAGGATTTAGGGTCTAAGGTTTATGGTTTAGGATTGTTTAAGGTTTAGGGTGGATTAGGTTTAGGGTTTAGAGTCTAGTGTTATGGTTACGGTTAGGGTTAGGGTTAGGGTTAGGTTTAGGATTATTGTTAAGGTTAGGGTTAGGATTAGGTTTAGGGTTAGGGTTAGGGTTAGGGTTAGGGTTAGGGTTAGGGTTAGGGTTAGGGTTAAGGTTAGGGTTAGGATTAGGTTTAGGGTTAGGGTTAGGGTTAGGGTTAGGGTTAGGGTTAGGGTTAGGGTTAGGATTAGGGTTAGGGTTAGGGTTAGGGTAAGGGTTAGGGGTTAGGGTTAGGGTTATTTTTATTGTTAGGTTTAGGGTTTAGGGTTTAGTGTTTAGGGTTTAAGATTTAGGGTTTATGATTGTTTAAGATTTAGGTTGGTTTAGGTTAAGGGTTTAGGGTTTAGAGTTTAGGATTGTTTAAGGTTTTAGGTTTTTTAGGGTACAGTGTTTAGGGTTAAAAGTTTAGGGTTGTTTAGGGTTTAGTGTTTAGGGTTTAGGGTTGTTTAAGGTTTAGTGTTTAAGGTTTAGGTTTTAGGGTTGTTTTGGGTTTAGTGTTTAGTGTTGTTTAGGGTATAGTGTTAATAGTTTAGGGTTTAGGGTTATTTAGGGTTTAGTGTTTAAGGTTTAGGGTATAGGGTTGTTTAGGGTTTAGTGTTTAGGGTTGTTTATGGTTTAGTGATTAGGGTTGTTTAGGTTTGTTTAGAGGTTAGTGTTTAGGGTTATTCAGCGTTTATGATTTAGGGTTGTTCAGGGTTTAGGATTTATGGTTGTTCAGGGTTTAGGATTCAGGGATTAAGGTTAAGGCGTTAGGGTTAGGGTTAGGGTTAGGGTTAGGGTTAGGGTTAGGGTTAGCATTAGGGTTAGAGTTAGGGTTAGAGTTAGGGTTAGAGTTATGGTTATGGTTAGTGTTAGGATTAGGGTTAGGGTTAGGGTCAGGGTTAGGTTTAGGGTTAGGGTTAGGGTTAGGGTTAGGGTTAGGGTTAGATTTAGGGTCAGGTTTAGGTTTATTGTTAGATTTAGGTTTTAGGGTTTAAGGTTTATGGTTTAGGATTGTTTAAGGTTTAGGGTGGATTAGGTTTAGGGTTTAGAGTTTAGTGTTATGGTTACGGTTAGTGATAGGCTTAGGGTTAGGGTTAGTGTTAGGGTAATGGTTAGGGTTAGGGTTAGGGTTAGGGTTAGGGTAAGGGTTAGGGGTTAGTGTTAAGGTTAGGGTTAGGGTTAGGGTTAGGGTTAGGTTAGGGTTAGGGTTAGGGTTAGGGTTAGGTTTAGGGTTTAGTGTTAGTGTTAGGGTTAGGGTTATTATTAGGGGATTAGGTTTAAGTTTAGGATGAGTGTTAGGGTTAGAATTAGAAATAGGGTTAGTGTTAGGATTAGGGTCAGGGTTAGGTTTAGGGTTAGGGTTAGGGTTAGGGTGAGGGTTAGGGTCAGGGAGGGTTTAGGGTTAGGGTTAGGGTTAGGGTAAGATTTAGGGTTAGGTTTAGGTTTATTGTTAGATTTAGGATTTAGGGTCTAAGGTTTATGGTTTAAGATTGTTTAAGGTTTAGGGTGGATTAGGTTTAGGGTTTAGAGTTTAGTGTTATGGTTACGGTTAGGGTTAGGGTTAGGCTTAGGGTTAGGATTAGGGTTAAGGTTAGGGTTAGGATTAGGTTTAGGTTTAGGGTTAGGGTTAGGGTTAGGGTTAGGGTTAGGGGTAGGGTTAGGGTTAAGATTAGGATTAGGGTTAGGGTTAGGGTAAGGGTTAGGGGTTAGGGTTAGGGTTATGGTTATTGTTAGGTTTAGGGTTTAGGGTTTAGTGTTTAGGGTTTAAGGTTTAGGGTTTAGGATTGTTTAAGATTTAGGGTGGTTTAGGTTAAGGGTTTAGGGTTTAGAGTTTAGGATTGTTTAAGGTTTAGGGTTGTTTAGGGTATAGTTTTTAGGGTTAAAAGTTTAGAGTTGTTTTGGGTTTAGTGTTTAGTGTTGTTTAGGGTATAGTGTTAATGGTTTAGGGTTTAGGGTTATTTAGGGTTTAGTGTTTAAGGTTTAGGGTATAGGGTTGTTTAGGATTTAGTGTTTACGGTTGTTTATGGTTTAGTGATTAGGGTTGTTTAGGGTTGTTTAGAGGTTAGTGTTTAGGGTTATTCAGGGTTTATGATTTAGGGTTGTTCAGGGTTTAGGATTTATGGTTGTTCAGGGTTTAGGATTTAGGGATTAAGCTTAAGGGGTTAGGGTTTGGGTTAGGGTTAGGGTTAGGGTAAGCATTAGGGTTAGAGTTAGGGTTAGAGTTAGGGTTATGGGGTTATGTTAGGCTTAAGGTTAGGGTTAGGGTTATGGGGTTAAGGTTAGGGTCGGGGTTAGGGTTAGGTTTAGGTTTAGGGTTAGGTTTAGGGTTATGGTTATTCTCAGATTTAAGGTTTAAATTTTAGGGTTTATGGTTTAAGGTTTAGGATTTAGGATTGTTTAAGTTTTAGGGTGGTTTAGGTTTAGGGTATAGGGTTTAGCGTTTAAGATTGTTTAATGTTTAGGGTTGTTTAGGTTTTAGCGTTTAGAGTTGTTTAGGGTTTTTTAGGGTTGTTTATGATTTAGTGTTTAGGGTTGTTCAGGATTTATGATTTAGGATATTTTAAGGTTTAGGGTTTAAGGTTGTATAGTGTTTTGGGTTTAGGGTATAATGTTTAGTGTTAAGGGTTTAGGGCTGTTTAGGGTATAGTGTTAATGGTTTTAGGGTTTAGGCTTGTTTAGTGTTTAGTGTTTAGGGTTTAGGGTTTAGGGTTTTTTAGCGTTTAGTGTTTATAGTTTAGGGTTTAGGGTGCTTTTCGAATTAGTGTTTAGGGTTTTTCGGGGATTAGGGTTTAGGATTTAGGGTGTTAGGGTTAGTGTTAGGGTTAGGTTTAGGGTTAAGGTGAGGTTTAGGGTGAGGGTTAAGGTTAGGGTTAGGGTTAAGGTTAGTGTTATTGTTAGGGTAAGGGATAGGGTTAGAGATACGGTTAGGGTTAGGGTTAGGGTTAGGGTTAAGGTTAGGGTTAGGGTTTGGGTTAGGTTTAGGTGTTAGGGTTAGGGTTAGTGTTAGGGTTAGAATTAGAAATAGGTTTAGTGTTAGGATTAGGGTCAGGGTTAGGTTTAGGGTTAGGGTTAGGGTTATAGTTAGGGTTAGGGTCAGGGAGGGTTTAGGGTTAGGGTTAGATTTAGGGTTAGGTTTAGGTTTAATGTTAGATTTAGGGTTTAGGGTCTACGGTTTATGATTTAGGATTGATTAAGGTTTAGGGTGGATTAGGTTTAGGGTTTAGAGTTTAGTGTTATGGTTACGGTTAGGGTTAGGGTTAGGGTTAGGGTTAGGATTAGGGTTAAGGTTAGGGTTAGGGTTAGGTTTAGGTTTAGGGTTAGGGTTAGGGTTAGGGTTAGGGTTAGGGTTATGGTTAGGGTTAGGTTTAGGGTTAGGTTTAGGGTTAGGGTTAGGTTTAGGGTTTGGGTAAGGGTTAGGGGTTAGGGTTAGGGTTAGGGTTAAGGTTAGGGTTAGGGTTAAGGTTAGGGTTAGGGTTAGGGTTAGGGTTAGGTTTAGGTTTAGGGTAAGGTTAGGGTTAGGGTTAGGGTTAGGGTTAGTGGTTAGGGTTAGGGTTAGTGTTAGGGGTTAGGGGTTAGGGTTAGGGTTAGGGTTAGGTTTAGGGTTAGGTTTAGGTTTAGGGTAAGGGTTAGGGTTATGGTTATTCTTAGATTTATGGTTTAAAATTTATAGTTTATGTTTTAAGGTTTAGGGTTTAGGATTGTTTAAGTTTTAGGGTGGTTTAGGTTTAGGGTATAGGGTTTAGCGTTTAAGATTGTTTAATGTTTAGGGTTGTTTATGTTTTAGCGTTTAGAGTTGTTTAGGTTTTTTTAGGGTTGTTTATGATTTAGTGTTTAGGGTTGTTCAGGATTTATGATTTAGGATATTTTAAGGTTTAGGGTTTAAGGTTGTATAGTGTTTTAGGGTTTAGGCTATAATGTTTAGGGTTAAGAGTTTAGGGTTGTTTAGGGTATAGTGTTAATGGTTTTAGGGTTTAGGTTTGTTTAGGGTTTAGTGTTTAGCTTTAAGGGTTTAGGGTTTTTTAGCGTTTAGTGTTTAGAGTTTAGGGTTTAGGGTGCTTTTGGAATTAGTGTTTAGGGTTTTTCTGGGTTTAGGGTTTTGGATTTAGGGTGTTAGGGTTAGTGTTAGGGTTAGGTTTAGGGTTAGGGTGAGGGTTAGGGTGAGGGTTAAGGTTAGGGTTAGGGTTAAGGTTAGTGTTAGTGTTAGGGTAAGGGTTAGGGTTAGGGATAGGGTTAGGGTTAGGGCTAGGGTTAGGGTTAGGATTAGGGTTAGTGTTAGGGTTGGGTTAGAATTAGGGTTAGGGTTAGGGGTTAGGGTTAGGGTTAGTGTTAGGGGTTAGGTGTTAGGGTTAGGGTTAGTGTTAGGGTTAAGGTTAGGGTTAGGGTTAGGTTTAGTGTTAGGGTTATTATTAGGGCGTTAGGTTTAAGTTTAGGATTAGTGTTAGGGTTAGAATTAGAAATAGGGTTAGTGTTAGGATTAGGGTCAGGGTTAGGTTTAGGGATATGGTTAGGGTTAGGGTTAAGGGTAGGGTTAGGGTTAGGGTTAGATTTAAAGTTTAGGGTTTAGTGTTAGGATTAGGGATAGTGTGAGGTTTAGGGTTAGGGTTAGGTTTAGGGTTAGGGTTAGGGTTAGTGTTTGGGTTATGGTTAGTGTTAGGATTAGGGTTAGGGTTAGGGTCAGGGTTAGGTTTAGGGTTAGGGTTAGGATTAGGGTTAGATTAGGGTTAGGTTTAGGTTTATTATTAGATTTAGGGTTTAGAGTTTAAAGTTTATGGTTTAGAATTGTTTAAGGTTTAGGGTGGATTAGGTTTAGGGTTTTGAGTTTAGTATTATGGTTACGGTTAGGGTTAGGGTTAGGGTTAGGGTTAGGTTTAGGGTTAAGGTTAGTGTTAGGGTTATGGTTAGGGTTATGGTTAGTGTTAGGATTAGTGTTAGGGTTAGGGTCAGGGTTAGGTTTAGGGTTAGGGTTAGGGTTAGGGTTAGATTTAGGGTCAGGTTTAGGTTTATTGTTAGATTTAGGGTTTAGGGTTTAAGGTTTATGGTTTAGGATGGTTTAAGGTTTAGGGTGGATTAGGTTTATGGTTTAGAGTTTAGTGTTATGGTTACGGTTAGTGTTAGGGTTAGGGTTAGGGTTAGGGTTAGGGTTAGGGTTAGGGTTAGGGTTAGGGTTAGGGTTAGGGTTAGGGTAATGCTTAGGGTTAGGGTTAGGGTTAGGGTAAGGGTTAGGGGTTAGTGTTAGGGTTAGGGTTAGGGTTAGGGTTAGGGTTAGGGTTAGGTCAGGGTTAGTGTTAGGGTTAGGGTTAGGGTTAGGGGTTAGGGTTAGTGTTAGGGTTAGGGTTATTATTAGGGGGTTAGGTTTAAGTTTAGGATTAGTGTTAGGGTTAAAATTAGAAATAGGGTTAGTGTTAAGATTAGGGTCAGGGTTAGGTTTAGGTTTAGGGTTAGGGTTAGGGTTAGGGTTAGGGTCAGGGAGGGTTTAGGGTTAGGGTTAGGGTTAGGGTTAGATTTAGGGTTAGGTTTAGGTTTATTGTTAGATTTAGGATTTAGGGTCTAAGGTTTATGGTTTAGGATTGTTTAAGGTTTAGGGTGGATTAGGTTTAGGGTTTAGAGTCTAGTGTTATGGTTACGGTTAGGGTTAGGGTTAGGGTTAGGTTTAGGATTATTGTTAAGGTTAGGGTTAGGATTAGGTTTAGGGTTAGGGTTAGGGTTAGGGTTAGGGTTAGGGTTAGGGTTAGGGTTAGGGTTAAGGTTAGGGTTAGGATTAGGTTTAGGGTTAGGGTTAGGGTTAGGGTTAGGGTTAGGGTTAGGGTTAGGGTTAGGGTTAGGATTAGGGTTAGGGTTAGGGTTAGGGTAAGGGTTAGGGGTTAGGGTTAGGGTTATTTTTATTGTTAGGTTTAGGGTTTAGGGTTTAGTGTTTAGGGTTTAAGATTTAGGGTTTATGATTGTTTAAGATTTAGGTTGGTTTAGGTTAAGGGTTTAGGGTTTAAAGTTTAGGATTGTTTAAGGTTTTAGGTTTTTTAGGGTACAGTGTTTAGGGTTAAAAGTTTAGGGTTGTTTAGGGTTTAGTGTTTAGGGTTTAGGGTTGTTTAAGGTTTAGTGTTTAAGGTTTAGGTTTTAGGGTTGTTTTGGGTTTAGTGTTTAGTGTTGTTTAGGGTATAGTGTTAATAGTTTAGGGTTTAGGGTTATTTAGGGTTTAGTGTTTAAGGTTTAGGGTATAGGGTTGTTTAGGGTTTAGTGTTTAGGGTTGTTTATGGTTTAGTGATTAGGGTTGTTTAGGTTTGTTTAGAGGTTAGTGTTTAGGGTTATTCAGCGTTTATGATTTAGGGTTGTTCAGGGTTTAGGATTTATGGTTGTTCAGGGTTTAGGATTCAGGGATTAAGGTTAAGGGGTTAGGGTTAGGGTTAGGGTTAGGGTTAGGGTTAGGGTTAGGGTTAGCATTAGGGTTAGAGTTAGGGTTAGAGTTAGGGTTAGAGTTATGGTTATGGTTAGTGTTAGGATTAGGGTTAGGGTTAGGGTCAGGGTTAGGTTTAGGGTTAGGGTTAGGGTTAGGGTTAGGGTTAGGGTTAGATTTAGGGTCAGGTTTAGGTTTATTGTTAGATTTAGGTTTTAGGGTTTAAGGTTTATGGTTTAGGATTGTTTAAGGTTTAGGGTGGATTAGGTTTAGGGTTTAGAGTTTAGTGTTATGGTTACGGTTAGTGATAGGCTTAGGGTTAGGGTTAGTGTTAGGGTAATGGTTAGGGTTAGGGTTAGGGTTAGGGTTAGGGTAAGGGTTAGGGGTTAGTGTTAAGGTTAGGGTTAGGGTTAGGGTTAGGGTTAGGTTAGGGTTAGGGTTAGGGTTAGGGTTAGGTTTAGGGTTTAGTGTTAGTGTTAGGGTTAGGGTTATTATTAGGGGATTAGGTTTAAGTTTAGGATGAGTGTTAGGGTTAGAATTAGAAATAGGGTTAGTGTTAGGATTAGGGTCAGGGTTAGGTTTAGGGTTAGGGTTAGGGTTAGGGTGAGGGTTAGGGTCAGGGAGGGTTTAGGGTTAGGGTTAGGGTTAGGGTAAGATTTAGGGTTAGGTTTAGGTTTATTGTTAGATTTAGGATTTAGGGTCTAAGGTTTATGGTTTAAGATTGTTTAAGGTTTAGGGTGGATTAGGTTTAGGGTTTAGAGTTTAGTGTTATGGTTACGGTTAGGGTTAGGGTTAGGCTTAGGGTTAGGATTAGGGTTAAGGTTAGGGTTAGGATTAGGTTTAGGTTTAGGGTTAGGGTTAGGGTTAGGGTTAGGGTTAGGGGTAGGGTTAGGGTTAAGATTAGGATTAGGGTTAGGGTTAGGGTAAGGGTTAGGGGTTAGGGTTAGGGTTATGGTTATTGTTAGGTTTAGGGTTTAGGGTTTAGTGTTTAGGGTTTAAGGTTTAG
>NC_137985.1:725000-735000 GCF_963924665.1 Micromys minutus | reverse complement strand
TTAGGGTTAGGGTTAGGGTTAGCGTTAGGGTTAGGGTTAAGGTTAGGTTTAGTGTTAGGGTTAGGGTTATGGTTAGTGTTAGGATTAGGGTTAGGGTTAGGGTCAGGGTTAGGTTTAGGGTTAGGGATAGGTTTAGGGTTAGATTTAGGGTAAGGTTAGGTTTATTGTTAGATTTAGGGTTTAGAGTTTAAGGTTTATGGTTTAGGATTGTTCAAGGTTTAGGGTGGATTAGGTTTAGGGTTTAGAGTTTAGTGTTATGGTTACGGTTAGGGTTAGGGTTAGGGATGGGGTTAGGGTTAGGGTTAGGGTTATGGTAAAGGTTAGGGTTAGGGTTAGGGTTAGGGTAAAAGTTAGGGGGTTAGTGTTAGGGTTTGGGTTAGGGTAAGGGTTAGGGTTAGGGTTAGGTTAGGGTTAGGGTTAGGGTTAGGGTTAGGGTTTAGGGTTAGTTTTAGGGTTAGGGTTATTATTAGGGGGTTAGGGTTAAGTTTAGGATTAGTGTTAGGGTTAGAATTAGAAATAGGTTTAGTGTTAGGATTAGGGTCAGGGTTATGTTTAGGGTTAGGGTTAGGGTTAGGGTTAGGGTTAGGGTCAGGTAAGGTTTAGGGTTAGGGTTAGATTTAAGGTTAGGTTTAGGTTTAATGTTAGATTTAGGGTTTAGGGTCTACGGTTTATGGTTTAAGATTGTTTAAGGTTTAGGGTGGATTAGGTTTAGTGTTTAGAGTTTAGTGTTATGGTTACGGTTAGGGTTAGGGTTAGGGTTAGGGTTAGGATTAGGGTTAAGGTTAGGGTTAGGGTTAGGTTTAGGGTTAGGGTTAGGGTTAGGGTTAGGGTTAGGGTTATGGTTATGGTTAGGGTTAGGGTTAGGTTTAGGGTTAGGGTTAGGGTTAGGGTTTGGGTAAGGGTTAGGGGTTAGGGTTAGGGTTAGGGTTAAGGTTAGGGTTAGGGTTAAGGTTAGGGTTAGGGTTAGGGTTAGGGTTAAGGTTAGGGTTAGGGTAAGGTTAGGGTTAGGGTTAGGGTTAGGGTTAGGGGTTAGGGTTAGTGTTAGGGTTAGGGTTATTATTAGGGGGTTAGGTTTAAGTTTAGGATTAGTGTTAGGGTTAGAATTAGAAATAGGTTTAGTGTTAGGATTAGGGTCAGGGTTAGGTTTAGGGTTAGGGTTAGGGTTAGGGTTAGGGTTAAAGTCAGGTAGGGTTTAGGGTTAGGGTTAGGGTTAGGGTTAGATTTAGGGTTAGGTTTAGGTTTATGGTTAGATTTAGGATTTAGGGTCTAAGGTTTATGGTTTAGGATTGTTTAAGGTTTGGGGTGGATTAGGTTTAGGGTTTAGAGTTTAGTGTTATGGTTACGGTTAGGGTTAGGGTTAGGGTTAGGGTTAGGATTAGGGTTAAGGTTAGGGTTAGGATTAGGTTTAGGGTTAGGGTTAGGGTTAGGGTTAGGGTTAGGGTTAGGGTTAGGATTAGGGTTAGGGTTAGGGTTAGGGTAAGGGTTAGGGGTTAGGGTTAGGGTTATCGTTATTGTTAGGTTTAGGGTTTAGGGTTTAGTGTTTAGGGTTTAAGGTTTAGGGTTTAGGATTGTTTAAGGTTTAGGGTGGTTTAGGTTAAGGGTTTAGGGTTTAGAGTTTAGGATTGTTTAAGGTTTAGGGTTGTTTAGGGTATAGAGTTTAGGGTAAAAAGTTTAGGGTTGTTTAGGGTTTAGTGTTTAGGGTTTAGGGTTGTTTAAGGTTTAGTGTTTAAGGTTTAGGTTTTAGGGTTGTTTTGGGTTTAGTGTTTAGTGTTGTTTAGGGTATAGTGTTAATGGTTTAGGGTTTAGGGTTATTTAGGGTTTAGTGTTTAAGGTTTAGGGTATAGGGTTGTTTAGGGTTTAGTGTTTAGGGTTGTTTATGGTTTAGTGATTAGGTTTGTTTAGGGTTGTTTAGAGGTTAGTGTTTAGGGTTATTCAGGGTTTATGATTTAGGGTTGTTTAGGGTTTAGGATTTATGGTTGTTCAGGGTTTAGGATTTAGGGATTAAGGTTAAGGGGTTAGGGTTAGGGTTAGGGTTAGGGTTAGGGTTATGGATAGCATTAGGGTTAGAGTTAGGGTTAGAGTTAGGGTTATGGGGTTATGTTAGGCTTAAGGTTAGGGTTAGGGTTATGGGGTTAAGGTTAGGGTTGGGGTTAGGGTTAGGTTTAGGTTTAGGGTTAGGGTTAGGGTTATGGTTATCCTTAGATTTATGGTTTAAAATTTAGGGTTTATGTTTTAAGGTTTAGGGTTTAGGATTGTTTAAGTTTTAGGGTGGTTTAGGTTTAGGGTATAGAATTTAGCGTTTAAGATTTTTTAATGGTTAGGGTTGTTTAGGTTTTAGCGTTTAGAGTTGTTTAGGGTTTTTTAGGGTTGTTTATAATTTAGTGTTTAGGGTTGTTCAGGATTTATGATTTAGGATATGTTAAGGTTTAGGGTTTAAGGTTGTATAGTGTTTTAGGGTTTAGGATATAATGTTTAGGGTTAAGGGTTTAGGGTTTTTTAGGGTATAGTGTTAATGGTTTTAGGGTTTAATCTTGTTTAGGGTTTAGTGTTTAGGGTTTAGGGTTTAGGGTTTTTTAGCGTTTAGTGTTTATAGTTTACGGTTTAGGGTGCTTTTGGAATTAGTGTTTAGGGTTTTTCGAGGCTTAAGGTTTAGGATTTAGGGTGTTAGGGTTAGTGTTAGGGTTAGGTTTAGGGTTAAGGTGAGGGTTAGGGTGAGGGTTAAGGTTAGGGTTAGGGTTAAGGTTAGTGTTAGTGTTAGGGTAAGGGTTAGGGTTAGGGATAGGGTTAGGGTTAGGGTTAGGGTTAAGGTTAGGGTTAGGGTTAGGGTTAGGGGTTAGGGTTAGGGTTAGTGTTAGGGGTTAGGGGTTAGTGTTAGGGTTAGGGTTAGGTTTAGGGTTAGGGTTAGGGTTAGGTTTAGTGTTAGGGTTATTATTAGGGGGTTAGGTTTTAGTTTAGGATTAGTGTTAGGGTTAGAATTAGAAATAGGGTTAGTGTTAGGATTAGGGTCAGGGTTAGGTTTAGGGATAGGGTTAGGGTTAAGGGTAGGGTTAGAGTTAGGGTTAGATTTAAAGTTTAGGGTTTAGTGTTGGGATTAGGGATAGTGTGAGTTTTAGGGTTAGGTTTAGGGTTAGGGTTAGGGTTAGTGTTTAGGTTATGATTAGTGTTAGGATTAGGGTTAGGGTTAGGGTCAGGTTTAGGTTTAGGGTTAGGGTTAGGGTTAGGGTTAGATTTAGGGTTAGGTTTAGGTTTATTGTTAGATTTAAGCTTTAGGGTTTAAGGTTTATGGTTTAGGATTGTTTAAGGTTTAGGGTGGATTAGGTTTAGGGTTTAGAGTTTAGTATTATGGTTACGGTTATGGTTAGGGTTAGGGTTAGAGTTAGGGTTAGGGTTAGGGTTAGGGTTAGGGTTAGGGTTAAGGTTAGGGTTAGTGTTAGAGTTAGGGTTATGGTTAGTGTTAGGATTAGGGTTAGGGTTAGGGTCAGGGTTAGGTTTAGGGTTAGGGATAGGGTTAGGGTTAGATTTAGGGTTAGGTTTAGGTTTATTGTTAGATTTAGGGTTTAGGGTTTAAGGTTTATGGTTTAGGATTGTTCAAGGTTTAGGGTGGATTAGGTTTAGGGTTTAGAGTTTAGTGTTATGGTTACGGTTAGTGTTAGGGTTAGGGATGGGATTAGGGTTAGGGTTAGGGTTAGGGTTAGGGTTAGGGTAATGGTTAGGGTTAGGGTTAGGGTTAGGGTAAGGGTTAGGGGTTAGTGTTAGGGTTAGGGTTAGGGTTAGGGTTAGGGTTAGGTTAGGGTTAGGGTTAGGGTTAGGTTAGGGTTAGGTTTAGGGTTATGGTAAAGGTTAGGGTTAGGGTTAGGGTTAGAGTAAAAGTTAGGGGGTTAGTTTTAGGGTTTGTGTTAGGGTTAGGGTTAGGGTTAGGGTTAGGTTAGGGTTAGGGTTAGGTTTAGGGTTAGGGTTAGGGTTTAGGGTTAGTTTTAGGGTTAGGGTTAGGGTTAGGGGGTTAGGGTTAAGTTTAGGATTAGTGTTAGGGTTAGAATTAGAAATAGGTTTAGTGTTAGGATTAGGGTCAGGGTTAGGTTTAGGGTTAGGGTTAGGGTTAGGGTTAGGGTTAGGGTCAGGGAGGGTTTAGGGTTAGGGTTAGATTTAGGGTTAGGTTTAGGTTTAATGTTAGATTTAGGGTTTAGGGTCTACGGTTTATGGTTTAGGATTGTTTAAGGTTTAGGGTGGATTAGGTTTAGGGTTTAGAGTTTAGTGTTATGGTTACGGTTAGGGTTAGGGTTAGGGTTAGGGTTAGGGTTAGGATTAGGGTTAATGTTAGGGTTAGGGTTAGGTTTAGGGTTAGGGTTAGGGTTAGGGTTATGGTTAGGGTTAGGGCTAGGGTTAGGTTTAGAATTAGGATTAGGGTTAGGGTTTGGGTAAGGGTTAGGGGTTAGGGTTAGGGTTAGGGTTAAGGTTAGGGTTAGGGTTAAGGTTAGGGTTAGGGTTAGGGTTAGGGTTAGGGTTAGGGTTAGGGTAAGTTTAGGGTTAGGGTTGGGGTTAGGGTTAGGGGTTAGGGTTAGTGTTAGGGTTAGGGTTATATTAGGGGGTTAGGTTTAAGTTTAGGATTAGTGTTAGGGTTAGAATTAGAAATAGGGTTAGTGTTAGGATTAGGGTCAGGGTTAGGTTTAGGGTTAGGGTTAGGGTTAGGGTTAGGGTTAAAGTCAGGGAGGGTTTAGGGTTAGGGTTAGGGTTAGGGTTAGATTTAGGGTTAGGTTTAGGTTTATTGTTAGATTTAGGATTTAGGGTCTAAGGTTTATGGTTTAGGATTGTTTAAGGTTTAGGGTGGATTAGGTTTAGGGTTTAGAGTTTAGTGTTATGGTTACGGTTAGGGTTACGGTTAGGGTTAGGATTAGGATTAAGGTTAGGGTTAGGATTAGGTTTAGGGTTAGGGTTAGGGTTAGGGTTAGGGTTATGGTTAGGATTAGGGTTAGGGTTAGGGTTAGGGTAAGGGTTAGGGGTTAGGGTTAGGGTTATGTTTATTGTTAGGTTTAGGGTTTAGGGTTTAGTGTTTAGGGTTTAAGGTTTAAGGTTTAGGATTGTTTAAGGTTTAGGGTGGTTTAGGTTAAGGGTTTAGGGTTTAGAGTTTAGGATTGTTTAAGGTTTAGGGTTGTTAAGGGTATAGAGTTTAGGGTTAAAAGTTTAGGGTTGTTTAGGGTTTAGTGTTTAGGGTTTAGGGTTGTTTAAGGTTTAGTGTTTAAGGTTTAGGTTTTAGGGTTGTTTTGGGTTTAGTGTTTAGTGTTGTTTAGGGTATAGTGTTAATGGTTTAGGGTTTAGGGTTATTTAGGGTTTAGTGTTTAAGGTTTAGGGTATAGGGTTGTTTAGGGTTTAGTGTTTAGGGTTGTTTATGGTTTAGTGATTAGGGTTGTTTAGGGTTGTTTAGAGGTTAGTGTTTAGGGTTATTCAGGGTTTATGATTTAGGGTTGTTCAGGGTTTAGGATTTATGGTTTTCAGGGTTTAGGATTTAGGGATTAAGGTTAAGGGGTTAGGGTTAGGGTTAGGGTTAGTGTTAGGGTTAGCATTAGGGTTAGAGTTAGGGTTAGAGTTTGGGTTAGAGTTAGGGTTATGGGGTTATGTTAGGCTTAAGGTTAGGGTTAGGGTTATGGGGTTAAGGTTAGGGTTGGGGTTAGGGTTAGGTTTAGGTTTAGGGTTAGGGTTAGGGTTATGGTTATTCTTAGATTTATGGTTTAAAATTTAGGGTTTATGGTTTAAGGTTTAGGGTTTAGGATTGTTTAAGTTTTAGGGTGGTTTAGGTTTAGGGTATAGAATTTAGCGTTTAAGATTGTTTAATGTTTAGGGTTGTTTAGGTTTTAGCGTTTAGAGTTGTTTAGGGTTTTTTAGGGTTGTTTATAATTTAGTGTTTAGGGTTGTTCAGGATTTATGATTTAGGATATTTTAAGGTTTAGGGTTTAAGGTTGTATAGTGTTTTAGAGTTTAGGGTATAATGTTTAGGGTTAAGGGTTTAGGGTTGTTTAGGGTATAGTGTTAATGGTTTTAGGGTTTAGGCTTGTTTAGGGTTTAGTGTTTAGGGTTTAGGGTTTAGGGTTTTTTAGCGTTTAGTGTTTATAGTTTAGGGTTTAGGGTGCTTTTGGAATTAGTGTTTAGGGTTTTTCGGGGCTTAAGGTTTAGGATTTAGGGTGTTAGGGTTAGTGTTAGGGTTAGTTTTAGGGTTAAGGTGAGGGTTAGGGTGAGGGTTAAGGTTAGGGTTAGGGTTAAGGTTAGTGTTAGTGTTAGGGTAAGGGTTAGGGTTAGGGATAGGTTTAGAGTTAGGGTTAGGGTTAAGGTTAGGGTTAGGGTTAGGGTTAGGGGTTAGGGTTTGGGTTAGTGTTAGGGGTTAGGGGTTAGTGTTAGGGTTAGGGTTAGGGTTATGGTTAGGGTTAGGTTTAGTGTTAGGGTTACTATTAGTGGGTTAGGTTTTAGTTTAGGATTAGTGTTAGGGTTAGAATTAGAAATAGGTTAGTGTTAGGATTAGGGTCAGTGTTAGGTTTAGGGATAGGGTTAGGGTTAAGGGTAGGGTTAGGGTTAGGGTTAGATTTAAAGTTTAGGGTTTAGTGTTAGGATTAGGGATAGTGTGAGTTTTAGGGTTAGGTTTAGGGTTAGGGTTAGGGTTAGTGTTTGGGTTATGATTAGTGTTAGGATTAGGGTTAGGGTTAGGGTCAGGTTTAGGTTTAGGTTTAGGGTTAGGGTTAGGGTTAGATTTAGGGTTAGGTTTAGGTTTATTGTTAGATTTAAGGTTTAGGGTTTAAGGTTTATGGTTTAGGATTGTTTAAGGTTTAGGGTGGATTAGGTTTAGTGTTTAGAGTTTAGTATTATGGTTACGGTTAGGGTTAGGGTTAGGGTTAGAGTTAGGGTTAGGGTTAGGGTTAGGGTTAGGGTTAGGGTTAAGGTTAGGGTTAGTGTTAGGGTTAGGGTTATGGTTAGTGTTGGATTAGGGTTAGGGTTAGGGTCAGGGTTAGGTTTAGGGTTAGGGATAGGGTTAGGGTTAGATTTAGGGTTAGGTTTAGGTTTATTGTTAGATTTAGGGTTTAGGGTTTAAGGTTTATGGTTTAGGATTGTTCAAGGTTTAGGGTGGATTAGGTTTAGGGTTTAGAGTTTAGTGTTATGGTTACGGTTAGGGTTAGGGTTAGGGATGGGGTTAGGGTTAGGGTTAGGGTTATGGTAAAGGTTAGGGTTAGGGTTAGGGTTAGGGTAAAAGTTAGGGGGTTAGTGTTAGGGTTTGGGTTAGGGTTAGGGTTAGGGTTAGGGTTAGGTTAGGGTTAGGCTTAGGGTTAGGGTTAGGGTTTAGGGTTAGTTTTAGGGTTAGGGTTATTATTAGGGGGTTAGGGTTAAGTTTATGATTAGTGTTAGGGTAAGAATTAGAAATAGGTTTAGTGTTAGGATTAGGGTCAGGGTTAGGTTTAGGGTTAGGGTTAGGGTTAGGGTTAGGGTTAGGATCAGGGAGGGTTTAGGGTTAGGGTTAGATTTAGGGTTAGGTTTAGGTTTAATGTTAGATTTAGGGTTTATGGTCTACGGTTTATGGTTTAGGATTGTTTAAGGTTTAGGGTGGATTAGGTTTAGGGTTTAGAGTTTAGTGTTATGGTTACGGTTAGGGTTAGGGTTAGGGTTAGGGTTAGGGTTAGGGTTAGGATTAGCTTTAAGGTTAGGGTTAGGGTTAGGTTTAGGGTTAGGGTTAGGGTTAGGGTTAGGGTTAGGGTTAGGGTTATGGTTAGGGTTAGTGTTAGGGTTAGGTTTAGGGTTAGGGTTAGGGTTAGGGTTTGGGTAAGGGTTAGGGGTTAGGGTTAGGGTTAGGGTTAAGGTTAGGGTTAGGTTTAAGTTTAGGGTTAGGGTTAGGGTTAGGGTTAGGGTTAGGGTTAGGGTAAGGTTAGGGTTAGGGTTATGGTTAGGGTTAGGGGTTAGGGTTAGTGTTAGTATTAGGGGTTAGGGGTTAGTGTTAGGGTTAGGGTTAGGGTTAGGGTTAGGTTTAGGTTTAGGGTTAGGGTTAGGGTTATGGTTATTCTTAGATTTATGGTTTAAAGTTTAGGGCTTATGGTTTAAGGTTTAGGGTTTAGGATTGTTTAAGTTTTAGGGTGGTTTAGGTTTAGGGTATAGGGTTTAGCGTTTAAGATTGTTTAATGTTTAGGGTTGTTTATGTTTTAGCGTTTAGAGTTGTTTAGGTTTTTTTAGGGTTGTTTATGATTTAGTGTTTAGGGTTGTTCAGGATTTATGATTTAGGATATTTTAAGGTTTAGGGTTTAAGGTTGTATAGTGTTTTAGGGTTTAGGCTATAATGTTTAGGGTTAAGAGTTTAGGGTTGTTTAGGGTATAGTGTTAATGGTTTTAGGGTTTAGGCTTGTTTAGGGTTTAGTGTTTAGGGTTTAGGGTTTAGGGTTTTTTAGCATTTAGTGTTTAGAGTTTAGGGTTTAGGGTGCTTTTGGAATTAGTGTTTAGGGCTTTTCTGGGTTTAGGGTTTAGGATTTATTGTGTTAGGGTTAGTGTTAGTGTTAGGTTTAGGGTTAGGGTGAGGGTTAGGGTGAGGGTTAAGGTTAGGGTTAGAGTTAAGGTTAGTGTTAGTGTTAGGGTAAGACTTAGGGTTCGGGATAGGGTTAGGGTTAGGGTTATGGTTAGGGTTAGGGTTAGTGTTAGGGTTAGGTTAGGGTTAGGGTTAGGGATAGGGGTTAGGGTTAGGGTTAGTCTTAGGGGCTAGGGGTTAGAGTTAGGGTTAGTGTTAGGGTTAGGGTTAGGGTTATGTTTAGTGTTAGGGTTATTATTAGGGGGTTAGGTTTAAGTTTAGGATTAGTGTTAGGGTTAGAATTAGAAATAGGGTTAGTGTTAGGATTAGGGTCAGGGTTAGGTTTAGGGATATGGTTAGGGTTAGGGTTAAGGGTAGGGTTAGGGTTAGGGTTAGATTTAAAGTTTAGGGTTTAGTGTTAGGATTAGGAATAGTGTGAGGTTTAGGGTTAGGGTTAGGTTTAGGGTTAGGGTTAGGGTTAGTGTTTGGGTTATGGTTAGTGTTAGGATTAGGGTTAGGGTTAGGGTCAGGGTTAGGTTTAGGGTTAGGGTTAGGGTTAGGGTTAGATTAAGGGTTAGGTTTAGGTTTATTTTTAGATTTAGGGTTTAGGGTTTAAAGTTTATGTTTTAGAATTGTTTAAGGTTTAGGGTGGATTAGGGTTAGGGTTTAGAGTTTAGTATTATGGTTACGGTTAGGATTAGAGTTAGGGTTAGGATTAGGGTTAGGGTTAGGGTTTGTGTTACGGTTAGGGTTAGGGTTATGATTAGTGTTAGGATTAGGGTTAGGGTTAGTGTCAGGGTTAGGTTTAGGGTTAGGGTTAGGGTTAGGGTTAGATTTAGGGTCAGGTTTAGGTTTATTGTTAGATTTAGGGTTTAGGGTTTAAGGTTTATGGTTTAGGATTGTTTAAGGTTTAGGGTGGATTAGGTTTATGGTTTAGAGTTTAGTGTTATGGTTACGGTTAGTGTTAGGGTTAGGGTTAGGGTTAGGGTTAGGGTTAGGGTAATGCTTAGGGTTAGGGTTAGGGTTAGGGTAAGGGTTAGGGGTTAGTGTTAGGGTTAGGGTTAGGGTTAGGGTTAGGGTTAGGTTAGGGTTAGGGTTAGGGTTAGGGTTAGGGTTAGGGTTTAGGTTTAGTGTTAGGGTTAGGGTTATTATTAGGGCGTTAGGTTTAAGTTTAGGATTAGTGTTAGGGTTAGTATTAGAAACAGGGTTAGTGTTAGGATTAGGGTCAGGGTTAGGTTTAGGGTTAGGGTTAGGGTTAGGGTTAGGGTCAGGGAGGATTTAGGGTTAGGGTTAGGGTTAGGGTTAGATTTAGGGTTAGGTTTAGGTTTATTGTTAGATTTAGGATTTAGGGTCTAAGGTTTATGGTTTAGGATTGTTTAAGGTTTAGGGTGGATTAGGTTTAGGGTTTAGAGTCTAGTGTTATGGTTAGGGTTAGGGTTAGGGTTAGGTTTAGTATTAGGGTTAAGGTTAGGGTTA
>NC_137985.1:715000-720000 GCF_963924665.1 Micromys minutus | reverse complement strand
TAGGATTAGGGTTAGAGTTAGGATTAGGGTTAGGGTTAGGGTTAGGGTTAGGGTCAGGTTTAGGGTTAGGGTTAGGGTTAGGACAACGTTTAGTGTTAGTGTTAGGTTTAGGGTTATGGTTAGGGTTATGTTTAGTGTTAGGGTTACGTTTAGGGTTAGGGTTAGGGTTAGGATTAGGGTTAGGGTTATGGTAATTGTTAGGTTTAGGGTTTAAGGTTTAGGGTTTAGTATTGTTTAAGGTTTATCATAAATTAAATTTAGGGTTTACAATTTAGTGTTAGGGTTATGGTTAGTGTTAGTGTTAGGGTTAGGGTTAGGTTTAGGGTTCAGGGTTTAGGGTTTAGGATTGTTTAAGGTTGAGAGTAGATTAGGTTTAGGATTTAAAGTTTAGTTTTAGGGTTAGGGTTAGGTTTAGGGTTTATGGTTTAGTGTTAGGATTAGGGTTAGGGTTAAAGTTAGTGTTAGGGTAAGGGTTAGGATTAGGTTTAGGGTTAGGGTTAGGGTTAGGGTTAGGGTTAGGGTTAGGGTTAGGGTTAGGGTTAGGGTTAGGATTAGGGTTAGGGTTAGGGTTAGGGTAAAGTTTAGGGGTTAGGGTTAGGGTTATGGTTATTGTTAGGTTTAGGGTTTAGGGTTTAGTGTTTAGGGTTTAAGGTTTAGGGTTTAGGTTTGTTTAAGATTTAGGGTGGTTTAGGTTAAGGGTTTAGGGTTTAGAGTTTAGGATTGTTTAAGGTTTAGGGTTGTTTAGGGTATAGTGTTTAGGGTTAAAAGTTTAGGGTTGTTTAGGGTTTAGTGTTTAGGGTTTAGGGTTGTTTAAGGTTTAGTGTTTAAGGTTTAGGTTTTAGGGTTGTTTTGGGTTTAGTGTTTAGTGTTGTTTAGGGTATAGTGTTAATGGTTTAGGGTTTAGGGTTATTTAGGGTTTAGTGTTTAAGGTTTAGGGTATAGGGTTGTTTAGGGTTTAGTGTTTAGGGTTGTTTATGGTTTAGTGATTAGGGTTGTTTAGGGTTGTTTAGAGGTTAGTGTTTAGGGTTGTTCAGGGTTTATGATTTAGGGTTGTTCAGGATTTAGGATTTATGGTTGTTCAGGGTTTAGGATTTAGGGATTAAGGTTAAGGGGTTAGGGTTAGGTTTAGGGTTAGGGTTAGGGTTAGGGTTAGGGTTAGGGTTAGCGTTAGTTTTAGGGTTAGGGTTAAGGTTAGGGTTAGGGTTAGGGTTAGGGTTATGGTTAGTGTTAGGATTATGGTTAGGGTTAGGGTCAGGGTTAGGTTTAGGGTTAGGGTTAGGGATAGGGTTAGATTTAGGGTCAGGTTTAGGTTTATTGTTAGATTTAGGGTTTAGGGTTTAAGGTTTATTGTTTAGGATTGTTTAAGGTTTAGGGTGGATTAGGTTTAGGGTTTAGAGTTTAGTGTTATGGTTATGGTTAGTGTTAGGGTTAGGGTTAGGGTTAGGGTTAGGGTTAGGGTTAGGGTTAGGGTAATGGTTAGGGTTAGGGTTAGGGTTAGGGTTAGGGTAAGGGTTAGGGGTTAGTGTTAGGGTTAGGGTTAGGGTTAGGGTTAAGTTCAGGTTAGGGTTAGGGTTAGGGTTAGGGTTAGGGTTAGGGTTAGGGGTTAGGGTTAGTGTTAGTGTTAGGGTTATTATTAGGGGGTTAGGGTTAAGTTTAGGATTAGTGTTAGGGTTAGAATTAGAAATAGAGTTAGTGTTAGGATTAGGGTCATGGTTAGGTTTAGGGTAAGGGTTAGGGGTTAGGGTTAGGGTTATGATTATTGTTAGGTTTAGGGTTTAGGGTTTAGTGTTTAGGGTTTAAGGTTTAGGGTTTAGGATTGTTTAAGATTTAGGGTGGTTTAGGTTAAGGGTTTAGGGTTTAGAGTTTAGGATTGTTTAAGGTTTAGGGTTGTTTAGGGTATAGTGTTAATGGTTTTAGGGTTTAGGCTTGTTTAGGATTTAGTGTTTAGGGTTTAGGGTTTAGGGTTTTTTAGCGTTTAGTGTTTATAGTTTAGGGTTTAGGGTACTTTTGGAATTAGTGTTTAGGGTTTTTCAGGGTTTAGGGTTTAGGATTTAGGGTGTTAGGGTTAGTTTTAGGGTTAGGTTTAGGGTTAAGGTGAGGGTTAGGGTGAGGGTTGAGGTTAGGGTTAGGGTTAAGGTTAGTGTTAGTGTTAGAATAAGGGTTAGGGATAGGGTTAGGGTTAGGGTTAGGGTTAGGGTTAAGGTTAGGGTTAGGGTTAGGCTTAGGGTTAGGGGTTTGGGTTAGGGTTAGTGTTAGGGTTTAGGGGTTAGTGTTAGGGTTAGGGTTAGGTTTAGTGTTAGAGTTATTATTAGGGGGTTAGGTTTTAGTTTAGGATTAGTGTTAGGGTTTGAATTAGAAATAGGGTTAGTGTTAGGATTAGGGTCAGGGTTAGGTTTAGAAATATGGTTAGGTTTAGGGTTAAGGGTAGGGTTAGTGTTATGGTTAGAATTAAAGTTTAGGGTTTAGTGTTAGGATTAGGGATAGTGTGAGGTTTAGGGTTAGGTTTAGGGTTAGGGTTAGGGTTAGTGTTTGGGTTATGATTAGTGTTAGGATTAGGATTAGGGTTAGGGTCAGGTTTATGTTCAGGGTTAGGGTTAGAGTTAGGGTTAGGTTTAGGGTTAGGTTTAGGTTTATTGTTAGATTTAGGGTTTAGGGTTTAAGGTTTATGGTTTAGGATTGTTTAAGTTTAAGGGTGGATTAGGTTTAGGGTTTAGAGTTTAGTATTATGGTTATGGTTAGTGTTAGGGTTAGGGTTAGAGTTAGGGTTAGGGTTAGGGTTAGGGTTAGGGTTAAGGTTAGGGTTAGTGTTAGGGTTAGGGTTATGGTTAGTGTTAGGATTAGGGTTAGGGTTAGGGTCAGGGTTAGGTTTAAGGTTAAGGTTAGGGTTAGGGTTAGGGTTAGGGTTAGGGTTAGGATTAGGGTTAGGGTTAGGGTTAGGGTAAGGGTTAGGGGTTAGGGTTAGGGTTATGGTTATTGTTAGGTTTAGGGTTTAGGGTTTAGTGTTTAGGGTTTAAAGTTTATGGTTGAGGATTGTTTAAGGTTTAGGGTGGATTAGGTTTAGGGTTTAGAGTTTAGTGTTATGGTTACGGTTAGGGTTAGGGTTAGGGAGAGGGTTAGGGTTAGGTTTAGGGTTATGGTAAGGGTTAGGTTTAGGGTTAGGGTTAGGGTTAGGGTAAAAGTTAGGGGGTTAGTGTTAGGGTTTGTGTTAGGGTTAGGGTTAGGGTTAGGGTTAGGTTAGGGTTAGGGTTAGGGTTAGGGTTAGGGATAGGGTTAGGTTAGGGTTAGGGTTAGGGTTAGGGTTAGGGTTAGGGGTTAGGGTTAGTGAAAGGGTTAGGGTTATTATTAGGGGGTTAGGTTTAAGTTTAGGATTAGTGTTAGGCTTAGAATTAGAAATAGGGTTAGTGTTAGGATTAGGGTCAGGGTTAGGTTTAGGGTTAGGGTTAGGGTTAGGGTCAGGGAGGGTTGAGGGTTAGGGTTAGGGTTAGTGTTAGATTTAGGGTTAGGTTTATGTTTATTGTTAGATTTAGGATTTAGGGTCTAAGGTTTATGGTTTAGGATTGTTTAACGTTTAGGGTGGATTAGGTTTAGGGTTTAGAGTTTAGTGTTATGGTTACGGTTAGGGTTAGGGTTAGGGTTAGAGTTAGGGTTAGGGTTAGGGTTAGGGTTAGGGTTAGGGTTAGGATTAGGTTTAGGTTTAGGGTTATGGTTAGGGTTAGGGTTAGGGTTAGGATTAGTGTTAAGGTTAGGGTTAGGTTTAGGGTTAGGGTTAGGGTTAGGGTTAGGGTTAGGGTTAGGGTTAGGGTTAGGATTAGGGTTAGGGTTAGGGTTAGGATAAGGGTTAGGGGTTAGGGTTAGGGTTATGGTTATTGTTAGGTTTATGGTTTAGGGTTTAGTGTTTAGGGTTTAAGGTTTAGGGTTTAGGATTGTTTAAGATTTAGGGTGGTTTAGGTTAAGGGTTTAGGGTTTAGAGTTTAGGATTGTTTAAGGTTTAGGGTTGTTTAGGGTATAGTGTTTAGGGTTAAAAGTTTAGGGTTGTTTAGGGTTTAGTGTTTAGGGTTTAGGTTTGTTTAAGGTTTAGTGTTTAAGGTTTAGGTTTTAGGGTTGTTTTGGATTTAGTGTTTAGTGTTGTTTAGGGTATAGTGTTAATGGTTTAGGGTTTAGGGTTATTTAGGGTTTAGTGTTTAAGGTTTAAGGTATAGGGTTGTTTAGGGTTTAGTGTTTAGGGTTGTTTATGGTTTAGTGATTAGGGTTGTTTAGGGTTGTTTAGAGGTTAGTGTTTAGGGTTATTCAGGGTTTATGATTTAGGGTTGTTCAGGGTTTAGGATTTATGGTTGTTCAGGGTTTAGGATTTAGGGATTAAGGTTAAGGGGTTAGGGTTAGGGTTAGGGTTAGGGTTAGCATTAGGGTTAGAGTTAGGGTTAGAGTTAGGGTTATGGGGTTATGTTAGGCTTAAGGTTAGGGTTAGGGTTATGGGGTTAAGGTTAGGGTTGGGGTTAGGGTTAGGTTTAGGTTTAGGGTTAGGGTTAGGGTTATGGTTATTCTTAGATTTATGGTTTAAAATTTAGGGTTTATGGTTTAAGGTTTAGGGTTTAGGATTGTTTAAGTTTTAGGGTGGTTTAGGTTTAGGGTTCAAAATTTAGCGTTTAAGATTGTTTAATGGTTAGGGTTGTTTAGGTTTTAGCGTTTAGAGTTGTTTAGGGTTTTTTAGGGTTGTTTATAATTTAGTGTTTAGGGTTGTTCATTATTTATGATTTAGGATATTTTAAGGTTTAGGGTTTAAGGTTGTATAGTGTTTTAGGGTTTAGGGTATAATGTTTAGGGTTAAGGCTTTAGGGTTGTTTAGGTTATAGTGTTAATGGTTTTAGGGTTTAAGCTTGTTTAGGGTTTAGTGTTTAGGGTTTAGGGTTTAGGGTTTTTTAGCGTTTAGTGTTTATAGTTTAGGGTTTAGGGTGCATTTGGAATTAGTGTTTAGGGTTTTTCGGGGTTTAGGGTTTAGGATT
>NC_137985.1:685000-712500 GCF_963924665.1 Micromys minutus | reverse complement strand
GGTTATGGTTAGGGTTAGGGTTAGGGTTAGGATTAGTGTTAAGGTTAGGGTTAGGTTTAGGGTTAGGGTTAGGGTTAGGGTTAGGGTTAGGGTTAGGGTTAGGGTTAGGATTAGGGTTAGGGTTAGGGTTAGGATAAGGGTTAGGGGTTAGGGTTAGGGTTATGGTTATTGTTAGGTTTATGGTTTAGGGTTTAGTGTTTAGGGTTTAAGGTTTAGGGTTTAGGATTGTTTAAGATTTAGGGTGGTTTAGGTTAAGGGTTTAGGGTTTAGAGTTTAGGATTGTTTAAGGTTTAGGGTTGTTTAGGGTATAGTGTTTAGGGTTAAAAGTTTAGGGTTGTTTAGGGTTTAGTGTTTAGGGTTTAGGTTTGTTTAAGGTTTAGTGTTTAAGGTTTAGGTTTTAGGGTTGTTTTGGATTTAGTGTTTAGTGTTGTTTAGGGTATAGTGTTAATGGTTTAGGGTTTAGGGTTATTTAGGGTTTAGTGTTTAAGGTTTAAGGTATAGGGTTGTTTAGGGTTTAGTGTTTAGGGTTGTTTATGGTTTAGTGATTAGGGTTGTTTAGGGTTGTTTAGAGGTTAGTGTTTAGGGTTATTCAGGGTTTATGATTTAGGGTTGTTCAGGGTTTAGGATTTATGGTTGTTCAGGGTTTAGGATTTAGGGATTAAGGTTAAGGGGTTAGGGTTAGGGTTAGGGTTAGGGTTAGCATTAGGGTTAGAGTTAGGGTTAGAGTTAGGGTTATGGGGTTATGTTAGGCTTAAGGTTAGGGTTAGGGTTATGGGGTTAAGGTTAGGGTTGGGGTTAGGGTTAGGTTTAGGTTTAGGGTTAGGGTTAGGGTTATGGTTATTCTTAGATTTATGGTTTAAAATTTAGGGTTTATGGTTTAAGGTTTAGGGTTTAGGATTGTTTAAGTTTTAGGGTGGTTTAGGTTTAGGGTTCAAAATTTAGCGTTTAAGATTGTTTAATGGTTAGGGTTGTTTAGGTTTTAGCGTTTAGAGTTGTTTAGGGTTTTTTAGGGTTGTTTATAATTTAGTGTTTAGGGTTGTTCATTATTTATGATTTAGGATATTTTAAGGTTTAGGGTTTAAGGTTGTATAGTGTTTTAGGGTTTAGGGTATAATGTTTAGGGTTAAGGGTTTAGGGTTGTTTAGGTTATAGTGTTAATGGTTTTAGGGTTTAAGCTTGTTTAGGGTTTAGTGTTTAGGGTTTAGGGTTTAGGGTTTTTTAGCGTTTAGTGTTTATAGTTTAGGGTTTAGGGTGCATTTGGAATTAGTGTTTAGGGTTTTTCGGGGTTTAGGGTTTAGGATTTAGGGTGTTAGGGTTAGTGTTAGGGTTAGGTTTTGGGTTAAGGTGAGGGTTAGGGTGAGGGTTAAGGTTAGGGTTAGGGTTAAGGTTAGTGTTAGTGTTAGGGTAAGGGTTAGGGTTAGGGATAGGGTTAGGGTTAGGGTTAGAGTTAGGGTTAAGGTTAGGGTTAGGGTTAGGGTTAGGGTTAGGGGTTTGGTTTAGGGTTAGTGTTAGGTGTTAGGGGTTAGTGTTAGGGTTAGGATTAGGGTTAGGTTTCGGGTTAGGTTTAGTGTTAGTGTTATTATTAGGGGGTTAGGTTTTAGTTTAGGATTAGTGTTAGGGTTAGAATTAGAAATAGGGTTAGTGTTAGGATTAGGGTCAGGATAAGGTTTAGAAATATGGTTAGGGTTAGGGTTAAGGGTAGGGTTAGGGTTAGGGTTAGAATTAAGGTTTAGGGTTTAGTGTTAAGATTAGGAATAGGGTGAGGTTTAGGGTTAGGTTTAGGGTTAGGCTTAGGGTTAGTGTTTGGGTTATGATTAGTGTTAGGATTAGGATTAGGGTTAGGGTCAGGTGTATGTTTAGGGTTAGGGTTAGGGTTAGGGTTAGATTTAGGGTTAGGTTTAGGTTTATTGTTAGATTTAGGGTTTAGGGTTTAAGGTTTATGGTTTAGGATTGTTTAAGTTTAAGGGTGGATTAGGTTTAGGGTTTAGAGTTTAGTATTATGGTTACGGTTAGGGTTAGGGTTAGGGATGGGGTTAGGGTTAGGGTTAGGGTTATGGTAAGGGTTAGGTTTAGGGTTAGGGTTAATGTCAGGGTAAAAGTTAGGGGGTTAGTGTTAGGGTTTGTGTTAGGGTTAGGGTTAGGGTTAGGGTTAGGTTAGGGTTAGGGTTAGGGTTAGGGTTAGTGTTAGGGTTAGGGTTAGGTTAGGGTTAGGGTTAGGGTTAGGGTTAGGGTTAGGGGTTAGGGTTAGTGAAAGGGTTAGGGTTATTATTAGGGGGTTAGGTTTAAGTTTAGGATTAGTGTTAGGGTTAGAATTAGAAATAGGGTTAGTGTTAGGATTAGGGTCAGGGTTAGGTTTAGGGTTAGGGTTAGGGTTAGGGTTAGGGTCAGGGAGGGTTTAGGGTTAGGGTTAGGGTTAGGGTTAGATTTAGGTTTAGGTTTAGGTTTATTGTTAGATTTAGGATTTAGGGTCTAAGGTTTATGGTTTAGGATTGTTTAAGGTTTAGGGTGGATTAGGTTTAGGGTTTAGAGTTTAGTGTTATGGTTACGGTTAGGGTTAGGGTTAGGGTTAGGATTAGGGTTAAGGTTAGGGTTAGGATTAGGTTTAGGGTTAGGGTTAGGGTTAGGGTTAGGGTTAGGGTTAGGATTAGGGTTAGGGTTTGGGTTAGGGTAAGGGTTAGGGGTTAGGGTTAGGGTTATGGTTATTGTTAGGTTTAGGGTTTAGGGTTTAGTGTTTAGGGTTTAAGGTTTAGGGTTTAGGATTGTTTAAGATTTAGGGTGGTTTAGGTTAAGGGTTTAGGGTTTAGAGTTTAGGATTGTTTAAGGTTTAGTGTTGTTTAGGGTATAGTGTTTAGGGTTAAAAGTTTAGGGTTGTTTAGGGTTTAGTGTTTAGGGTTTAGGGTTGTTTAAGGTTTAGTGTTTAAGGTTTAGGTTTTAGGGTTGTTTTGGGTTTAGTGTTTAGTGTTGTTTAGGGTATAGTGCTAATGGTTTAGGGTTTAGGATTATTTAGGGATTAGTGTTTAAGGTTTAGGGTATAGGGTTGTTTAGGGTTTAGTGTTTAGGGTTGTTTATGGTTTAGTGATTAGGGTTATTTAGGGTAGTTTAGAGGTTAGTGTTTAGGGTTATTCAGGGTTTAGGATTTAGGGTTGTTCAGGGTTTAGGATTTATGGTTGTTCAGGGTTTAGGATTTAGGGATTAAGGTTAAGGGGTTAGGGTTAGGGTTAGGGTTAGGGTTAAGGTTAGGGTTAGTGTTAGCGTTAGGGTTATGGATAGTGTTAGGATTAGGGTTAGTGTTAGGGTCAGGGTTAGGTTTAGGGTTAGGGTTAGGGTTAGGGTTAGATTTAGGGTCAGGTTTAGGTTTATTGTTAGATTTAGGGTTTAGGGTTTAAGGTTTATGGTTTAGGATTGTTTAAGGTTTAGGGTGGATTAGGTTTAGGGTTTAGAGTTTAGTGTTATGGTTACGGTTAGTGTTAGGGTTAGGGTTAGGGTTAGGGTTAGTGTTAGGGTTAGGGTAATGGTTAGGATGAGGGTTAGGGTTAGGGTTAGGGTAAGGGTTAGGGGTTAGTGTTAGGGTTAGGATTAGGGTTAAGGTTAGGGTTAGGTTAGGGTTAGGGTTAGGGTTAGGGGTTAGGGTTAGTGTTAGGGTTAGGGTTATTATTAGGGGGTTAGGTTAAAGTTTAGGATTAGTGTTAGGGTTAGAATTAGAAATAGGGTTAGTGTTAGGATTAGGGTCAGGGTTAGGTTTAGGGTTACGGTTAGGGTTAGGGTGAGGGTTAGGGTCAGGGAGGGTTTAGGGTTAGGGTTAGGGTTAGGGTAAGATTTAGGGTTAGGTTTAGGTTTATTGTTAGATTTAGGATTTAGGGTCTAAGGTTTATGGGTTAGGATTGTTTAAGGTTTAGGGTGGATTAGGTTTAGGGTTTAGAGTTTAGTGTTATGGTTACGGTTAGGGTTAGGGTTAGGGTTAGGATTAGGGTTAAGGTTAGGGTTAGGATTAGGTTTAGGTTTAGGGTTAGGGTTAGGGTTAGGGTTAGGGTTAGGGTTAGGGTTAGGGTTAGGATTAGGGTTAGGGTTAGAGTTAGGGTAAGGTTTAGGGGTTAGGGTTAGGGTTATGGTTATTGTTAGGTTTAGGGTTTAGGGTTTAGTGTTTAGGGTTTAAGGTTTAGGGTTTAGGATTGTTTAAGATTTAGGGTGGTTTAGGTTAAGGGTTTAGGGTTTAGAGTTTAGGTTTGTTTAAGGTTTAGGGTTGTTTAGGGTATAGTTTTTAGGGTTAAAAGTTTAGGGTTGTTTTGGGTTTAGTGTTTAGGGTTTAGGGTTGTTTAAGGTTTAGTGTTTAAGGTTTAGGTTTTAGGGTTGTTTTGGGTTTAGTGTTTAGTGTTGTTTAGGGTATAGTGTTAATGGTTTATGGTTTAGAGTTATTTAGGGTTTAGTGTTTAAGTTTTAGGGAATAGGGTTGTTTAGGATTAAGTGTTTAGGGTTGTTTATGGTTTAATGATTAGGGTTGTTTAGGGTTGTTTAGAGGTTAGTGTTTAGGGTTATTCAGGGTTTATGATTTAAGGTTGTTCAGGGTTTAGGATTTATGGTTGTTCAGGGTTTAGGATTTAGGGCTTAAGGTTAAGGGCTTAGGGTTAGGGTTAGGGTTAGGGTTAGGGTTAGCATTAGGGTTATAGTTAGGGTTAGAGTTAGGGTTATGGGGTTATGTTAGGCTTAAGGTTAGGGTTAGGGTTATGGGGTTAAGGTTAGGGTTGTGGTTAGGGTTAGGTTTAGGTTTAGGGTTAGGGTTAGGGTTATGGTTATTCTTAGATTTAAGGTTTAAATTTTAGGGTTTATAGTTTAAGGTTTAGGGTTTAGGATTGTTTAAGTTTTAGGGTGGTTTAGGTTTAGGGTATAGGGTTTAGCGTTTAAGATTCTTTAATGTTTAGGGTTGTTTAGGTTTTAGCGTTTAGAGTTGTTTAGGGTTTTTTAGGGTTGTTTATGATTTAGTGTTTAGGGTTGTTCAGGATTTATGATTTAGGATATTTTAAGGTTTAGGGTTTAAGGTTGTATAGTGTTTTAGGGTTTAGGGTATATTGTTTAGGGTTAAGGGTTTAGGGTTGTTTAGGGTATAGTGTTAATGGTTTTAGGGTTTAGGCTTGTTTAGTGTTTAGTGTTTAGGATTTAGGGTTTAGGGTTTTTTAGCGTTTAGTGTTGAGAGTTTAGGGGTTAGGGTGCTTTTGGAATTATTGTTTAGGGTTTTTCTGGGTTTAGGGTTTAGGATTTAGGGTTTTAGGGTTAGGTTTAGGGTTAGGGTGATGGTTAGGGTGAGGGTTAAGGTTAGGGTTAGGGTTAAGGTTAGTGTTAGTGTTAGGATAAGGGTTAGGGTTAGGGATAGGGTTAGGGTTAGGGTTAGGGTTAGGGTTAGGGTTAGGGTTAGGGTTAGGGTTAGGGTTAGGGTTAGGGTTAGAGTTTAGGGTTAGGGTTAGTGTTAGGGGTTAGGGATAGTGTTAGGGTTAGGGTTAGGGTTAGGGTTAGGGTTAGGGTTAGGGATAGGGTAGGTGTGAGGTTTAGGGTTACGGTTATGTTTAGGGTTAGGGTTAGTCTTTGTTTGGGTTATGGTTTTTGTTAGGATTAGGCTTTGGTTTATGGTCAGGGGAAGGTTTAGGTTTACGTTTAGGGTTAGTGTTAGATTTAGGGTTAGGTTTAGGTTTATTGTTAGATTTAGGGTTTTGGGTTTAAGGTTTATGTTTAGGATTGTTTAAGGTTTAGGGTGGATTAGGTTTAGGGTTTAGAGTTTAGTCTTATGGTTACGGTTAGGGTTAGGGTTAGGGTTAGGGTTAGGGTTAGGGTTAGGGTTAGGTTTAGGGTTAGGGTTAGGGTTAGGGTTAGGGTTAGAGTTAGTGTTAGGGTTAGGGATAGAGTTACGGTTAGGGTTAGGGTTAGAGTTACGGTTAGGGTTAGGGTTAGGGTTAAGGTTAGGGTTGGGGGGGTTAGGGTTAGGGTTAGGTTTAGGGTTAGGGTTATTATTAGGGAGTTAGGTTTAAATTTAGGATTAGTGTTAGGGTTACAATTAGAAATAGGGTTAGTGTTAGGATTAGGGTAAGGGTTAGGTTTAGGGATAGGGTTAGGGTTAGGGTTAGGGGTAGGGTTAGGGTTAGGGTTAGATTTAAAGTTTAAGGTTTTGTGTTAGGATTAGGGTTAGTGTGAGGTTTAGGGTTAGGGTTAGGTTTAGGGTTAGGGTTAGGGTTAGTGTTTGGGTTAAGGTTAGTGTTAGGATTAGGTTTAGGTTTAGGGTTAGGGTTAGGGTTAGATTTAGGGTTAGGTTTAGGTTTATTGTTAGATTTAGGGTTTAGGGTTTAAGGTTTGTGGTTTAGGATTGTTTAAGGTTTAGGGTGGATTAGGTTTAGGGTTTATAGTTTAGTGTTATGGTTACGGTTATGGTTAGGGTTAGGTTTAGGGTTAGGGTTTGGGTTAGGGTTAGGGTTAGGTTTAGGGTTAGGGTTATGGTTAGGGTTAAGGTTAGGGTTAGGCTTAGGGTTAGGGTAAGGGTTATGATTATGTTTATTGTTAGGTTTAGGGTTAAAGTTAGGGTTAAGGTTCGGTTTATGGTTAGGGTTAGGTTTATGGTTAGGCTTAAGGTTAGGGTTAGGTTTAGGGTTAGGGTTACGGTTAGGGTTAGGTTTAGGGTTAGGGTTCGGGTTAGGGTTAGGGTTAGGTTTATTGTTAGGTTTAGGGTTTAGTGTTTAGGGACTAAGGTTTTGGGTTTAGGATAGTTTAAGGTTTAGGGTAGATTAGGTTTAGGGTTTAGAGTTTAGTGTTAAGGTTAGGGTTAGGTTTAGGGTTTAGGGTTTAGTGTTCGGATTAGGGTTAGGGTTAGGGTTAGGTTTAGGGTTACGTTTAGGGTCATGGATATTGTTAGGTTTAGGGTTTAGGGTTTAGGGTAAAGGTTTAGGATTTAGGATTGTTTAAGGTTTAGGGTGGATTATTTTTAGGGTTTAGAGTTTTGTGTTTGGGATATTGTTAGGGTTAGGTTTAGGGTTTAGGGATTACTGTTAGGGTTAGGGTTAGGGTTAGGGTTAAGGTTAGTGTTAGGTTTAGGGTTAGGGTTAGGGTTAGGTTTAAGTTTATTGTTAGGATTAGGGTTAGAGTTAGGATTAGGGTTAGGGTTAGGGTTAGTGTTAGGGTCAGGTTTAGGGTTAGGGTTAGGGTTAGGATTAGGTTTAGTGTTAGTGTTAGGTTTAGGGTTAGGGTTAGGGTTAGTGTTAGGTTTAGTGTTAGGGTTACATTTAGGGTGAGGGTTAGGGTTAGGATTAGGGTTAGGGTTATGGTAATTGTTAGGTTTAGGGTTTAAGGTTTAGGGTTTAGGATTGTTTAAGGTTTATCGTAACTTAAATTTAGGGTTTACAATTTAGTGTTAGGGTTATGGTTAGTGTTAGGGTTAGGGTTAGGGTTAGGTTTAGGGTTCAGTGTTTAGGGTTTAGGATTGTTTAAGGTTTAGGCTAGATTAGGTTTAGGATTTAAAGTTTAGTTTTAGGGTTAGGGTTAGGTTTAGGGTTTAGGGTTTAGTGTTAGGATTAGGGTTAGGGTTAAAGTTAGGGTTAGGGTAAGGGTTAGGATTAGGTTTAGGGTTAGGGTTAGTGTTTGGGTTATGGTTAGTGTTAGGATTAGGTTTAGGGTTAGGTTTAGGGTTAGGGTTAGATTTAGGGTTAGGTTTAGGTTTATTGTTAGATTTAGGGTTTAGGGTTTAAGGTTTGTGGTTTAGGATTGTTTAAGGTTTAGGGTGGATTAGGTTTAGGGTTTAGAGTTTAGTGTTATGGTTACGGTTAGGGTTAGTGTTAGGTTTAGGGTTAGGGTTTGGGTTAGGGTTAGGGTTAGGTTTAGGGTTAGGGTTATGGTTAGGGTTAAGTTTGTGGTTAGGGTTAGGATTAGGGTTATGGTTAGTGTTAGGATTAGGTTTAGGGTTAAGGTCAGGGTTAGGTTTAGGGTTAGGGTTAGGGTTAGGGATAGATTTAGGATTAGGTTTAGGTTTATTGTTAGATTTAGGGTTTAGGGTTTAAGGTTTATGGTTTAGGATATTTAAGGTTTAGGGTGGATTAGGTTTAGGGTTTATAGTTTAGTGTTATGGTTAAGGTTAAGGTTAGGGTTAGGGTTAGGTTTAGGGTTAGGGTTAGTGTTACGGTTAGGGTTAGGGTTAGGGTTACGGTTAGGGTTAGGGTTAGGGTTATGTTTATGGTTAGGCTTAAGTTTAGGGTTAGGTTTAGGGTTAGGGTTACGGTTAGGGTTAGGTTTAGGGTTAGGGTTAGGGTTAGGGTTAGGTTTATTGTTAGGTTTAGGGTTTAGTGTTTAGGGTCTAAGGTTTTGGGTTTAGGATTGTTTAAGGTTTATGGTAGATTAGGTTTAGGGTTTAGAGTTTAGTGTTAAGGTTAGGGTTAGGTTTAGGGTTTAGGGTTTAGTGTTCGGATTAGGGTTAGGGTTAGGGTTAGGTTTAGGGTTACGTTTAGGGTCATGGATATTGTTAGGTTTAGGGTTTAGGGTTTAGGGTAAAGGTTTAGGATTTAGGATTGTTTAAGGTTTAGGGTGGATTATTTTTAGGGTTTAGAGTTTTGTGTTTGGGATATTGTTAGGGTTAGGTTTAGGGTTTAGGGATTACTGTTAGGGTTAGGGTTAGGGTTAGGGTTAAGGTTAGTGTTAGGTTTAGGGTTAGGTTTAGGGTTAGGTTTAGGTTTATTGTTAGGATTAGGGTTAGAGTTAGAATTAAGGTTAGGGTTAGGGTTAGGGTTAGGGTCAGGTTAGGGTTAGGGTTAGGGTTAGGATTAGGTTTAGTGTTAGTGTTAGGTTTATGGTTAGGGTTAGGGTTAGGGTTAGGGTTAGGTTTAGTGTTAGGGTTACGTTTAGGGTTAGGGTTAGGGTTAGGATTAGGGTTAGGGTTATGGTAATTGTTAGGTTTAGGGTTTAAGGTTTAGGGTTTAGGATTGTTTAAGGTTTATCGTAACTTAAATTTAGGGTTTACAATTTAGTGTTAGGGTTATGGTTAGTGTTAGGGTTAGGGTTAGGGTTAGGTTTAGGGTTCAGGGTTTAGGGTTTAGGATTGTTTAAGGTTTAGGGTAGATTAGTTTAGGATTTAAAGTTTAGTTTTAGGGTTAGGGTTAGGTTTATGGTTTAGGGTTTAGTGTTAGGATTAGGGTTAGGGTTAAAGTTAGGGTTAGGGTAAGGTTTAGGATTAGGTTTAGGGTATAGGGTTTAGCGTTTAAGATTGTTTAATGTTTAGGGTTGTTTAGGTTTTAGCGTTTAGAGTTGTTTAGGGTTTTTTAGGGTTGTTTATAATTTAGTGTTTAGGGTTGTTCAGGATTTATGATTTAGGATATTTTAAGGTTTAGGGTTTAAGGTTGTATAGTGTTTTAGGGTTTAGGGTATAATGTTTAGGGTTAAGGGTTTAGGGTTGTTTAGGGTATAGCGTTAATGGTTTTAGGGTTTAGGCTTGTTTAGGGTTTAGTGTTTAGGGTTTAGGGTTTAGGGTTTTTTAGCGTTTAGTGTTTATAGTTTAGGGTTTAGGGTGCTTTTGGAATTAGTGTTTAGAGTTTTTTGGGGTTTAGGGTTTAGGATTTAGGGTGTTAGGGTTAGTGTTAGGGTTAGGTTTAGGGTTAAGGTGAGGGTTAGGGTGAGGGTTAAGGTTAGTGTTAGTGTTAGGGTAAGGGTTAGGGTTAGGGATAGGGTTAGGGTTAGGGTTAGTGTTAGGGTTAGGGTTAGGGTTAGGGTTAGGGTTACGGGTTAGGGTTAGGGTTAGTGTTAGGGGTTAGGGGTTAGTGTTAGGGTTAGGGTTAGGGTTAGGTTTAGTGTTAGGGTTATTATTATGGGGTTAGGTTTTAGTTAAGGATTAGTGTTAGGGTTAGAATTAGAAATAGGGTTAGTGTTAGGATTAGGGTCAGGGTTAGGTTTAGGGATAGGGTTAGGTTTAGGGTTAAGGTTAGGGTTAGGGTTAGGGTTAGGGTTATGGTTAGTGTTAGGATTAGGGTTAGGGTTAGGGTCAGGTTTAGGTTTAGGGTTAGGGTTAGGGTTAGGGTTAGATTTAGGGTCAGGTTTAGGTTTATTGTTAGATTTAGGGATTAGGGTTTAAGGTTTATGGTTTAGGATAGTTTAAGGTTTAGGGTGGATTAGGTTTAGGGCTTAGAGTTTAGTGTTATGGTTATGGTTAGTGTTAGGGTTAGGGTTAGGGTTAGGGTTAGGGTTAGGAATAGGGTAATGGTTAGGGTTAGGTTTAGGGTTAGGGTTAGGGTAAGGGTTAGGGGTTAGTGTTAGGGTTAGGGTTAGGGTTAGGGTTAGGTTAGGTTTAGGGTTAGGGTTAGGGTTAGGGTTAGGGGTTAGGGTTAGTGTTAGGGTTAGGGTTATTATTAGGGGGTTAGGTTTAAGTTTAGGATTAGTGTTAGGGTTAGAATTAGAAATAGGGTTAGTGTTAGGATTAGGGTCAGGGTTAGGTTTAGGGTTAGGGTTAGGGTTAGGGTTAGGGTCAGGGAGGGTTTAGGGTTAGGGTTAGGGTTAGGGTTAGATTTAGGGTTAGGTTTAGGTTTATTGTTAGATTTAGGATTTAGGGTCTAAGGTTTATGGTTTAGGATTGTTTAAGGTTTAGGGTGGATTAGGTTTAGGGTTTAGAGTTTAGTGTTATGGTTACGGTTAGGGTTAGGGTTAGGGTTAGGGTTAGGATTAGGGTTAAGGTTAGGGTTAGGATTAGGTTTAGGGTTAGGGTTAGGGTTAAAGTTAGGGTTAGGGTTAGGGTTAGGGTTAGGGTTAGGATTAGGGTTAGGGTTAGGGTTAGGGTAAGGGTTAGGGGTTAGGTTTAGGGTTATGGTTATTGTTAGGTTTAGGGTTTAGGGTTTAGTGTTTAGGGTTTAAGGTTTAGGGTTTAGGATTGTTTAAGATTTAGGGTGGTTTAGGTTAAGGGTTTAGGGTTTAGAGTTTAGGATTGTTTAAGGTTTAGGGTTGTTTAGGGTATAGTGTTTAAAGTTAAAAGTTTAGGGTTGTTTAGGGTTTAGTGTTTAGGGTTTAGGGTTGTTTAAGGTTTA
Organism: Micromys minutus; assembly: GCF_963924665.1. Classification (NCBI taxonomy): domain Eukaryota; kingdom Metazoa; phylum Chordata; class Mammalia; order Rodentia; family Muridae; genus Micromys; species Micromys minutus. Next base: position 701,473 of record NC_137985.1, on the reverse strand, counting down.
GTGTTTAAGGTTTAGGTTTTAGGGTTGTTTTGGGTTTAGTGTTTAGTGTTGTTTAGGGTATAGTGTTAATGGTTTAGGGTTTAGGGTTATTTAGGGTTTAGTGTTTAAAGTTTAGGGTATAGGGTTGTTTAGGGTTTAGTGTTTAGGGTTGTTTATGGTTTAGAGATTAGGGTTGTTTAGGGTTGTTTAGAGGTTAGTGTTTAGGGTTATTCAGGGTTTATGATTTAGGGTTGTTCAGGGTTTAGGATTTATGGTTGTTCAGGGTTTAGGATTTAGGGATTAAGGTTAAGGGGTTAAGGTTAGGGTTAGGGTTAGGGTTAGCATTAGGGTTAGAGTTAGGGTTAGAGCTAAGGTTATGGGGTTATGTTAGGCTTAAGGTTAGGGTTAGGGTTATGGGGTTAAGGTTAGGGTTGGGGTTAGGGTTAGGTTTAGGTTTAGGGTTAGGGTTAAGTTTAGTGTTAGTGTTAGAATAATGGTTAGGGTTAGGGATAGGGTTAGGGTTAGGGTTAGGGTTAGGGTTAAGGTTAGGGTTAGGGTTAGGGTTAGGGTTAGGGGTTAGTGTTAGGGTTAGGGTTAGGGTTAGGGTTAGGGTTAGGTTTAGTGTTAGGGTTATTATTAGGGGGTTAGGTTTTAGTTTAGGATTAGTGTTAGGGTTAGAATTAGAAATAGGGTTAGTGTTAGGATTAGGGTCAGGGTTAGGTTTAGAAATATGGTTAGGGTTAGGGTTAAGGGTAGGGTTAAAGTTAGGGTTAGAATTAAAGTTTAGGGTTTAGTGTTAGGATTAGGGATAGTGTGAGGTTTAGGGTTAGGTTTAGGGTTAGGGTTAGGGTTAGTGTTTGGGTTATGATTAGTGTTAGGATTAGGATTAGGGTTAGGGTAAGGTTTATGTTTAGGGTTAGGGTTAGGGTTAGGGTTAGATTTAGGGTTAGGTTTAGGTTTATTGTTAGATTTACGGTTTAGGGTTTAAGGTTTATGGTTTAGGATTGTTTAAGTTTAAGGGTGGATTAGGTTTAGGGTTTAGAGTTTAGTATTATGGTTACGGTTAGGGTTATGGTTAGGGTTTTAGTTAGGGTTAGGGTTAGGGTTAGGGTTAGGGTTAAGGTTAGGGTTAGTGTTAGGGTTAGGGTTATGGTTAGTGTTAGGATTAGGGTTAGGGTTAGGGTCAGGGTTAGGTTTAGGGTTAGGGATAGGGTTAGGGTTAGATTTAGGGTTAGGTTTAGGTTTATTGTTAGATTTAGGGTTTAGGGTTTAAGGTTTATGGTTTAGGATTGTTTAAGGTTTAGGGTGGATTAGGTTTAGGGTTTAGAGTTTAGTGTTATGGTTACGGTTAGGGTTAGAGTTAGGGATGGAGTTAGGGTTAGGGTTAGGGTTATGGTAAGGGTCAGGTTTATGGTTAGGGTTAGGGTTAGGGTAAAAGTAAGGGGGTTAGTGTTAGGGTTTGTGTTAGGGTTAGGGTTAGGGTTAGGGTTAGGTTAGGGTAAGGGTTAGGGTTAGGGTTAGGGTTAGGGTTAGGGTTAGGGTTAGGTTAGGGTTAGGGTTAGGGTTAGGGTTAGGTTTAAGGGTTAGGGTTAGTGAAAGGGTTAGGGTTATTATTAGGGGGTTAGGTTTAAATTTAGGATTAGTGTTAGGGTTAGAATTAGAAATAGGGTTAGTGTTAGGATTAGGGTCAGGGTTAGGTTTAGGGTTAGGGTTAGGGTTAGGGTCAGGGAGGGTTTAGGGTTAGGGTTAGGGTTAGGGTTAGAGTTAGGGTTAGGTTTAGGTTTATTGTTAGATTTAGGATTTAGGGTCTAAGATTTATGGTTTAGGATTGTTTAAGGTTTAGGGTGGATTAGGTTTAGGGTTTAGAGTTTAGTGTTATGGTTACGGTTAGGGTTAGGGTTAGGGTTAGGATTAGGGTTAAGGTTAGGGTTCGGATTAGGTTTAGGGTTAGGGATAGGGTTAGGGTTAGGGTTAGGATTAGTTTTAGGGTTAGGGTTACGGTTAGGGTTAGGGTTAGGTTTAGGATTAGGGTTAAGGTTAGGGTTAGGTTTAGGGTTAGGGTTAGGGTTAGGGTTAGGATTAGGGATGGGATTAGGGTTAGGGTTAGGGTTAGGGTAAGGGTTAGGGGTTAGGGTTAGGGTTATGGTTATTGTTAGGTTTAGGTTTTAGAGTTTAGTGTTTAGGGTTTAAGGTTTAGGGTTTAGGATTGTTTAAGATTTAGGGTGGTTTAGGTTAAGGGTTTAGGGTTTAGAGTTTAGGATTGTTTAAGGTTTAGGGTTTTTTAGGGTATAGTGTTTAGGGTTAAAAGTTTAGGGTTGTTTAGGGTTTAGTGTTTAGGGTTTAGGGTTGTTTAAGGTTTAGTGTTTAAGGTTTAGGTTTTAGGGTTGTTTTGGGTTTAGTGTTTAGTGTTTTTTAGGGTATAGTGTTAATGGTTTAGGGTTTAGGGTTATTTAGGGTTTAGTGTTCAAGGTTTAAGGTATAGGGTTGTTTAGGGTTTAGTGTTTAGGGTTGTTTATGGATTAGTGATTAGGGTTGTTTAGGGTTGTTTAGAGGTTAGTGTTTAGGGTTATTCAAGGTTTATGATTTAGGGTTGTTCAGGGTTTAGGATTTATGGTTGTTCAGGGTTTAGGATTTAGGGATTAAGGTTAAGAAGTTAGGGTTAGGGTTAGGGTTAGGGTTAGCATTAGGGTTAGAGTTAGGGTTAGAGTTAGGGTTATGGGGTTATGTTAGGCTTAAGGTTAGGGTTAGGGTTATGGGGTTAATGTTAGGGTTACGGTTATGGTTAGGTTTTGGTTTAGGGTTAGGGTTAGGCTTATGGTTATTCTTAGATTTATGGTTTAAAATTTAGGGTTTATGGTTTAAGGTTTAGGGTTTAGGATTGTTGAAGTTTTAGGGTGGTTTATGTTTAGGGTACAGAATTTAGCGTTTAAGATTGTTTAATGTTTAGGGTTGTTTAGGTTTTAGCGTTTAGAGTTGTTTAGGGTTTTTTAGAGTTGTTTATAATTTAGTGTTTAGGGTTGTTCAGGATTTATGATTTAGGATATTTTAAGGTTTAGGGTTTAAGGTTGTATAGTGTTTTAGGGTTTAGGGTATAATGTTTAGGATTAAGGGTTTAGGGTTGTTTAGGGTATAGTGTTAATGGTTTTAGGGTTTTGGCTTGTTAAGGGTTTAGTGTTTAGGGTTTAGGGTTTAGGGTTTTTTAGCGTTTAGTGTTTATAGTTTAGGGTTAAGGGTGCTTTTGGAATTAGTGTTTAGGGTTTTTCGGGGTTTAGGGTTTAGGATTTAGGGTGTTAGGGTTAGTGTTAGGTTTAGGTTTAGGGTTAAGGTGAGGGTTAGGGTGAGGGTTAAGGTTAGGGTTAGGGTTAAGGTTAGTTTTAGTGTTAGGGTAAGGGTTAGGGTTAGGGATAGGGTTAGGGTTAGGGTTAGGGTTAAGGTTAGGGTTAGGGTTAGGGTTAGGGGTTAGGGTTAGGGTTAGTGTTAGGGGTTAGGGGTTAGTGTTAGGGTTAGGGTTAGGGTTAGGGTTAGGGTTAGTGTTAGGGTTGGGTTAGAATTAGGGTTAGGGTTAGGGGTTAGGGTTAGGGTTAGTGTTAGGGGTTAGGTGTTAGGGTTAGGGTTAGTGTTAGGGTTAGGGTTAGGGTTAGGTTTAGTGTTAGGGTTATTATTAGGGGGTTAGGTTTAAGTTTAGGATTAGTGTTAGGGTTAGAATTAGAAATAGGGTTAGTGTTAGGATTAGGGTCAGGGTTAGGTTTAGGGATATGGTTAGGGTTAGGGTTAAGGGTAGGGTTAGGGTTAGGGTTAGATTTAAAGTTTAGGGTTTAGTGTTAGGATTAGGGATAGTGTGAGGTTTAGGGTTAGGGTTAGGTTTAGGGTTAGGGTTAGGGTTAGTGTTTGGGTTATGGTTAGTGTTAGGATTAGGGTTAGGGTTAGGGTCAGGGTTATGTTTAGGGTTAGGGTTAGGATTAGGGTTAGATTAGGGTTAGGTTTAGGTTTATTATTAGATTTAGGGTTTAGAGTTTAAAGTTTATGGTTTAGAATTGTTTAAGGTTTAGGGTGGATTAGGTTTAGGGTTTAGAGTTTAGTATTATGGTTACGGTTAGGGTTAGGGTTAGGGTTAGGGTTAGGGTTAGGGTTAAGGTTAGTGTTAGGGTTATGGTTAGGGTTATGGTTAGTGTTAGGATTAGTGTTAGGGTTAGGGTCAGGGTTAGGTTTAGGGTTAGGGTTAGGGTTAGGGTTAGATTTAGGGTCAGGTTTAGGTTTATTGTTAGATTTAGGGTTTAGGGTTTAAGGTTTATGGTTTAGGATGGTTTAAGGTTTAGGGTGGATTAGGTTTATGGTTTAGAGTTTAGTGTTATGGTTACGGTTAGTGTTAGGGTTAGGGTTAGGGTTAGGGTTAGGGTTAGGGTTAGGGTTAGGGTTAGGGTAATGCTTAGGGTTATGGTTAGGGTTAGGGTAAGGGTTAGGGGTTAGTGTTAGGGTTAGGGTTAGGGTTAGGGTTAGGGTTAGGGTTAGGGTTAGGTTAGGGTTAGTGTTAGGGTTAGGGTTAGGGTTAGGGGTTAGGGTTAGTGTTAGGGTTAGGGTTATTATTAGGGGGTTAGGTTTAAGTTTAGGATTAGTGTTAGGGTTAGAATTAGAAATAGGGTTAGTGTTAAGATTAGGGTCAGGGTTAGGTTTAGGTTTAGGGTTAGGGTTAGTGTTAGGGTTAGGGTCAGGGAGGGTTTAGGGTTAGGGTTAGGGTTAGGGTTAGATTTAGGGTTAGGTTTAGGTTTATTGTTAGATTTAGGATTTAGGGTCTAAGGTTTATGGTTTAGGATTGTTTAAGGTTTAGGGTGGATTAGGTTTAGGGTTTAGAGTTTAGTGTTATGGTTACGGTTAGGGTTAGGGTTAGGGTTAGGGTTAGGATTAGGGTTAAGGTTAGGGTTAGGATTAGGTTTAGGGTTAGGGTTAGGGTTAAAGTTAGGGTTAGGGTTAGGGTTAGGGTTAGTGTTAAGGTTAGGGTTAGGATTAGGTTTAGGGTTAGGGTTAGGGTTAGGGTTAGGGTTAGGGTTAGGGTTAGGGTTATTTTTATTGTTAGGTTTAGGGTTTAAGGTTTAGTGTTTAGGGTTTAAGATTTAGGGTTTATGATTGTTTAAGATTTAGGTTGGTTTAGGTTAAGGGTTTAGGGTTTAGAGTTTAGGATTGTTTAAGGTTTTAGGTTTTTTAGGGTACAGTGTTTAGGGTTAAAAGTTTAGGGTTGTTTAGGGTTTAGTGTTTAGGGTTTAGGGTTGTTTAAGGTTTAGTGTTTAAGGTTTAGGTTTTAGGGTTGTTTTGGGTTTAGTGTTTAGTGTTGTTTAGGGTATAGTGTTAATAGTTTAGGGTTTAGGGTTATTTAGGGTTTAGTGTTTAAGGTTTAGGGTATAGGGTTGTTTAGGGTTTAGTGTTTAGGGTTGTTTATGGTTTAGTGATTAGGGTTGTTTAGGTTTGTTTAGAGGTTAGTGTTTAGGGTTATTCAGCGTTTATGATTTAGGGTTGTTCAGGGTTTAGGATTTATGGTTGTTCAGGGTTTAGGATTTAGGGATTAAGGTTAAGGGGTTAGGGTTAGGGTTAGGGTTAGGGTTAGGGTTAGCATTAGGGTTAGAGTTAGGGTTAGAGTTAGGGTTAGAGTTATCGTTATGGTTAGTGTTAGGATTAGGGTTAGGGTTAGGGTCAGGGTTAGGTTTAGGGTTAGGGTTAGGGTTAGGGTTAGGGTTAGGGTTAGATTTAGGGTCAGGTTTAGGTTTATTGTTAGATTTAGGTTTTAGGGTTTAAGGTTTATGGTTTAGGATTGTTTAAGGTTTAGAGTGGATTAGGTTTAGGGTTTAGAGTTTAGTGTTATGGTTACGGTTAGTGTTAGGCTTAGGGTTAGGGTTAGGGTTAGGGTAATGGTTAGGGTTAGGGTTAGGGTTAGGGTTAGGGTAAGGGTTAGGGGTTAGTGTTAAGGTTAGGGTTAGGGTTAGGGTTAGGGTTAGGTTAGGGTTAGGGTTAGGGTTAGGGTTAGGGTTAGGGTTTAGTGTTAGTGTTAGGGTTAGGGTTTTTATTAGGGGGTTAGGTTTAAGTTTAGGATGAGTGTTAGGGTTAGAATTAGAAATAGGGTTAGTGTTAGGATTAGGGTCAGGGTTAGGTTTAGGGTTAGGGTTAGGGTTAGGGTGAGGGTTAGGGTCAGGGAGGGTTTAGGGTTAGGGTTAGGGTTAGGGTAAGATTTAGGGTTAGGTTTAGGTTTATTGTTAGATTTAGGATTTAGGGTCTAAGGTTTATGGTTTAAGATTGTTTAAGGTTTAGGGTGGATTAGGTTTAGGGTTTAGAGTTTAGTGTTATGGTTACGGTTAGGGTTAGGGTTAGGGTTAGGGTTAGGATTAGGGTTAAGGTTAGGGTTAGGATTAGGTTTAGGTTTAGGGTTAGGGTTAGGGTTAGGGTTAGGGTTAGGGGTAGGGTTAGGGTTAAAATTAGGATTAGGGTTAGGGTTAGGGTAAGGGTTAGGGGTTAGGGTTAGGGTTATGGTTATTGTTAGGTTTAGGGTTTAGGGTTTAGTGTTTAGGGTTTAAGGTTTAGGGTTTAGGATTGTTTAAGATTTAGGGTGGTTTAGGTTAAGGGTTTAGGGTTTAGAGTTTAGGATTGTTTAAGGTTTAGGGTTGTTTAGGGTATAGTGTTTAGGGTTAAAAGTTTAGGGTTGTTTTGGGTTTAGTGTTTAGTGTTGTTTAGGGTATAGTGTTAATGGTTTAGGGTTTAGGGTTATTTAGGGTTTAGTGTTTAAGGTTTAGGGTATAGGGTTGTTTAGGATTTAGTGTTTAGGGTTGTTTATGGTTTAGTGATTAGGGTTGTTTAGGGTTGTTTAGAGGTTAGTGTTTAGGGTTATTCAGGGTTTATGATTTAGGGTTGTTCAGGGTTTAGGATTTATGGTTGTTCAGGGTTTAGGATTTAGGGATTAAGCTTAAGGGGTTAGGGTTTGGGTTAGGGTTAGGGTTAGGGTTAGCATTAGGGTTAGAGTTAGGGTTAGAGTTAGGGTTATGGGGTTATGTTAGGCTTAAGGTTAGGGTTAGGGTTATGGGGTTAAGGTTAGGGTTGGGGTTAGGGTTAGGTTTAGGTTTAGGGTTAGGTTTAGGGTTATGGTTATTCTCAGATTTAAGGTTTAAATTTTAGGGTTTATGGTTTAAGGTTTAGGGTTTAGGATTGTTTAAGTTTTAGGGTGGTTTAGGTTTAGGGTATAGGGTTTAGCGTTTAAGATTGTTTAATGTTTAGGGTTGTTTAGGTTTTAGCGTTTAGAGTTGTTTAGGGTTTTTTAGGGTTGTTTATGATTTAGTGTTTAGGGTTGTTCAGGATTTATGATTTAGGATATTTTAAGGTTTAGGGTTTAAGGTTGTATAGTGTTTTGGGTTTAGGGTATAATGTTTAGTGTTAAGGGTTTAGGGTTGTTTAGGGTATAGTGTTAATGGTTTTAGGGTTTAGGCTTGTTTAGTGTTTAGTGTTTAGGGTTTAGGGTTTAGGGTTTTTTAGCGTTTAGTGTTTATAGTTTAGGGTTTAGGGTGCTTTTGGAATTAGTGTTTAGGGTTTTTCGGGGTTTAGGGTTTAGGATTTAGGGTGTTAGGGTTAGTGTTAGGGTTAGGTTTAGTGTTAAGGTGAGGTTTAGGGTGAGGGTTAAGGTTAGGGTTAGGGTTAAGGTTAGTGTTAGTGTTAGGGTAAGGGATAGGGTTAGGGATAGGGTTAGGGTTAGGGTTAGGGTTAGGGTTAAGGTTAGGGTTAGGGTTTGGGTTAGGTTTAGGGGTTAGGGTTAGGGTTAGTGTTAGGGGTTAGGGGTTAGTGTTAGGGTTAGGGTTAGGGTTAGGGTTAGGGTTAGGTTTAGTGTTATGGTTATTATTAGGGGGTTAGGTTTTAGTTTAGGATTAGTGTTAGGGTTAGAATTAGAAATAGGGTTAGTGTTAGGATTAGGGTCAGGGTTAGGTTTAGGGATATGGTTAGGGTTAGGGTTAAGGGTAGGGTTAGGGTTAGGGTTAGATTTAAAGTTTAGGGTTTAGTGTTAAGATTAGAGATAGTGTGAGGTTTAGGGTTAGGTTTAGAGTTGGGGTTAGGGATAGTGTTTGGGTTATGATTAGTGTTATTATTAGGGTTAGGGTTAGTGTCAGGTTTAGGTTTAGGGTTAGGGTTAGGGTTAGGGTTAGATTTAGGGTTAGGTTTAGGTTTATTGTTAGATTTAGGGTTTAGGGTTTAAGGTTTAAGGTTTAGGATTGTTTAAGCTTTAGGGTAGAATAGGTTTAGGGTTTAGAGTTTAGTATTATGGTTACGGTTAGGGTTAGGGTTAGGGTTAGATTTAGGGTTAGGTTTAGGTATATTGTTAGATTTAGGGTTTAGGGTTTAAGGTTTATGGTTTAGGATTGTTTAAGGTTTAGGGTGGATTAGGTTTACGGTTTAGAGTTTAGTGTTATGGTTACGGTTAGGGTTAGGGTTAGGGATGGGGTTAGGGTTAGGGTTAGGGTTATGGTAAGGGTTAGGGTTAGGTTTAGGATTAGGGTTATGGTAAAAGTTAGAAGGTTAGTGTTAGGGTTTGGGTTAGGGTTAGGGTTAGGGTTAGGGTTAGGTTAGGGTTAGGGATAGGGTTAGGGTTAGGGGTTAGGGTTAGTGTTAGGGTTAGGGTTATTATTAGGGGGTTAGGTTTAAGTTTAGGATTAGTGTTAGGGTTAGAATTAGAAATAGAGTTAGTGTTAGGATTAGGGTCAGAGTTAGGTTTAGGGTTAGGGTTAGGGTTAGTGTTAGGGTTAAAGTCAGGGAGGGTTTAGGGTTAGGGTTAGGTTTAGGGTTAGATTTAGGGTTAGGTTTAGGTTTATTGTTAGATTTAGGATTTAGGGTCTAAGGTTTATGGTTTAGGATTGTTTAAGGTTTAGGGTGGATTAGGTTTAGGGTTTAGAGTTTAGTGTTATGGTTACGGTTAGGGTTAGGGTTAGGGTTAGGGTTAGGATTAGGGTTAAGGTTAGGGTTAGGATTAGGTTTAGGGTTAGGGTTAGGGTTAGGGTTAGTGTTAGGGTTAGGATTAGGGTTAGGATTAGGGTTAGGGTAAGGGTTAGGGGTTAGAGTTAGGGTTATGGTTATTGTTAGGTTTAGGGTTTAGGGTTTAGTGTTTAGGGTTTAAGGTTTAGGGTTTAGGATTGTTTAAGGTTTAGGGTGGTTTAGGTTAAGGGTTTAGGATTTAGAGTTTAGGATTGTTTAAGGTTTAGGATTGTTTAGGGTATAGAGTTTAGGGTTAAAAGTTTAGGGTTGTTTAGGGTTTAGTGTTTAGGGTTTAGGGTTGTTTAAGGTTTAGTGTTAAAGGTTTAGGTTTTAGGGTTGTTTTGGGTTTAGTGTTTAATGTTGTTTAGGGTATAGTGTTAATGATTTAGGGTTTAGGGTTATTTAGGGTTTAGTGTTTAAGGTTTAGGGTATAGGGTTGTTTAGGATTTAGTGTTTAGGGTTGTTTATGGTTTAGTGATTAGGGTTGTTTAGGGTTGTTTAGAGGTTAGTGTTTAGGGTTATTCAGGGTTTATGATTTAGGGTTGTTCAGGGTTTAGGATTTATTGTTGTTCAGGGTTTAGGATTTAGGGATTAAGGTTAAGGGGTTAGGGTTAGGGTTAGGGTTAGGGTTAGGGTTAGCATTAGGGTTAGAGTTAGGGTTAGAGTTAGGGTTAGAGTTAGGGTTATGGGGTTATGTTAGGCTTAAGGTTAGGGTTAGGGTTATGGGGTTAAGGTTAGGGTTGGGGTTAGGGTTAGGTTTAGGTTTAGGGTTAGGGTTAGGGTTATGGTTATTCTTAGATTTATGGTTTAAAATTTAGGGTTTATGGTTTAAGGTTTAGGGTTTAGGATTGTTTAAGTTTTAGGGTGGTTTAGGTTTAGGGTATAGAATTTAGCGTTTAAGATTGTTTAATGGTTAGGGTTGTTTAGGTTTTAGCGTTTAGAGTTGTTTAGGGTTTTTTAGGGTTGTTTATAATTTAGTGTTTAGGGTTGTTCAGAATTTATGATTTAGGATATTTTAAGGTTTACGGTTTAAGGTTGTATAGTGTTTTAGGGTTTAGGGTATAATGTTTAGGGTTAAGGGTTTAGGGTTGTTTAGGGTATAGTGTTAATGGTTTTAGGGTTTAGGCTTGTTTAGGGTTTAGTGTTTAGGGTTTAGGGTTTAGGGTTTTTTAGCGTTTAGTGTTTATAGTTTAGAGTTTAGGGTGCTTTTGGAATTAGTGTTTAGTGTTTTTCGGGGTTTAAGGTTTAGGATTTAGGGTGTTAGGGTTAGTGTTAGGGTTAGGTTTAGGGTTAAGGTGAGGGTTAGGGTGAGGGTTAAGGTTAGGGTTAGGGTTAAGGTTAGTGTTAGTGTTAGGGTAAGAATTAGGGTTAGGGATAAAGTTAGGGTTAGGGTTAGGGTTAAGGTTAGGGTTAGGGTTAGGGTTAGGGGTTAGGGTTAGGGTTAGTGTTAGGGGTTAGGGGTTAGTGTTAGGATTAGGGTTAGGGTTAGGGGTTAGGGTTAGGGTTAGTGTTAGGGGTTAGGTGTTAGGGTTAGGGTTAGTGTTAGGGTTAGGGTTAGGGTTAGGGTTAGGTTTAGTGTTAGGGTTATTATTAGGGGGTTAGGTTTAAGTTTAGGATTAGTGTTAGGGTTAGAATTAGAAATAGGGTTAGTGTTAGGATTAGGGTCAGGGTTAGGTTTAGGGATATGGTTAGGGTTAGGGTTAAGGGTAGGGTTAGGGTTAGGGTTAGATTTAAAGTTTAGGGTTTAGTGTTAGGATTAGGGATAGTGTGAGGTTTAGGGTTAGGGTTAGGTTTAGGGTTAGGGTTAGGGTTAGTGTTTGGGTTATGGTTAGTGTTAGGATTAGGGTTAGGGTTAGGGTCAGGGTTATGTTTAGGGTTAGGGTTAGGATTAGGGTTAGATTAGGGTTAGGTTTAGGTTTATTATTAGATTTAGGGTTTAGAGTTTAAAGTTTATGGTTTAGAATTGTTTAAGGTTTAGGGTGGATTAGGTTTAGGGTTTAGAGTTTAGTATTATGGTTACGGTTAGGGTTAGGGTTAGGGTTAGGGTTAGGGTTAGGGTTAAGGTTAGTGTTAGGGTTATGGTTAGGGTTATGGTTAGTGTTAGGATTAGTGTTAGGGTTAGGGTCAGGGTTAGGTTTAGGGTTAGGGTTAGGGTTAGGGTTAGATTTAGGGTCAGGTTTAGGTTTATTGTTAGATTTAGGGTTTAGGGTTTAAGGTTTATGGTTTAGGATGGTTTAAGGTTTAGGGTGGATTAGGTTTATGGTTTAGAGTTTAGTGTTATGGTTACGGTTAGTGTTAGGGTTAGGGTTAGGGTTAGGGTTAGGGTTAGGGTTAGGGTTAGGGTTAGGGTAATGCTTAGGGTTATGGTTAGGGTTAGGGTAAGGGTTAGGGGTTAGTGTTAGGGTTAGGGTTAGGGTTAGGGTTAGGGTTAGGGTTAGGGTTAGGGTTAGGTTAGGGTTAGTGTTAGGGTTAGGGTTAGGGTTAGGGGTTAGGGTTAGTGTTAGGGTTAGGGTTATTATTAGGGGGTTAGGTTTAAGTTTAGGATTAGTGTTAGGGTTAGAATTAGAAATAGGGTTAGTGTTAAGATTAGGGTCAGGGTTAGGTTTAGGTTTAGGGTTAGGGTTAGGGTTAGGGTTAGGGTCAGGGAGGGTTTAGGGTTAGGGTTAGGGTTAGGGTTAGATTTAGGGTTAGGTTTAGGTTTATTGTTAGATTTAGGATTTAGGGTCTAAGGTTTATGGTTTAGGATTGTTTAACGTTTAGGGTGGATTAGGTTTAGGGTTTAGAGTTTAGTGTTATGGTTACGGTTAGGGTTAGGGTTAGGGTTAGGGTTAGGATTAGGGTTAAGGTTAGGGTTAGGATTAGGTTTAGGGTTAGGGTTAGGGTTAAAGTTAGGGTTAGGGTTAGGGTTAGGGTTAGTGTTAAGGTTAGGGTTAGGATTAGGTTTAGGGTTAGGGTTAGGGTTAGGGTTAGGGTTAGGGTTAGGGTTAGGGTTAGGGTTAGGATTAGGGTTAGGGTTAGGGTTAGGGTAAGGGTTAGGGGTTAGGGTTAGGGTTATTTTTATTGTTAGGTTTAGGGTTTAAGGTTTAGTGTTTAGGGTTTAAGATTTAGGGTTTATGATTGTTTAAGATTTAGGTTGGTTTAGGTTAAGGGTTTAGGGTTTAGAGTTTAGGATTGTTTAAGGTTTTAGGTTTTTTAGGGTACAGTGTTTAGGGTTAAAAGTTTAGGGTTGTTTAGGGTTTAGTGTTTAGGGTTTAGGGTTGTTTAAGGTTTAGTGTTTAAGGTTTAGGTTTTAGGGTTGTTTTGGGTTTAGTGTTTAGTGTTGTTTAGGGTATAGTGTTAATAGTTTAGGGTTTAGGGTTATTTAGGGTTTAGTGTTTAAGGTTTAGGGTATAGGGTTGTTTAGTGTTTAGTGTTTAGGGTTGTTTATGGTTTAGTGATTAGGGTTGTTTAGGTTTGTTTAGAGGTTAGTGTTTAGGGTTATTCAGCGTTTATGATTTAGGGTTGTTCAGGGTTTAGGATTTATGGTTGTTCAGGGTTTAGGATTTAGGGATTAAGGTTAAGGGGTTAGGGTTAGGGTTAGGGTTAGGGTTAGGGTTAGCATTAGGGTTAGAGTTAGGGTTAGAGTTAGGGTTAGAGTTATGGTTATGGTTAGTGTTAGGATTAGGGTTAGGGTTAGGGTCAGGGTTAGGTTTAGGGTTAGGGTTAGGGTTAGGGTTAGGGTTAGGGTTAGATTTAGGGTCAGGTTTAGGTTTATTGTTAGATTTAGGTTTTAGGGTTTAAGGTTTATGGTTTAGGATTGTTTAAGGTTTAGAGTGGATTAGGTTTAGGGTTTAGAGTTTAGTGTTATGGTTACGGTTAGTGTTAGGCTTAGGGTTAGGGTTAGGGTTAGGGTAATGGTTAGGGTTAGGGTTAGGGTTAGGGTTAGGGTAAGGGTTAGGGCTTAGTGTTAAGGTTAGGGTTAGGGTTAGGGTTAGGGTTAGGTTAGGGTTAGGGTTAGGGTTAGGGTTAGGGTTAGGGTTTAGTGTTAGTGTTAGGGTTAGGGTTTTTATTAGGGGGTTAGGTTTAAGTTAAGGATGAGTGTTAGGGTTAGAATTAGAAATAGGGTTAGTGTTAGGATTAGGGTCAGGGTTAGGTTTAGGGTTAGGGTTAGGGTTAGGGTGAGGGTTAGGGTCAGGGAGGGTTTAGGGTTAGGGTTAGGGTTAGGGTAAGATTTAGGGTTAGGTTTAGGTTTATTGTTAGATTTAGGATTTAGGGTCTAAGGTTTATGGTTTAAGATTGTTTAAGGTTTAGGGTGGATTAGGTTTAGGGTTTAGAGTTTAGTGTTATGGTTACGGTTAGGGTTAGGGTTAGGGTTAGGGTTAGGATTAGGGTTAAGGTTAGGGTTAGGATTAGGTTTAGGTTTAGGGTTAGGGTTAGGGTTAGGGTTAGGGTTAGGGGTAGGGTTAGGGTTAAAATTAGGATTAGGGTTAGGGTTAGGGTAAGGGTTAGGGGTTAGGGTTAGGGTTATGGTTATTGTTAGGTTTAGGGTTTAGGGTTTAGTGTTTAGGGTTTAAGGTTTAGGGTTTAGGATTGTTTAAGATTTAGGGTGGTTTAGGTTAAGGGTTTAGGGTTTAGAGTTTAGGATTGTTTAAGGTTTAGGGTTGTTTAGGGTATAGTGTTTAGGGTTAAAAGTTTAGGGTTGTTTTGGGTTTAGTGTTTAGTGTTGTTTAGGGTATAGTGTTAATGGTTTAGGGTTTAGGGTTATTTAGGGTTTAGTGTTTAAGGTTTAGGGTATAGGGTTGTTTAGGATTTAGTGTTTAGGGTTGTTTATGGTTTAGTGATTAGGGTTGTTTAGGGTTGTTTAGAGGTTAGTGTTTAGGGTTATTCAGGGTTTATGATTTAGGGTTGTTCAGGGTTTAGGATTTATGGTTGTTCAGGGTTTAGGATTTAGGGATTAAGCTTAAGGGGTTAGGGTTTGGGTTAGGGTTAGGGTTAGGGTTAGCATTAGGGTTAGAGTTAGGGTTAGAGTTAGGGTTATGGGGTTATGTTAGGCTTAAGGTTAGGGTTAGGGTTATGGGGTTAAGGTTAGGGTTGGGGTTAGGGTTAGGTTTAGGTTTAGGGTTAGGTTTAGGGTTATGGTTATTCTCAGATTTAAGGTTTAAATTTTAGGGTTTATGGTTTAAGGTTTAGGGTTTAGGATTGTTTAAGTTTTAGGGTGGTTTAGGTTTAGGGTATAGGGTTTAGCGTTTAAGATTGTTTAATGTTTAGGGTTGTTTAGGTTTTAGCGTTTAGAGTTGTTTAGGGTTTTTTAGGGTTGTTTATGATTTAGTGTTTAGGGTTGTTCAGGATTTATGATTTAGGATATTTTAAGGTTTAGGGTTTAAGGTTGTATAGTGTTTTGGGTTTAGGGTATAATGTTTAGTGTTAAGGGTTTAGGGTTGTTTAGGGTATAGTGTTAATGGTTTTAGGGTTTAGGCTTGTTTAGTGTTTAGTGTTTAGGGTTTAGGGTTTAGGGTTTTTTAGCGTTTAGTGTTTATAGTTTAGGGTTTAGGGTGCTTTTGGAATTAGTGTTTAGTATTTTTCGGGGTTTAGGGTTTAGGATTTAGGGTGTTAGGGTTAGTGTTAGGGTTAGGTTTAGTGTTAAGGTGAGGTTTAGGGTGAGGGTTAAGGTTAGGGTTAGGGTTAAGGTTAGTGTTAGTGTTAGGGTAAGGGATAGGGTTAGGGATAGGGTTAGGGTTAGGGTTAGGGTTAGGGTTAAGGTTAGGGTTAGGGTTTGGGTTAGGTTTAGGGGTTAGGGTTAGGGTTAGTGTTAGGGGTTAGGGGTTAGTGTTAGGGTTAGGGTTAGGGTTAGGGTTAGGGTTAGGTTTAGTGTTATGGTTATTATTAGGGGGTTAGGTTTTAGTTTAGGATTAGTGTTAGGGTTAGAATTAGAAATAGGGTTAGTGTTAGGATTAGGGTCAGGGTTAGGTTTAGGGATATGGTTAGGGTTAGGGTTAAGGGTAGGGTTAGGGTTAGGGTTAGATTTAAAGTTTAGGGTTTAGTGTTAAGATTAGAGATAGTGTGAGGTTTAGGGTTAGGTTTAGAGTTAGGGTTAGGGATAGTGTTTGGGTTATGATTAGTGTTATTATTAGGGTTAGGGTTAGTGTCAGGTTTAGGTTTAGGGTTAGGGTTAGGGTTAGGGTTAGATTTAGGGTTAGGTTTAGGTTTATTGTTAGATTTAGGGTTTAGGGTTTAAGGTTTAAGGTTTAGGATTGTTTAAGCTTTAGGGTAGAATAGGTTTAGGGTTTAGAGTTTAGTATTATGGTTACGGTTAGGGTTAGGGTTAGGGTTAGAGTTAGGGTTAGGGTTATTGTTAGGGTAAGGGTTAGGGTTAAGGTTAGGGTTAATGTTAGGGTTAGGGTTATGGTTAGTGTTAGGATTAGGGTTAGGGTTAGGGTCAGGGTTAGGTTTAGGGTTAGGGATAGGGTTAGGGTTAGATTTAGGGTTAGGTTTAGGTATATTGTTAGATTTAGGGTTTAGGGTTTAAGGTTTATGGTTTAGGATTGTTTAAGGTTTAGGGTGGATTAGGTTTACGGTTTAGAGTTTAGTGTTATGGTTACGGTTAGGGTTAGGGTTAGGGATGGGGTTAGGGTTAGGGTTAGGGTTATGGTAAGGGTTAGGGTTAGGTTTAGGATTAGGGTTATGGTAAAAGTTAGAAGGTTAGTGTTAGGGTTTGGGTTAGGGTTAGAGTTAGGGTTAGGGTTAGGTTAGGGTTAGGGATAGGGTTAGGGTTAGGGGTTAGGGTTAGTGTTAGGGTTAGGGTTATTATTAGGGGGTTAGGTTTAAGTTTAGGATTAGTGTTAGGGTTAGAATTAGAAATAGAGTTAGTGTTAGGATTAGGGTCAGAGTTAGGTTTAGGGTTAGGGTTAGGGTTAGTGTTAGGGTTAAAGTCAGGGAGGGTTTAGGGTTAGGGTTAGGTTTAGGGTTAGATTTAGGGTTAGGTTTAGGTTTATTGTTAGATTTAGGATTTAGGGTCTAAGGTTTATGGTTTAGGATTGTTTAAGGTTTAGGGTGGATTAGGTTTAGGGTTTAGAGTTTAGTGTTATGGTTACGGTTAGGGTTAGGGTTAGGGTTAGGGTTAGGATTAGGGTTAAGGTTAGGGTTAGGATTAGGTTTAGGGTTAGGGTTAGGGTTAGGGTTAGTGTTAGGGTTAGGATTAGGGTTAGGATTAGGGTTAGGGTAAGGGTTAGGGGTTAGAGTTAGGGTTATGGTTATTGTTAGGTTTAGGGTTTAGGGTTTAGTGTTTAGGGTTTAAGGTTTAGGGTTTAGGATTGTTTAAGGTTTAGGGTGGTTTAGGTTAAGGGTTTAGGATTTAGAGTTTAGGATTGTTTAAGGTTTAGGATTGTTTAGGGTATAGAGTTTAGGGTTAAAAGTTTAGGGTTGTTTAGGGTTTAGTGTTTAGGGTTTAGGGTTGTTTAAGGTTTAGTGTTAAAGGTTTAGGTTTTAGGGTTGTTTTGGGTTTAGTGTTTAATGTTGTTTAGGGTA